>NW_018744626.1:2392500-2920823 GCF_001683475.1 Chenopodium quinoa | reverse complement strand
TTGAGTTGTCACTTTGTAAATGGCGATTGCATACAAATGATGGTTTATTTGAGGTGATGATTTTTGTAGATTGTGATAAAGGTGACAAGTAAGAGCTTAGTAGTACTAGTTAGTAGTAGTCGGGCTCCGCCCCATAATAGGGAAAGTTGGGGGTAAATGGTGATCCTTGTGATTACTCGTGTTTTATTTGTCTCTATTTCTGTACATAAAATAAGTGAACATGCATAAGCTAGGGTTAACGCTTAATATAATTAAAGGTCAGATTATTAAGCTTAATTGACATGTATAAGCTAATGCGTGCTTTTTTATTTTTTATTCACTTTTTATTTTTTAACTATTATATCATTGGAAAAAATCATAGTTGGACCAGACAGTACGTCTATTATTCCAGGTATTTTTTGAATTATACTTAGTATATGGTTATACTCCATAAGTGTCTCATGTATATTGAAGTTGTGACATACTAGTTATGCATTGCTATTTCAATACAAAAGGGTTGAGGATCAAACCTTAATCGTCCTAACATTTTGACTAGCATTTTGGCCAAGACTCACTATTGCACCTCCATGCAATAACGAACATACTTAATACTTAATTACGAATTGAAGTATGTTATTTGCGGTCATATCTGATAACTTGTTAACACCTATTATTGATTATAGCTACATTTTGAGCCACCAAAAAGTATGTCATCATGCAAAACTTGAATCATACTATTACATTAGACACTTTGCGCCCCGCAGGGCAGTTTTCTGAAATTCCAGAGGCCCAGGGTGAACTAATATATTGGGGCCTATATGTGTTTATTTATTTGTCCAAATATTAGGGACTTATAAATTTTGTATTATGTAGTTTTATTTTATTTTATTTTATTTTATTGAATAATAATAGAATATATATAATATATATTTTCCTTATGTAGGAGGAAATTTCTTTTTATTACTCGAAACAAAAAAAAATCGATTTTATTTAGTTGTTGTAAATAAAAACATATTCTATGGAATATTAAAGTTGATTTTTTTTTTTTTGAAAGAATATAAAGTAATATTTTGTTATTATATTATAGCATATATTTATACAGTATTATAAAATTGAATAAGAATATAAAATTGAAATTTATATTGGCTACAAATATAAAGTAATATTTTGTTATTATATTATAGCATAAATTTATTAAAATTTTGTGAAAATTAGATAATACACCCGGGTGCTCATGGTGCACCCGGGTAACAAAAAAAGGCGGAAAGAACATATAGTGTTTGATAAAGAACATACCTATGTTTAACAAAGAACATACCTTTAATATGTTCTTTGAGTGTGTCAGTGTGTTCTTTTAGTAAAATTATATGTTCTTTACATTATAACTTATGATATTTAACATATGTTTGATAAACATATTTTTTTTTTGGGTTTAATAATACAAAGTATGTTATTTGAATTTGGCGTGTATGTCTTTAAGGTCGTAGTGACGCCCAAATTCTATTTTTTTATTATCATATGTCATATTTTAAATTACTTTTATTATCATATATTCTTCGAGTTTGATTAGTGTGTTATTTAGGTATAACTATATGTACTTTACAATATAAATTATGTTCTTTTAACATATGATATTTTGAAATTTGATATTGAAATCTTAAATTATTTTTAATTGAAAATAATGTTAGAGGTAAAAAACTAAATTATTATGGAAGTTGAATTTTTTTTAGAGAGATAGAAAACTATTTTTTGGGAAATGATATCTTTGGTAAGGATTTTTTAAGAGGTGATCAACATTGGCATGACTCGCATCCTGAATCGATTCGGCCCGAAATAGGGTGGGTTTGGGCAAACCTAAAAATGCATTTTTAGTTAAAACTCGAACCGGGTTCGAAAAAAGCCCGAAAACCCGCTACTTTTCTACGGGTTTGGGCACGAGAAATTATGATATGGCCCGGCCCTACTCGATTTTTATCACCTCTAAATTTTTCCCGTTAAAAATGTGTAATTTTTCAGAAAATTTTATCAAGTTTTTATCTCATTCTTTTTATTATATCTTTATGTTCTTTGGTAATGCATGTTTTTGTCAAATACAAACATGTTCTTTGTCAAATACATGTATGTTCTTTATGAAACACAAGATGTTCTTTCCGCCTTTTTTTTATTTATCCGGGTGTACGATGAGCACTATACACCCGTGTTATAAACTACGGATTATTATAGGCATTTATAGTATCATATATATACTTATCAAAATAAAATAATGTAGAAATTTAATTCATACAAAGATTGTCAACAACCTATGCAATACAAATGTTTAACTTATCTCTCTAACAAATGATATTGTCACTAATCTCACTAGTAGAATAAATGTAATGGAAGCCCCAAATGGCAAGCAGTTTTGCAATTCCGCTTGCAATGTTGTAAATGGCAAGCGGTTTAGGGTGAACCGCTTGCCAAATTGTAAATGGCAAGCGGTTTGGAACATGAACCGCTTGCCATTTCTTTAAAAAAACCCTAATTCTCACGCTCTCTCTCCTCCTCCCCTCAGTTTTCACGTTCTCTCTCCTCCTCCTCTCTATTTCTCACGCTCTCTCTCCTCCTCCCTTCCATTTTCACGCCCTCACTCTCTCCAGCTCTCCTCCATGTCCTTCTCTTCCTTCTCTCATCTCCGTTCTCCATCTCCATGAGTTAGACCATATTTTCGAGCAAATTCGAACAAATTTTCGAGCAATTCGAGCAAATTTTCGACCATATTTCGAGCAAATTCGAGCATAGACCATCCTTTTCGAGCAAATTCGAGTTTAGACCATAATTTTCGAGTTTTTTAGGTCAAATTCGACCATAAAACTCTAGATCTAGAGTTTTCTTGTCGAATTTGACCCTTAAAACCCAAATTTCAAGCCAATTTCGAGGTTATGGTGGAATTCATGGTAATTTTTATTTTTTTAAGTTTTTTTTTTTTAAATTTTATGGTGATGTGTGGTTGAATTGATTTGTTTCAGGGCGATCAGGTGTTGGTGAGGGTTTTTGGTGGGGGTCGTGGTGGGCGAAGTAGTTGGGATCTGGTGTTGGTGGGGGTTTGGTGGGGTCTTGGTGGGCGAAGTACGTAGGTTGGGATCTGATGGATGGTGGGGTCGTTTTACGCGAAAATGGCTGGGATTTGGTGGATGTGGTGGTGCGCATGCGTGGACGGTGGTGGTGCATGTGGACGGTGGTGGTGGTGGAGCAAGTGAACAAGAGCTGTTGTTGTTGTTGTTTTTTTTTTTAATCAAGCTGTTGTATTATTTTTATTAATTACTTGTATTAATTTTTTTTTTATGAAATGTAATACTTATAAGTTACAACAATCAATTAATTTATCTAAATATTATTGGTTTTACATATAGTTTGTTCGTGTATCAATTTTAGTGAAAAACACCAAAAAAAAATTATTTTTTATAGCCATAATGGGCAGCAGTTTGGCGCCAAAACCGCTGCCCATTCACTACAAATGGCAAGCGATTCTGAACCGCTTGCCATGTAAAAGGCTAATGGCAAAGCCCCCTAAAAGCATGCGGTTCAGAACCGCTTCCCATTAGGGGGTTTGAACCGCTTGCCATTACATATTTCTACTAGTGTCTGTTGTTCATTATCTAGTATCTTAACAATTTTACTTTATTACAAAAAATTGATTGGTACAAATTAAAAATAAATAATAGAAAATAAAAAATGTTCTCCACTAGTTGATTAAAACTAAATGAAATTTGATAGGTAATGCTTTGTATTGTCCTATACATAGTAAAATACTTGTATGAATTAAGGATATGATAGAAAATGAAACGAAAAAAAATTATTTTCTTGATTAAGTTAAAAGAATTGAAAAAGTACCTTTTAGTTGAAAGGAACCCAAGAGAAAGAGAGAAAAAAAAAGGGAAGAATTCTAATATTGAAGCTAAGTGTCATCGAACCCACGACCTTCTAGTTAGCAAGATGTGAAATCATCAAATTAAAATACCATCGAGCCAAGCACACAACAGTATTATCATATGCAGCTTGTTTTTCTTATAAATACATATTAATAACTTAGAAGTTCAGGAAATTTGGGCCCCTTAGTTTCGTGGGCCCTGGGCAACCGCCCCGGCTGCCCTGGGTCAGATACGGGCTTGGCGCCCCGTTGACTATAGATTTTCTATTATATACTCGTAAGTCGTAACTAGCATTTACATCAACCACAGTCTACAGGATACTCCATAGAATGATATTTTTGAAATTTTATTGTCACTTCATTCGTGGCTTGTTGAATTGTGATTCTTGTTTTTAGTCACAACACTTTTATCTAAATTAAAATAATTTCTAACACTTCAAGATTACTATTGCGTTACAACGTAAATAATTAATATATCGTACAAAATATATATTCTCGTGTAACCTCATTGAATTAAGCATCAACTTTTAATACACCCTTTGTGTTTTCAAGTGCTTTAATTAAAACCTTTTGCACTAATCAGTTTTGATCAACTTCAATGATTTTCCTATCCCTATCTTATAAAATGTACAAGATTACTCTTATAAATAGTGTGATGTCAATTATATCCTTTAAAATATGTAATTTCACATGTACCCTCATTAACATGTACAAGTTTTATAAATAGTGTTTTAACAATTATACTACCTAAAATGTTTATTTATTTATTCAGAAATGATAATTACCTCTTTTATATATATATATATATATATATATATATATATATATATATATATATATATATATATATATATATATATATATATCTCATAAGAATAGTATGTGGACATTCATACCCCAATTAAATATATTTGTATATATATTTTCTCACATTATGCTGTCAATACCAAAATTTGTGATGTAAGGCCAAAACATGGCGCGCACATGAAAGTGATTCTGAATATGGCGCACACATCACACTCATTAAGTGCCTTATTATACATAAAAATAGATACTCCACAATCATATTAATTACTCATTACAATAGTCTCAATGTTACATATTGATAGTTACATACTCGAATTATAAGATATTTAAATGCTCAAAGGAATGCATTGAAAATGTAAAACAAAGCTAACAAAAACATCATTCAAAGTCAAAAATATAAAAGAAGAGCATATAATTATAGTATTTCAACAAATTTAAAAAACTCCATGAATAGTGTTCAACATCCACCATTCAAAAAAAAAAAAAAAAAAAAAAATCCACCATTTATATTTGACACATTGTTAGTACAAATATAAGAATTATGTCAAGATAAAATGATGATTGATGTTAGAATATAGAGGAAGGGAAATCATATGAACCGTAGAGAAAGCATATTCTATTTTTGTCTCAAAGTGGAGTATATAATTTATTAATTTATTAATATTATTCCGTATATGCTAATAAACCAATTTATTTATTTAATTTTATATTAAGGCGAGGTGTTATAATTAATTTGATGATCCGTACTACTTTATTATCTAATCTAATCTTAATTACCATCTTTTGATAGTGGAGGTGCATCTGGGGTTGGAAGATAAGCCTGAGATAAGGTAATTGTGGGACCCCACTATCATTTTCTTCTTTTTGTTAGATGCTGTATTCTCACGCGCCTTTTTTAGTAACTAAAACAACTAGATGCCACATGCATGAATATATATTGATGATTAAATAGTCTTTTGATGGTATTGAATTATCATTTTATCATCTGTGAATGTCATTATATATCCGGATGTATCGAGATGAATTAGGCCGTATAATGGATAGTATAATGGATATTATGCTATCGTGTAGGTTTTGTTTTGTTGTTTTGATATTTTGGTTGCTTGTTGATGTTGATTGGTTGGTGGGTTATTTACAAACTAATAGATTGTTTTTTTTTTTTTTTTTTTTTTTAAATTGTCATATTTTATTAGCATCAACTATGATATATAAAAAGTATATAGTATTCAATCATAAAACAAAGATACATTAAAGTAATTAATACTCCATATTTCTTAGTATTAATTCAAAAGTAAATATATAATCATGCAGCTCTCTATACTAAACATTTTTCACTTTTTAATGAAAAAAAAAACACACAATCTATTACTCCGTAATTTGTAAAAGAAAAACACTTTCTCTATACTTATTAAAAGAAAAAAAAAAACTTTCATTAGAAATTATTTTAATTGATTAAAAATTTAATAGAGAAAAGAATTATTAAAGTAAAAATATTGGAAACTAGTCTAAATTTAAAAATAAAATATTACTTGTATGAAATTGTCAATACTATGCACTGGTTAATTATTGAATTTTTATTTTATATTTATATACGAAACTCAAATCTACAAACTTTTATTTTAGCTACTTGTATCACTTTAGGTGTTTTTTTTTTCAAGATTCTAACTATACATAGACTCATGGAGTATACTTCATATTATTCAAAAGGTAAAGTCGTGAGGAAACAACTCTTCTTTCAAACATATCTTATCGTATCTAATAGTACAAAATGTTATAAATTATGTATTACATTGGTGGAAACTAAACTCCATATGATTATGACTTTGATGGGCAAATTTAGCAATCCAATAAGCAAACTTATTACTCTTTAGATTTGTGAATTGTGATATGTGATTAGGGGATTTTGCTCCCACCAATCGGAATGCGTCACGTGGGCCAATCAGGTCCTGTCAAGTGTCCCCCAGTTGGACCTCTCAGGGCTTGCCACGTGGCACCCGCTTATTCGTCCACCCTGGACTTATTATGTCATGACACGTGGCATACTCCATGCCTAATGGAGAAGCCGGTCACCTAGGCCCAACTTCCGAGGGAAGCCCAATCAGCCCAAGGTTAACCTAAACCTAGATTGACACGTTTCCCGAGGTTATAAATACCTCCCTTAATCCTCATTAAGGGAGATTACGCAGATTACACACATTAAACACTCTCACCTAGAGAGACCCAATCACTTTAATTTCCGCATTAATTACTCCTTAATCAAGTACTAACTTGACCGTCGGAGGCGGATCTCCAATCATCCGGAGCATCCGTTTGTTTTGCAGGTACAGGCGTATGGTTCCAGTCTCGGAATTGTAACTCTCCCGCAGGACATCAGAAAACCCCGAAATATTTTGGCGCCGTCTGTGGGGAGAGTACTTCTGAGATGGCACCCACGTTTGTAGTGGCTCCTGAAGAGAGACGTCCCCTGGACGATCCTCTAGTTCAGTCGGACCACGATACTGAGAATGAATTTGAAGTTGAAGCTCACACAGCTTCAGATGGGACCCTAAGGGCCCGACATACCCGTCATACCGAAAGGAGGGAACGGGAACATCTTCAAACTGGAAGCGAGCCAGCAGGCGCACCGCCTGTTCGGCAGCAGCCGACTGATGGGTCTGCTCCCATCACAAGGAACGAACTCATGACCTTCATGAGGGACTTCAAGGGAGAAATTCAAGAGTTGATCAACAAGAAGTCGCCTGCTCTGGACAAGGACCAGTCGGCTAAGAAACCCTCCACTTCACAGAAGAGGAAGCCAGTTCAAGGGCGAGAGGCGACCCCTCATCCTAAATCTAGGAAGTGGGAGCCACCTGCCCTTGATTTCACAAAATACCGTTTTCCTACTCCAGGAAATAGGAAACATGTTCGTCATATTCAGGCGGACGGGTCGAGGAAAACATACACAGACGCTCGGCTACTGCTAGAGCAGAAGAAGAGTGACCGATTGTCAGAGTCGGCCTCTACTTCAAACTTCCAAGACAGTCTGCAAAATACCTCGATGAGGCATACTCAGTCGTATCATGAGAGTCAGTCAGGCGGCACCTCCCGTCAGTCCGGCTTTCATAGCGACCAGGCGGTACCAAACTTACCGTTTGTACCGCAACAACAGTATTTTTTACAGCCACCTCCATTTGGTGGACATGCAGAAAAAATGTCCAACCTATGGACTGGCAGCTACGGTTGCTTAGACTTGGTGAACAGCCGTCGGCCTTCTCTAAGGAAATTACTGAAGCCGCTCAGCCGGCCAAAGTGAAAAATGTATTAGTAGGCGCCTATGACGGCACTACTAACCCAGAAGACCATCTGATGGCATTCACCAACCTGATGTACCTTCAAGGGTTGGATGATCCCACTTGGTGCAAGTGTTTCCCAGCGACTCTCAAAGGAATCGCACAACAATGGTTCGGCAACCTGCCGACTGGTTGTGTAAATAACTTCAAGACGCTTGCTTACTTATTCACCTCCAACTTTGCCATGAACATCCCTGCAAAGAAGACGACCCTTGATTTAGGAACAATTCAGCAGGGCGAGAAGGAGGGGCTTCGTTCTTACATCAGGCGATTTAACCTGATGAGAATACAGATTCAAGGGTTACCGGATGAAGTAGCCTATACTGACTTTTTCAGAGGTCTCAAAGACGGGTCGACCTTCAAATTTGATTTGGTCCGAAAGAGGGTGGCGACTCTTCAAGAGGCCTTGATTGAAGTGGAAGCCTATATACAGGCGACTGATCTTTGTAGTACGCTAAAACAGTCAGACGGGAAAAGGTCCGACAAAAGAGAAGGACGACAGAAGCAGTCGTCAAACAAAGACGAGAAGAGAAAAGAGGTCTGGGCAACTGATTCCTCTAAACAGCCGTCCCAGAAGAAGAAAAAAGAATTCAAACCATACTCCCCAAAGTATGTGTTTAACAAGGATAGCCAATTTATCCTAAAGGAAATCAAGGGACGGATCTCAATTGAGAAGCCGGTCCCCATGAAGGGTTCTGCAAACAATCGGAACCAAGAAAAATTCTGTGATTATCATGAAGATGTTGGTCATCACACCAATGAATGCATCACTCTCATGCGGTATCTGGACCGCCTGGCTGAGCAAGGTGACCTTAACACTTATGTTAAGAAATCTACGGGGAACACTTCCTCGAAAAAGCAGTCGACCAAAAAGAATCAACAGGCCGACAACTCCGATACAGATGATGCAGTCGTCTACACCATTGCAGGCGGCTTCTCAGGAGGCGGCCCCACTATTAGGGAAAACAAAGACAATATCAGACGGCTAGATGTAAATTCCGTTCACCAAGAACGGCCCTCCAAATATTCATTTCCTGAGATTGTCATCACTGAAGAAGATCTAGGAGGGGTAAGAGGGCCGCATGACGACCCTATCATTATTGAATGTAAAGTGGCCAACCAAAGAGTTGGCCGAATCCTCATAGATACCAAAAGCTCCTCAGATCTCATCAGTAGCAAATGTCTGTCGAAACTAAAATATCAGACTGATTGCATACATCCGGCATCCCACCCTTTAGTAGGGTTTGGAGGAGGAGTCGTCCACCCAGTGGGACGAGTGGATTTACCCATCCGCCTGGGCGAAAAAGGGGAAGGACGACACATGGTAGTCCGGTTCCTGGTAGTAGAAGAACTCTCGGCCTACAACATGATTCCGGGACGACCAACCCTGAATAATTCCAAGGCTGTTATAATCCCATCTCTTATGTTGCTCAAGTTTGAGAGGGATAATGGAACAGTCGGGTCCCTAAGGGGAGATCAGAGGATGGCCCGAGAGTGCTATCTCTCGGATGTCAAGCCCACTGTTATGGCCACTATGTCGAGCAGTGGAAAAATAGACCTTGACAATGTCAAGGAGAGTGCGCCTGTTCAAGAAGCAGGCGGCAAGAAGAGAAAGGCATCCCAGACAGGGGCCGCAAGTAAAGACAGAAAATAGCAATCATTGGCAGAGGAACGGTCGGATGAATTCCGCCCTCAGCCAGCTGGTGAGCATACGGACCTGATCTTAGATGACTCGCGTCCTGACAGAACAATCAAGGTTGGGACGACTGCTCTAAGGGACCTGGGTGACGACTTGCACAAACTATTGAAAGAATACAAGGACATCTTTGCATTCGAAGTCCATGAAATGCCAGACATTAGTCCTGATCTGGCGGTACATAAACTGGCCGTGGATCCGAAAAAGAAGCCGGTACGGCAGAAGAAGTGGAACCATGGCGAAGAAAGAAGTCAGGCGGCAGCCGCCGAAGTTAAAAAATTACTTGATGCAGGGTTCATTCGGCAATGTTACTTCCCAGACTGGGTTGCAAATGTGGTGCTTGTTAAAAAGCCGAATGGCACCTGGCGAATGTGTGTAGACTACACAGACTTAAACAAGGCGTGCCCTAAAGACATTTACCCTCTGCCTAAAATTGATAACCTGGTCGACTCAACAGTCGGCCATGATTTGATGAGCTTTATGGACGCCTACTCTGGTTTCCACCAAATTCCTTTATGGAAGAAAGATCAGGAGAAGACGGCCTTCGTCACTGATCAGGGGTTATACTGTTACACGGTCATGCCGTTTGGTCTTAAGAATTCCCCGGCCACTTTCCAGCGAATGATAAACACTGTGTTCTTTGATCAGATTGGGAGAAATGTCGAGGCATATATTGATGATATGATTGTCAAGTCTAAACTTCAGAAAGATCATCTGTCGGACCTCCGAGAAACTTTCGCCACACTCAGGCGGCACCATGTCATGCTCAATCCCAGGAAATGTTTCTTTGGAGTTGAGTCTGGGAAATTTCTCGGATTCCTTATCAATCAGAGAGGAATAAAGGCGAACCCTGAGAAGGTGCAGACGGTCATCGACATGCAGTCGCCTCGTACCAACCGAGAGGTTCAGAAGTTAACAGGTTGTCTGGCGGCCTTGGGAAGATTTCTAAGCCAATCAGGCGACAAATGCCTATACTTTTTCCAGGCATTAAGAAAAAGGCAAGGTTTGAATGGGGGCCGGATGCTGAGGCGGCCTTCCAGAAATTGAAATTTCACTTGCATTCCTTGCCGAGGCTGGTCAGCCCTTTGCCCAAAGAAGTACTCTACATGTACCTGGCCGTCTCTGATCATGCGTTAAGCGCCGTTCTCCTTGCTGAAAGAGACGGCTGTCAGCTCCCGGTCTACTTTGTCAGTCACGTACTGAAAAATGCCGAGTTGAGGTATCCTTTAGTGGAGAAATTTGGTCTTGCACTCTTCATAGCTGTTAAAAAATTGAAGCCCTACTTTTTGGCACATGCAGTCGTCGTGTATACAGACCAACCTATCAAGCGGCCACTGACCATCATGGAGTTGTCAGGCCGAATGATCAAATGGGCCATAGAAATACAGAGCCTCGAAGTTACCTTCGAGCCTAGAAAAGCAGTGAAGGGGCAAGCCTTTGCTGACTTTATTGTTGAGATGACTCGTCCTCCTGACTCTCAGGTTCCAGACCAAGTCTGGAAGGTATATGTGGATGGAAGCTCTACTTCAAATGGTTGTGGAGCAGGCGTCATATGTCAGTCGCCAGAGGGCGACAGGTACGAGTATGCTCTACGCTTCAGTTTTCAGGCCTCAAACAATGAGGCAGAATATGAAGCTTTACTAGCCGGAATCCGCATGTGCAAGGCGGCAGGGGCAAGAAAAATAGACGCCTGTTCCGATTCACAATTGATAGTGAGTCAGTACAATGGAGAATACGAAGCAACCCATCCGGCCATGATCAAGTATTTACAGGCGGTCCGACAAGCAGTCGGCTCCCTTGAGGATTTCCATCTGACCCAAGTGCCGAGATCAGAGTACAACCAGGCAGATGCACTTTCAAAATTAGCATCATCCGCCTCCTGTGATACTCCTCGAACTGTTTTTTGGGAAGTAATGGAGAGGAGAAGCATTGAGGAAGACCCTATTGGAATCTTAGACAGAAGCTCAACCTGGATGGATCCAATAAGGGCATATCTGACAAATGGTACCCTGCCGGATGATCATCAACAAGCGGCAGCACTGAAAAAACGAGCAAGCAGTTTTGAAATAATAAAGGGAGAACTTCACAAAAGGGGGTACCTTCAACCCTTCTTAAAGTGTGTTACTCCAGAAAAGGGGCGAGAGATACTAGATGATCTTCACTCTGGTTACTGTGCTTCCCATATAGGCGGTAGGACACTTGCTCAACGGGCAAGGCGGCAGGGCTACTTTTGGCCTACTTTAGAAGCAGATGCGATGGGGATGGTGAAAAAATGTGACAAGTGCCAAAGGTTTGGCAAACTAATTCACCGTCCGGCTACTGACCTCACTACCATTCATAGCCCACTACCGTTTGCTAAGTGGGGCATGGATATTCTGGGTCCATATACGCCTGCTACAGGCGGAAGGAGGTACATACTAGTTGCCGTCGACTACTTCACTAAATGAGTAGAGGCGGAGGCTGTAAAGGGAATCAAGACGAAGGATGTAATTTCATTCATTTGGAAAAACGTCATCACTCGGTTCGGGGTTCCCATGTCTATGGTTTTTGATAATGGTCCCCAATTTGAGACGCCTGTTCTCAAAAGCTGGTTGGGTGACCAAGGAATTGCACACTACTTTGCATCTGTCGGCCGTCCACAAGCAAACGGCCAGGTAGAAGCCTTTAATAAAATCATCTCAGACGGTCTCAAGAAAAAGATTGAACGAGCAGGCGGCCTATGGGCGGATGAATTACCACATGTTCTCTGGGCCATTAGGACGACTGAAAAAGGGGCGACTAGAGAAACTCCATTCCTCCTAACTTATGGTGCAGAAGCTGTTCTTCCAATAGAACACTACGAGCCGACTCTTCGAGTAATGCTATATGACGAAGAGGCAAACTGGGAAGCCATGCGCCTGGCATTAGACTCACTTCCTGAAAGGAGGGGCAATGCTGTCTTGCGCCATGAAATTTACCGCCTGAGAATGACTAGATCATACAACAAAAAAGTACACAGGCGTCCACTCAAAGTGGGGGACTTTGTACTTAGAAAAATGGAAGCAGTTGGAAGGGCTAATGAGTCTGGCAAACTTACTCCCAACTGGGAAGGACCCTACCGAATTTGTGAAGAGGTCAGGGACGGTACCTACCGTCTGGAAACACCAGACGCCCAACCGTTGCCTCGAACTTGGAATGTAGATAATCTTAAGAAATATTTCTTTTGAATGATATAAATAGTCAAGGGCTACTTAATAAAAGTTTGCATACTTAATATTCAATTTTGTACTAAGAGGGGCACGCCTACTAACAAACAGTCGGCTACTCTCCATACTCAGTTTTCATTTTTACTTAAGAGGGGCATGCCTACTGACAAACAGTCGGCTACTCTCCATGTTTAATTTTTATTCTTACTTAAGAGGGGCAGGCCGCCTATACATTTACAGTCGCCTACTCTCCATTGAGTATTTTCACTTTATCATCAGAGGGGCATGTCGTCTGTACCTTTACAGTCGGCTACTCTCCATTGAGTATTTTACTCTATCTTCAGAGGGGCATGCCGTCTGTACCTTTACAGTCGGCTACTCTCCATTGAGTATTTTACTCTATCTTCAGAGGGGCATGCCGTCTGTACCTTTACAGTCGGCTACTCTCCATTGAGTATTTTACTCTATCTTCAGAGGGGCATGCCGCCTGTACCTTTACAGTCGGCTACTCTCCATTGAATATTTTACTCTATCACCATAGGGGCATGCCGTCTGGACATACAGCCGATTCCAAGACAGACGACCACCCTCCTATACTTAGCTAAAAAATGATGGTGGCCTGGCCGACCCTGTGCCTAAATAGGCAGCTGCCCTCCTCTTACTTAGCATCTGCGTCCACCAAAGGACTAACCAAGGCCACAGGCCGAATGATCAGACCAGGCGCCAAGCCAACTGATCCAATCTTCAAAACTAATACGACTTGTCCCAACATCATAGCAGGCGTCCGGCGGCATCCCTCCGGATGAAATTCGTCGCAGAGAGCAGCTCCCTTTTGGGTGGAACATTGCTCTATAAAATAATTACACGGCACCTATACGACTGTCCCCAAGGGCAACCACGTAGCCGTTTTTGAGACAAGGATAACTCTATCACTAACCAAACCAGTGGTAGCAGTTGACATCTGAGTCAGATGACCGCCTGTATTACTTGGGATAAATGCAGGGGGTACCTCTTGAGTTAATAGCCAACAAACATTGGCGAATCAAAAGGTTCAGCCGGCCTCCGCCGCCTGGTACCTTTACTACTCAAGCAGGAGTGACGGCGACTGAGTAACACCAAAGTTAAGTCATAGTCACTCTCTCAAACTTAGTATGGAGCCTAAAAGGTATGAGTCGTCCTCCTGTTTTTAGCCAACAGGGGCTCTCAACCACTACTACTGCTAGGTTAACAACCTATGAGTTAAAAGCCAACAAACATTGGCGAATAAAGGGGAACAACCGGTACCCACCGCTTGATACCTCTACTACTCAGTTACTTGGCGACTAGGTAACAATCATGTTTACTTGGTCACTCCTTAAAAATTTAGTATGAAACTAAAAAGGTGTTCATACAGCACCTGTCCACACTAGATTAAATATGGCGGGGAACGGTCGGCCTAGACGGCCTAAAGTCTCTAGCCTAAAAACATGACAAGTAGGAAACCACTTTCCTACTTGGTTAATTTTACAAACGACAGGACCGCCTGCCTAAAGGGGATCCAGTCTTTAAAATGGTTCAAATACCGATTGGATAAATGGCCGACTGATCGTCTAGCCTGGAAACAGACAACCAGTCGTCCAGGGGCATAGGCGGCGTGACTAACTATCCGTACCTGTCTGCAACTATCGGCCATGTAAAACAGTCGGTATAGTGTACAATTGGATATCAGAATATTCAATACTTAAACAAATTTGAAGCAAAACAAAAATATTCATTAAAAGGAAGCCGGTCATTAAAGACCGGCAAAATATTCAGAGCCCTGGCCCCCTGGCCGGGTAAATACAAACAAACGGCACCCAGGCCGGGGAAAGAAGACATAAAGCTTATGAAGGGGGCAGATCTTCAATATTAGCAGCTGCCGCCTGGTCAGCACTCTTTTTGCTGGACTCGGCTTCAGCTGCATCCTTCTTCGATGCATTACCCCCAAGCGGCACAAGCGCCACTACCGGCTGCTCCTCCTCCTCCAACGCCTCTTCCTCAGCAGCCGCCAGGATCTCTTGATTATATCTATCAGAACACTGGCGGTACGTTTTTTCCCAGGAGGCAAAGTCGGCATTGGGGAAGAGGCGGCCCCAAGTCATGCGCTGGATTTGAGCAGAGTCTTCCATCATCTCCCGGACCAGCTCTTTCTTTTCTTGCTCGGCCTTTTCCGAGAGCTCCTGAGTAAGACTCTTCTCCTGGGTCACCAGGCGTTCCTTTACGCTCGCCAAGGATTTCTCCAAGGTTTCGTATAAGGACATCTTTTGGCGAAGAGGTCTCAGCTCGGTCTTGAGGTTGTTGATGGTCGCCTTCAGCTCGCTATTCCTCTTCTGGGCCGCCTCTAACTGAGCCCGGATAGCGGCGGTAGCCTGCGCCTGATAATAAAGAATATCAATTGTCAGAACTTCATTTTGGGCAATTTGAAACATTGCCTTATCACAGTCAGAGGCGGCCATAGCTTTTGCAGCCTTTACCTCTTTGTTCTTCCGGTCAAGCGGCTTTCGAAGGCCGTTCACTCGGAGCAGGGCCTAAGTAAAAAGGGGAACATGCGTCAGTTTCCAAACAAAAAAGAAAACAGGCGTCCTGGAATTCAAATACTAAAAAATATGCTAAGTATACCTCAGCAAGGACCCCTGCAATCCCGTCTAGGTCAAGGGTGCCGACACCCCTGACCGCCTCCCTTTCAGCTGGAGGTACGACCTTGATCATAGACTTGGCCACTTCGACCAAGTCAGGCTCCTGAGGGCCGGCTGCATCAAGCATAAACAAACGGATTAGACCTAGTAAAGAAGGGAGCAAGTCTAAAATTTACAAGGACAATTTCATACTTCTAGGTGGCCCAGCTGGAGTTTTAGAAGAAGTGGCCGGCTGTTTCTCAGCCGCCGCATGTTTCCTGGCAGAACCAGGAGAGCTCGCAACAGTCGTCCTCCGGGCCTTGGGGTCCGGCTGTTGGGAAGAAGAAGCTCTTGGAGCGCCCGTCTAAAAAAGAAGAAAAGAGTCAGTATATGCATAAACACAACTCCAAAAAGAGGGTGAATGGTTCGAAGCCCACCAAGGGTGCCCCCTTGTTGGGGGAGTCGGTTGAAGACTGTTGCATGATGGAGGCCCGCAACATGGCCGCCGCAGTCTTGGAGGCGGTAATTTTGCTCATGGCGTCCGCTGCAAAAACAAATAGCAAAGTTAATAAAAGTCATAACAAGAAATGCACGGAACAACAGAGTATTCGACAGGCCGGCTACCTCTTGAGCACCGACTGCTGAGGCCACAAGCGGCCAAAAAGTACTCGTCGTAGAGCCATCTGAAGCTCGGGACGCAGTGCAGGGGTACTTGCTCTCGTACCCCTGAAGTAGAGTTCACCTTCGACTCTACTTTGAAGAGTCCTTTATCTAGGATCTCTTTCTTAGCCTTGGGGGGAACAGGCGGCATGCTGCGGCCGCCTGCAAGAAGGGGCGGATTCATGTTCCACCTGTTGAAGCGCTTGTTCAGCTCTGTGTCTGAACTCTCAATGATAAGGAAGGTGCTCCGCCAGTCCTTCCATTTGTTTGCTTTACCTCTCGTCATGAGGTAGCCCCTGTGGCTCGTCAATTGATACCAGCCGGTACCGCCTGCCTTAGGGGTCCGGCTGAGGTAGTTCATGTGGGCGAAAGACTCGAAGTTCGGCTCCACCCCGTGCAGTTCGCACCCGGCCACATAGCCGAGTACGTTGACCCAAGAGTTCGGGGCTAACTGCCATAACCCCAACTCATACCCATCCAAGATCCGCTGAACAGCCGGATGTAGTGGGAAGCGCAGCCCAGCCTTAATGGCCGCCTCGTAGCAGCCAAAGCAGGCGCCATCATAACTGGTACCAGCCGGCCAGACGACTGTGTCTTTTGGATCCGGCACGAACACTAAAAAGTCGGGGCCCATTGTGTGGTTTGCGATAAAGCTCCCCACTTTCTCTTGCATGGCCGTGATCCGGCCCCGAGGTACCGTGCAGTAGTAGGGGGTATTTTGCTCTCGGTGAGAGGCGGATGGCTCCGCCCAATCGTCCCCCTTCTCAACTGCGTGAGAAAGCCTCGCCTTTTGTAGGCGACTGTTTTTCTCTTCTGTGTCCAGGGAAGCATGGCCAGAAGAGCTAGACTCGGAATCGTCCTCTGACGAGTCCGAAGAGGACGACTCTTCCCCTCTCCCGGAGGGGCCCGCCTCCTCTCCTTTAAAAGGAGCAGGAGAGAATGTAGAATTGTCAACTGTAAAATGGGAAGGGGTCACTTTGACTCCTCCCTCAGAACTGCCGGCTTTCAAGCCGCTTTGTTTCACTTCCACATCTGGCGCCTGGTCAGATGTTTCACTAATCGGCACCCTGTGGGAGGAGCCGTCTGAGTTTGAGATCCTGGCAGTCTTTTTTGTTCTGGCCATCATGCTCTGCATAGACACAGATACAGTCGGACTTTGTATAAAGGGCAAATATGGGTCCAGAAAAGGGCAGGCGGCACTCCTAGTCCTAGATTCAGCCGTCCCCGGTGACCGACTGATCACTAACCTAGGTCGTGTCGTGTGCTTCCGTGGTGCCATTTCAAAAAAAAGAATAAAGTAAAGAGAAAATTAAGAGTAAGAGAACCGACGGTTACCTGAACGAGTGACGATTGATGAAGTTCTGAAAATCTTTTGCAGTCGGCTTGTCAGAGCAGGCGGTAGGCAGAAAGGGTCCAAAATGTCAGAGCAAGTTCAGGGGTCCGAATGTTCTCTCACAAAGTTTTCAAGTGTGAAAATGACCGAAGTCAACACTCCTTTATATAGGCGAAGTGAGAAGGCGAAGGGTCACTTCCAGAATTCAAAATTTTGGCGGGAGAATCTCTCGGCCTCTCGCCGAGTGACACCTGTAGCAGGCCGTCGCCTGTTACAGGGCGATACCTGTCACAGGTAACACGTGACCAGTCACGTGCCACCTTTGAGGGGCAAATGATTAGGGGATTTTGCTCCCACCAATCGGAATGCGCCACGTGGGCCAATCAGGTCCTGCCAAGTGTCCCCCAGTTGGACCTCTCAGGGCTTGCCACGTGGCACCCGCTTATTCGTCCACCCTGGACTTATTATGTCATGACACGTGGCATACTCCATGCCTAATGGAGAAGCCGGTCACCTAGGCCCAACTTCCGAGGGAAACCCAATCAGCCCAAGGTTAACCTAAACCTAGATTGGCACGTTTCCCGAGGTTATAAATACCTCCCTTAATCCTCATTAAGGGAGATTACGCAGAGTACACACATTAAACACTCTCACCTAGAGAGACCCAATCACTTTAATTTCCGCATTAATTACTCCTTAATCAAGTACTAACTTGACCGTCGGAGGCGGATCTCCAATCATGCGGAGCATCCGTTTGTTTTGCAGGTACAGGCGTATGGTTCCAGTCTCAGAATTGTAACTCTCCCGCGGGACATCAGAAAACCCCGAAACAATATGTATGTATAAATGTTGTGCCTTTTGACTTTTTAAGTGAGCTACACAACAAAACTAGCATTATTGCATGTTAGAATTTACCATTAGTCCTTCTTTCATTCTTTACTATTTGAAAGTGACATTTTTTTTGGAGTTACTTTTAATCATCCTTTTTCATATTTCTTTTTCACAAATTATTTGACATGTGATTAATATTTCAACAGTTTCACCTTTTTAATTAATCTTTCTTTTTATTGGACACCTCAACTTAATAAGTCATTAAAGTATGTTTAGTTCACCTTGTTAATCAAATAATCAACAATAATGTTACATATGTAAGCCCAATAAATTAAAGAATTTTTTTGTCACCTACTACTATTTATTTGACTTTTTATATTATGATCAGAAAAGATTTTTTCTTTGGTAAGAAGGAAAACATCCTGTACAGATTTCAGATCCTTTTCTAGCTCCTGTAATGAATAAAGGGCACCACAAATATAATAATGAAAATGATTTGTGCACCAAAAAATTAAAAAACTGATTAAAACCTGTCTATTATAAGAGATATTAAAGTAGAGCATAATAACATTAAAAAAAATGAAATAAAATCCCTAGTATTTGTTAATTACATGTATGAACGAAGTTGAATTAATCATCTCATATATCCAACCTAGTTAGTTCACATTTATAGGGATGACATGCGAAAATTCGGATCAGATTCAGATCAGGTTGATTTGAGTTGTACTAAAAATTTATCTAAAAATCTAAAATAGTGTTAACTTAATACAAGTTAAGTATTAGTACAAAATATGATATATGAATCAAGTAGAATTTGGTTTGATTAGGCTCGGATCAAGTCAAATTCTCTCAGTAAATATAAATCGAATTTAGGTTGTGTTATCGGGTCGGATAAAGGATTATCACCACTACCCGTCCGTGTATGTTCTTGCTCAAGTTGTTAATCAATTTACTTACATTGCGAGTTTGCGACTTGGTCAAAACCATAAAAAATGATTTTCTTGTAACCTTATTGAGCTATTTTACTCCTTAGGCCGTTAGGCGCCTCTTTGAATTGCCTTGTATTGCTAGATCAACCTAGTTTCAAGTGTTAAAAAGTCCCTACCAATGATACATATTAAGTAGGTGTTACACATTTTGACCATATACGGCATTGATCATGATCATATATATTATATGTGAGATGAAGAATGAGGACTTCCTTTATGTAAAATAAAATTGATGATAAGCTAAAATATGCATAATCATTCAATAATCCTTTGATTAGACCCACTAATTGTGTTTTTTTTTGGTAGGGTTGTTTGAGCCTCATAATAGTTGCTTCTTGTCTACCTTTCCCTTTTCTTTTGGGGATGGGTGATTATTGTCAATATAACATATTTTTGGTGTTTACCAAATCCATCTCAGTGTTTGAATAATCGTGCTTATCTAACATATTTGCATATTATATTGTCCCCACCATGCTAATTAATTAGAGTACCATCTATATATATTGGTCCACTAATTTCACTTCCATTTATATGCTATTTTAGGAAACTAAATCAACGCATGATCTTTTGCTCACATGGTTGAGGTGTAATAAATTACTTGCAAGTTTTTTTTTTTTTTTTTTTTTTTTTTTTTTTTTTTGTTGCAAATATTTTTTCATTGAGATTAGCGATGTAAACATAATTATTAGGGGATGACAATTAATTAGATCGATTATAGTAATATAGTGTTTAATCCTTATAAATATATACTTTTTAATTAGTATAGGCTACCATGCAAACAAATTTCAAACCATCATGAGCCTCTCAAATAAATGAGCTATACTAAAAAGTAATAATCATTTTGTTCTAATCCATAAAATGTTGTTCACCCTAAGTCCCTAAGTATAATTAAAAGGCCTCCTAATTGCATGTTTTGTTGTTTAGAAGAAAAAGAAAATATATTTTACAACAATTGTACGTGGTAAATTGATGAATATGATGAATCGAATGACTAAGTACATACCATGATACCCATACCTAGGCATATTCTTCATTCTCAGAAGGACAATTTTGTCATTGTAAAATTTGTAACAACTAACAACATGATGGATATAACCTACTGTATGATTTGTGGATTACTTTAATTAACTAGCTTAGAAACAAACCCTACTTCATTAGATAACCATCAGATTTTACAATCAACTTTTTTAATTTGTTAAGATTGCATCCATCTATTTTTGTTATCATTTTATACACTTTCTTGAGTATCAATACTAAATTACCATTGGCACATTACAATGCAAATTTACAAGTGATACAATATTAAAATAATAAGTACTCCGTAGTACATATAGCTGTTAACTAGTTTGATTATTCAAGTTTTAAGAACTATGGTGACTAAAGTAAAACCTAACATCAATTACTTATAATTGTTTCATTATTCTTTTTTTTAATTATATGACTATTTATAAACAAAAAAATATCCTCTAACTAAAAATCTAAGAAGATACTCCAAGAGTTGAAATCTATAATTACTATGTATATATTTTACCTCTATACAAATTTTTTAATTCTTTCATTTTCATTCGATAATCGTGCCATTTATTCACATACATGCATGATAGAGTAGTAGCAAAAAAGTCCTTTTGTTATTATAATTGTAATCATTTTTAAATCAATCTCTTTCACCTTTTCACTTAATAACTTCATATAAATTCCATAAACCAAATCAAAGTTGATGAAAGCCTGTAAAGTTATAGCTAAATGCATCCTTGATCACGTAAATAATAATAGTAATTTAAGATTAATATAATTATAATCATAGAAAGCATCTTTTCATGCAAGTTGTAAATACAAATATACGTATATTATAAACATAAATTTTAAGGGTGGTACGGTGTAAGAAATCTGTCTTAAATTAAATAAAAGTATTATAATGTCTTAATTATATAAAGTCACTTATTGATGACTAATTATTCTCGAGGTTATACATTAATTAGATAGAGTAGCCTTTATCTTTCTCTCACAGTTGACTAAAATCTATTCTTCTTGGAAGTTTGAATTGAATTAAGGCTAGATTAAGGTTAAGTAAACAAAGTTAAGCAAAAGCCGAGAATATCTCCTCGTGATTTTGTTCTTTTTGTTTAGTACCACTTGCTTTCTAATTGGCCAAATTAATCCCATAAACCGAGAGTTAACACATGGATGATTAGGATTATGACTTCTACTTAACATTAATATAAAATTAATCAAACATGGGTGCTGATTGATCCAATCAAATGTTTTTTTTTTTTTTTAATTTTATTATCATTTATAATAGAGAGTTACAAGAGGCAAATGGTCGTCTAGTGCACGCTTAGGGGCGATAGCTTTCGTGTTACTGATGTATATGGAATTTGATTCTAAGTTTTGAGTTTAATTTCCTTTAAAACTTTATACTTTGTAAATGATTGGCATCATGGACAATTTCTCGCTCTTTTTAGGTGGGAGAAAGGGGGGCGGGGTGAATGGTTGTTAAGCACTCGTGAGGATTTTTTTTTTTTTTTTTTTGTGTATTATGTAGAAAAGATTACTTAACACGTACTAATATATATTACCTTCGTTTCTTTTTAGTTGACACGTATTCCTTTTTAAGAATTTTTTTTTTTAGTTGACACGTATTACTTTTAGGGTAAATTTTTTACCTTACATTTACAAGATACCTCACTTGCTTTTTCATTTTCTCTCACTCTCTCTTTACTTCTTAATATATGTGTCTGAATCAAACGCGTCAAATAAATAGAAACGCAGGAAGTATATTCCAACACATCCAATTAGATAGAGTGTTTAAAATTTTTTAAGATTATGATGTACTCTATATTTAATTTTTTCAAATACATAGTACAATTTTACTTAAGTAATTAAGTTGTTGTGAAGCTTAGTTTAAGTTAAGAAGATTTTGTACGATGTTTCACTCTTCCAAGGAAAAGATTGAGGATATCTTTCCATCCTTATTTTTATAATTGTACTTTTGATAAAGATAACTTATATGTGTATCTTGAATTTTTATTTATATGCAAACATATATAACAACACTCCAAATTTCTTGTGATCCAAAACATGTATAATTATATTTGGTGTCGTGCACATAAATTCAACACAAATAATGTACAATTTTTTTTTGTCTCTTTTACTACGTTTATCATTGTTTTATGAGCTATCACCAATAATATTTTACTCTGTATTAGATTTATTTTCTCAAAATAATACTCCGTAAATGGTTCACAAATCACAATTATCGAAAGCATAACCCTAGGCCCCTATATACTCTTTCGATTATTGACTTGGATCTAGCTAATTACATCCAAATTTTGACAGATATATAAAACAATACCTCGTACATCATAAAGTATGCAATCACCGTTTTTCTATTTCATCATTGTTAACTAACATCATCATTTTCCAACTACTAACATTATTATTGTCATTGTTAAATTCTTAAACTATGTATCATTAATTCATCATACCAGTACCCTCTCTCCTTTTGTTTGACTCTTTGAAATATACAAAATTACGAAGTGGTTACATTTTTAAATCTAACATATATATATATATATATATATATATATATATATATATATATATATATATATATATATATATATATATATATGGGAGTTTTTCCCCGAGGTTTTTAGAGAGTCACGTAGGATTTAATTTTCTTAATGCGCCACGTAAGATTGTAAATTTAAGTTGTAACCAATTAAATAAGAGATTATTAATTTTTTTTACAATTAAATAATTCAAATGCCACGTAAGCAAAATTAACGAATGAGATTTTAAAGTTTAAATTAATTAAATACAAAATATTATCTTTTGAGATTAGGAATTTTATTATAATATTTTAAAACTAATATAATAACAATTTTAATAACATAAATATGAAAAATATTTTCTTAAAAAAAATACTAACAAACCGTGCATCACACGGGCTTCATCTAGTTTTACTCTATAGTTGGATACAGAATACAACAAACTCACATGTACAACCTAAAGTATATTTAGGTCCTATGAGCTTTTATGCAGAGAAAAATAGGTGTCAGCAGAGTAAACTGAGTAAGTAGAGCAGAACAGATTTTAGTAGAGCAGAACATATTTCAATAAAGCAGAACAACTTTAAAGAACAAAGCCTTACTTTTTAAAGAGAATGTAATGCCATTGTTAGAAAATATAGAACGCTAATAATTTGCAATATAATCTTTTAGTTTTTACATATATATGAAATTTTTTCGTAAATCGTAAGATATTTATAAAAAAATTTATTAAAATGTTAAGAACAAAAGGGATTGGAGAGAGTAATGTAATTAGATACTCTAATTTGATTAAATTATACATTTTTAAAAACATATATGGTGTAATATGGTTGAATTATTGAAGCATTACAGCATTAGAAAACTACTCGTTATTTTTTTAAAGCAATGTTAGCATAATTAATATCACTAGTAAGACAAATAATAGTATAACACTAGTCCCGAGTCCGTCGTCAAATTTGGAATCTAGTTCAATTAATGACGTACATAATAGCATTTTCATTATATTAAGTGAAAAAGTGTAAATGATACTTCTAGTTGATACAAGTCCATACAACATCCATTCATGCCTTTGTTTCTATATTTTAAAAAAATGGAGAAAAAGTCACAAATTTCATTGTCACTCTATTATGTATTTTCGTGGGATATATATTGGAGAGTAGGTAAACAATTACTAATATATAAGAGGACAATTACGACAATAACATTTTAACACAACACGATATATTAAAAGAAAATGCAACTACACTAGATAAGTAACACATATAGCTCAACTTATCTTTGACATTGCTACATAAATTTTAAGTACCAGTAATAATTAGTCATCCTTGTCGTATTTCACTTTAATACAAATTTAGCAATGTGAAAACCAACATGACTCAAAGCAAAAAGTAACGACATGTTTTTCAAACTGCTTGCTCATGTAGACATGGCAAAATTAACTCATATGGTCATCCTCATTAAACTATCCGAAACGTGAACTTTTACTTGAAAAAAACATATGGTTTGAGATAGAGTTAAATACCATTACTATGATAATCCATGGCAAAAAAAATGATCAACCAAACATTGGAATGGATGCTACTGGTTGATGCTACTGAGTAGCACCCATTCTAAAAGGCGCAACTAAGCACCCCCTTAATTGATTGTGACCAAATCCACACTAAACCATTTGGGCAACTGAGCCTATATCGATTCTAACAAGTTTGATGGCCCAAACATAAACTGAATTGAATTGAGCCGAGCTGAATAACTCATTTTGTCCTTTAATTGGGTTATGACTTATCACATATGGGGCCTGGGTAAGAACGAGAGCAGAGTCCAGGGAAAAAATGGGGGTTTGATCACCTCTAGTCCAGCAAAAGACGAAAGATAAAATTATTGTCCCGTAATTTGGGTTATGACTTATCACATTTAGCCATTTAGGAACAAGCCACTGAGCAAGATTTCTTGTGAATCTTGTTTATTATTAACAATAAATCATCATAAATAGTTTAGTTTATTTAAGTTTATACATTTGAACCTTCTAATAAGCTTTTCGAGTCAATCTTTTTACGTAGTAATTTAAGTTGTTACCATAAATGAAGCAAGGTGTCTGAACCAGCTCAAGTCTCGGTTAAGCTCTGCTTGAGTGAACTTCAACCTGAGACGTGAGAGAGTAGCTTCCAAGCAAGCTAGGCGCGTGATCACATCTAGCTAATATTCCAGTATCTGCAATACAAAATTACAAACCTTCCATCTCAGGTTTAGAAACATGCTGTGATAAAGAGCATTGTGTAAAAAAAGAACTTAGCTTTGCTCAAAAAAAAAAAAAAAAAAAAAAAAATCTAAGTTCCTTGAACGTACAGCCGATACAGGGGAATCTGATTTTTTCGTTTTCTTCTTATAATAGTGGATCTTCACAAGGGTACACCAGTTCTTTGACTACAAACTGAGTATAACTAACTGTTACCAGCTCTGTTTCCTGACTACACTAACACTTTTGCCCAAAATTTCTTTTACAGGAATCATGTACAAAGACTACAAGTGGTAAGAGAAAGCAATCAATTTCCGTTTCTGAATTCTACTTGCTTCATGGGTTGCAAACTCGTAGCAACATAGCCATGTTGCTAGGAAAAAGATCCCATTGTCTTGAACAACGTTGGAAAACCAGGTTGGGTGCATTGGAACAAATAGCTTTGGCTGTTTTCAGCCAAACAAATTTTGAATTGACCCTCAACATAATCGTGGAAGCCTGATTTGACTGACATTCAGCAGAACTCAAAACCTTGAAAAGTGGACAATTGAAATGGAGTCTCTTCCTTAAACCGTACTAGGCATAAGTTCCTTCTGTCTTCTCGAGATAGTATCTCTTTTATCATTGCTATGTTTCTCTTTCCTACCAGAGCCAATAGACGTCCTTGATAAAGGAAGAGGCAAAGGGGCATTGCTGAGTCTAATCACTTCGCCTGTCTCAGAATCACCAGAGTTTTGCTTAATTTCAGACAATAGCTGCTTAAGCTGGGTTGACTGGCTCACAATACGGCCTTTGTTCCAACCAGGGAAACTAAATTGGGATGATGGCAAAACATCCTTTAGAAAAGAATTAGCCACCTTTGCAACCGGAAAATTCTCTGCTACAGAGCTTTTCTCCATGTCTCCCCTTCTGCTAATGAAACAAAGGAAAAAGTTGTCATGAGGCAAAAGAGAACTGTATCATTCCAATCACATGCAACTTCTTATATGTCAAATCTAAATTAAGATAAAGGCAAGAATAAACAATGAGGCATATATTGAAGCCACAAGAGTAAACACTAATGAATACACAGGAATGAAATTAGCATTCCTTGTTTTAGCCTCTTCCTCGGGAGCAAAAGCCTAGATTTTAAGGGACCAACGTAATCTATTAACAAAATGAATTTCTTATTAAAAGCGGAAAAAAATTGGTCCACACTAACAAACACTTAAAGATCCACCATAGTACATGTGTATATATATTCAAAAAGGAGCAAAAGTTGAGGAATTCCTTCTGAGACACACTTGCATGATAAGGCAGACCAGCATGACAGCATAAGGCCATATGCCATTCTACATCCCTCTGTCTTTCATCAATTAAACGGCAACATAGAACTCAGCTGGGTCTATCCTCTATACATACTAAGTTCTGGCTGGAACTTCTAGGGTATCAGTGAAAAATCCAAAAAACACAAAAGAATGGCATTGCAATTTTGGTCAATGTGGCATCTATCTTTTTTGAATCTTAGGGGTCTAAGTATCATTAACAGCAGCACTTTACATCTTTCTTATAAATGAGAATTAGTTGTGCAAACGAACAGCTTTCCTCCAGTCAAATGCTGCACACTAAAGATTGACACAATGACATTGGCACGTGATCAGATTTATAGGCAATATACATACTATTTCCCCCTCTTCAACCATTTTATTTTTGTAATGTGTATATGACCTTTCTATATTCCTGAAATTAGTAACTAAAAAATTGTTGGTGGTTGAAAAATGTAATTCAGAAATCAATTTTACACCCTTAAGGAGTTCCATTATATCATGAGAAAACAGTCGTTCAAAAAGGGAAAGCTAGCAAAGTAATTTATACGAGCCTATTTCTTCCAACGATGAACTGCATCTTTACATATCAAAATATTGCCATAATTCATAGTAAATTAACATGGAAAGTCTCCCTTTTATTTATCGCTCTGGTAATTCAGCATTAAATCTGTAAATTTTGGGAAGTTGTATGCTTAATTTACTAGTAAGTTGATACTGTCCAAATTTCCATCAGCAAGTCACTGATAAGTTTTGAACCAAAATTAAACTTCTTGGTGCTACTCTTTGCTCGACAGAATAATGCATTTATATGTATGCTTGATGGAATTTGGTGAGCAAGAAAGTAAAAACAAAGGGCTCAGGTTTGCTTTAGGCTATGAAAGAGGAAAGTCAAGGGAGCTTACACTACAACAAGAGTTGCTAGTTGCGGAAGACTTGTCCCATCCTTGAACATCTTTACCATATCATTGAGCCAAACTGATATTGCTGCACATATGCCTCCAGGCCACATCCTGCACATTGATCACTTGAAGAATAAAAGGGGGGAAAGAAAAAAATATATAAAGGGTTCAACACGGTTTAATGTGATGTGTACCTATGTACATCAAGAGACCAGACCAACTTGTTGACACGAAACAATTCAGGAAAAAGTCCCCTTTTCGTTGCTTCTTTGAGTACCCTTGCTGCACGTGCCTCCTGGCCAAGCCACCAAAGCGCTTCTAAAAGAGTGTTGTAGAATTTCATTCCAAAGCCACAGCCTTCAGAATTAAGTTTGTCAAATACGTATTCTACCATCTGCCAGTTGGAGTCATCATCAAAATCTCCCTTGATCATCTGAGCAATCACTTGATGAATATTGGAAGTCTTGTGATTCAGCATTTCATTCAGCAATTCGTATGCATTGTTTAACCTGAATGGTTAAAAAGCTCGATTGAGACAATGTTTCTTAGAAGGATTAAAATATGTGGCATTGGAGATTTATGTTTGGCACTTGTGCTACAGTCTAAGGTTATAGGTAGAGCATAATATTTTGAGAAAAAATCAGAGCTTCTGATAGAGACAGATTGAAAGCAGCAAGTTTAATCCAGAATAGTATAAATCAAAGAACCACCAAAAATTTATCATAACTCAGTAAGAAACTGTCAGCAATACACTTTTATTTTTACAAAATTATTTTACCAAGCATATAATTACATTTTATTAGATAGAATCTAATCAACATTCCTATAATGTGACAATTTCAACAATAACTAACTTGAAAATTGTATATTAAAACTACGGAACCAAAGAAGACTTCTGTCTAACACATATTCCCCAATGTAAAACAATAGACTTTTACTTTCACTGAAGCACACTGTTAATCGTGATTAGTTCAGTCAGTATCAATCATTGATCATTAATTTTCAATATTAAATCAGCCTTTTCAAGTCATTTTCCCATGTTACAGACAGTAATACCTCTTACTTTTGACTGTGACGTGTGACTTTTCACGCATAACTTCGCTGAGGTCGATTGTATCACAATTTTTCGATATTTGATAAACGATGGTTTGGCTGAAGTAGAAAGAAAAATGCTACCAAGCTGAAACATGGTGTTGAGAGGTTTAGGCAGGTACATTGAGTAAGCCTTTTCTGCCAATAGAATGGAAAATTGGAAGTTTATTTTTGTAGGTTCACAACAATTCAGATCTTTGATTGTTTTTCTGGTAAAGAGTGGATCAAGGTAAATGATTTTTGGAGCAAGTGCTAAATTCATGCAACACCACTTTCTTTCTTAGATTTGGATGAATTGATACGACACTTTCTTTCTTAGATTTGCGGATAAATTGATACCCTTTCTGTTCCAAATGGCACCCAAAAAAAAAAAAAAAAAAAAAAAAAAGAAAAGAAATATACTTCATATGATAGCCTAGGGGACGTGGACTTTTTCTCTACCACTCCTTTCATAAATGGCTGAACTTGTGGTGTCTTATCGATATTTGATAAACGATGGTTTGGCTGAAGTAGAAAGAAAAATGCTACCAAGCTGAAACATGGTGTTGAGAGGTTTAGGCAGGTACATTGAGTAAGCCTTTTCTGCCAATAGAATGGGAAATTGGAAGTTTATTTTTGTAGGTTCACAACAATTCAGATCTTTGATTGTTTTTCTGGTAAAGAGTGGATCAAGGTAAATGATTTTTGGAGGAAGTGCTAAATTCATGCAACACCACTTTCTTTCTTAGATTTGGATGAATTGATACGACACTTTCTTTCTTAGATTTGTGGATAAATTGATACCCTTTCTGTTCCAAATGGCACCCAAAAAAAAAAAAAAAAAAAAAAAAAAAAAAAAAAAAAAAAAGAGAAGAAAAGAAATATACTTCATATGATAGCCTAGGGGACGTGGACTTTTTCTCTACCACTTCTTTCATAAATGGCTGAACTTGTGGTGTCTTATAGATAGCAAACTGAGATCATAGAAAGTACTTCCCCGGCTCCTTTTAAATCACAACATATTTCTCATGAAAAAGAAGCAAAATAATTGTAGCATTATTTATTTGGCCAATGATTCTTTCTATTTCTCCTGATCACACTCCTATTATATTTCTCAATCTCTCCTCATCAAATGGTATCTGATGATTGTGCATCCACTTCACGCATCGATTAATAAAAGAACAAAGGAAGTACTTTGTTTGATATCTAAGCTAAATGACTTTAACACATAATCTAATGCCATTTTCCTACAATCAAGGTTTCACCCAAAATATAAATAAAATAGAGCTACAATATCCCCATTTTTTTTCACCATCTTTCAGGTCCTTTATCTCTCACATTGCTGTTCAGAATCTTCTGAAATAAATCTTTTTGTACTACTGATTTCTTTGTAGGATCCCAAGTCTCTCAAGTATTAGGTCCCCAGAAGATGGTTACACTCAATTGGGGTGTGAGGAGTGTTTTGAGTCATTTTGGTCATAGTTGCTCTTGAAATAATTGTCAACAAAGACACCAGAGACATTCTGTATACATACATATTGAAAAGAAAAAAAAAAAAAAAAAGCTTCATGAGGATATCACTTCACTGTTCTCTGTATTAGATGTCAAAAAACTCATATATTGACAATATTTGCCTTAACTACCAGCTGTAGCATCAAAAAGTAGGTAATCAGGAAACTCAAATAAAAATCCTAAAAGATTTTGGGTTCCAAACACAATATTATAACCCATGCCTTTTGCAAAGGAAGTACTCTGAACTGTAAAATTTCACTGTTCTGATGATGAAGTTCAGAAGAAGAAGAGAAGAAGATAGGGAAGAAAGGGAAGCAAATCGAACAGTATACCTAATTCTCCTACATAAAAGTATATCAAATATTAGATTCCTCAAACCAGTTCATGATATCCTGGCAGCCCAACACTTCTGGAGGCATAACATTGTATGGTTCAAGCAGCAAAATTCTTTCACAATTGCTCTTAGACATGAAAAACTGAAAAGAAAAGGAGAATATTTATACCCGGAAGATTCTCCTATTCACAATGAGACTGACACTAATTTAGAAGTATCCTAGATTTGGCATTTGAAGTATCAATTAAAAAAGAGGAAGGGCAAAAGCTTCTTCCCCAAATTGTTTGCACGCAATTAAATTGACAAATAATACGGAGAGCAGTGAAGTGATATATGTAATGCCCAAATAGAACCAAATTTTAAAAGAGGTACATGTTGCGTATACAAAGCACATGAATCTCAGAATCTAGAGCAGGCTATTCTGGTGTTGATCTTGCAATGCAACATAATTTGAAACACAAAATTAATTAAAATGTTCACTGTTATGCCTGTAGGGGCTCTTTGGAGTTCAAGTATCATCCCATATGACCATATCTATTAATGTAATCACATACTTGAGGAAGAACTCAATTTCTGTTTCAACTGCCTAAAGGCTTAGTGATGGTTACAAGAATTACCTTTAAAGTATAGTATTGGCAAAACCATGTATGTTTTAGAGACTATATTTTCTTCACCTGTAGCTAAATCTAGCAAAACTAAGTGTTTAAGGACATAGGCACATAGCCGTGTCTAATATGGTGATAATTAAATCGGTGTAAGTATACGTCATTCTGCAGGCCCATATCAGTGAAACGTGTACAAGTATATTGTCTAGAAGGTGTGATCACTTTGCTAACTGAATTAATAGGGTGTCAAAAATTTCTATGAGATACATACTTTAAAACCAAGTCACAAAGAAGATGATAGCAAAAAAATCTGACCTGTCAGTTTTCGCATAGACCGCAAGCATCATGCAGTAGCACATCACGCTTGGTAGGATTCCGAATGCTTTGATCTCTTGAAACTGCTCTTCTGCCTCTTCAACAAGCCCAGCAAAGTAGTAAACACTTAAGACTGCCTCAAGTGTTTGCTCATTTGGGTCACATTTTGCACTGTCCATTTCAACATAGGCCTTTATGGCCTCCTCAAACTGACCTCCCTGTCTAAAACCTTCAATAACACCATTAAAAGAATCACTGTTCCTTCCTATGCCAGACTCAATCATCCTAGTCACGATTGCTCCTACCTCCCTATAAAGTCCACCCCTTGCATATGTGTGAATCAAAGAGTTAAAGGTTTCCAAAGTGGGCTTACTTCCCACCTCATTCATAGTGTTAAACGCAACAAGAGCTTCCTCATACAGCCCAGCTTGCCCATAAGCCTCAATAACACCAGTGTAGGCCTTAGCAGTTGGCACCAAGCCTTTTTCACTCATATGTAATAAAACCTCTTTTGCGTCCTGATACAACCCTCCTTTCCCACAAGCAAACACCAACCCTTCATAGGTCTCCATATTTGGCTCGACATTCTCCTCCACCATATCATGGAATAAAGTCACCACTTCCTTAAAATAACCACCCTCGCCAAAAACCTGTATAAGAATATTATAAGTTGCAGCATCTGGCTCAGTGTTGCTCACTTTCATCTCAAGGAAAAGGTCACGAACATCATCATACCTCCCTTGACCACCATACAAGTTCAACAAAATACTATAGGTACTCGCATTTGGCATGCAACCCGCTTCTTGCATCTGCCTAAACACCCCCATGGCCTCTTTAATGGATCCCTTATGTGCATAAGCTTCCAATAACACATTATACGAGGAAATATCAGGCATTTTACCACTCAGTTCCATCTCTTTCAAAAGTTCAGAAACCTTTCCAAGCTCACCTAACTTGCTAAATGTCTCAACAACATAGCTATATGTCGTTATATCAGGCAAAACTCCACTCTCATTCATAGTCCTAAACACCATCTCAGCCTCATCACCCAACCCTCTACTAGCACAAGCGCTAAGCAACGTGTTATAAGTCACGATATCAGGCTGAACCCCTTCATGCCTCATCTCAGCAAACAACCCCAACAACTCCTCCCAATCCAACCCACCCCTAGCACAAGAATTAATCACAGTATTATAAGTCAATATATTAGGAGCCACCCTCTCTTTCTTCATCCTATGCAACAACTTAAGGGCGGTCTCATACTGACCATTCCTACCATAAGCATTAATCAAAGCAGTATACGAAAACACGCTACGAGGTACACTATGAACAGGCATATCATCAAACACCTCATGACATTTCTCAAGCAACCCTTCTCTACCCAACACCCCAATGATTATAGTATATATATGTTCATTAGGTTTGCACCAAATTTGGCGCTGCATATATTTAAACAATCTTACGGATCTTTGCCAATCACCCCTTTGAGCAAATTCCTTAAAAACCAAAGCAAAATCATTAAGAGAAAGCTTACTTTTAAAGGCATCAAGACATCTAGCAATAGACCCTCTAGGAGGAAGACTACTCAACTTATTAATTAAAGTCTCGATATCATAACTATACTTACCCTTTTCAAGTGTGAATGATGGGTTGCCCAGAATTAGGTCTTTGGTTTTAGCTTTGAGCTTGAAATCGGAGGAGAGAGAGTACGGTTTTGAGAAAAAGGGGGATTTTTGGGGAAATAGTAATACTGGGTTTTGAGGGAAATTGGGAAATGGGTTTGGTTTAGAAGAGAGAAAAGGTTGAGAGGAGAGAGAAAGAGTGAAGGTTAGAGTTTTTAGCATGTTGGATTTGAATGAATTAGCATCAGAAATTGGGGAAATTGGGGTCGGAAAATTAGGGTTTATGAAGGGTTTTTGGTGGATGGATTGAAAATTGAAGTTGCAGAGAAAAGGGCGGAAGAAGAAGAAGAAGATGAAGATGAAAGGTAGAATTTGCAGAGGTAGTTTTGGATAACGATGACCGTTGGAAGGGGTGGCTAACTGTTATGCCCGCCCATTAATCTGTTACTCTATATTGAATTAAGCACTTAATTTTTCATTGTTACCGATTAAATTTATTTTTACTGATTTTTTTTTAATATATTTATTCTATAAAATTATTTAATTTTACTAATTTGGTCTTTTTTTTTTTGACAATCATTAAAAAATAAATCTATGACAAAATGTGCAACTCAGTATAATTAAGAGTTACGGAGTATGTACTTATGTATTACGTTTCTCGATTTTTATAGAAATGAAATTGATTTAACAGGATATTACCGGGTAATATTTTGAGGTGGAGAGAATAGGGCCTAATTTAAGGCCGATTCTCTTCGGCTTATTTTCAGTTCCGTTCAATTTAGCTTTAATAAGTTTAGTTCAGTTCTTAGACCATCCCCAATGGTGAGACTCAAGTTTGGGTATAAAAATACAAAATGAGTTGTTTTTTTACCTCCAATGGTGATATTATACACACTTCTCAATTTAACAACTCATGTAAATTCTAATTTTCTAATGGTGAGACTTTCTAAAGTATACAAATATCACTTTCAATTTATGGTCCACCAAATCCATTTCTTTTTTCTTTTGGGAAGGAGTTGTTTTCTAATTTGTATTTATTTTTAAAAAGAAAAGGTAAAACTTAAATATATAACAAAATATGGAGTATATTAAAATATTGACAACAGACCCACATCTTTTGTCAAAAGAAACTCAAAGTTGAGTATCTAAACCTAACAACTTTCTTTTGGATTTGCTAAGTTTAGATACCAACTTATTGGTATACATTGCAAAAAATACTCTCTCTCTCTCTTAAAAATACTCACTTGAGTCTCACCATTGGAGATTGTATTATCTTTAATTTCATTCTCTCATAAAATATATATTCAGTTCAGTTCAGCTTCAATAAATTCAATTTAACTCCAATAAGTTCAGTTCAGTTCAGTCAATCAGAACAGGCCCTTAGGGTCTATTTTTTTTTCAGCTTAATTTCAGTTTAGCTCCTAATTTTCTTCTCTCATAAATAATTCATTTCAACTCTATTCAGTTCAATTCATTTCTGTAAATCAGATTAGGCCCTTAAACTCCTTAAGGCTGTTACATCGAAATGGCTTAAACTTTATTTGTTCTAAGACTAGTACATAATTAAAGTTTGAGCATCTATGTTTTTTTTCATGCTTTAATTTAAGTTATTGAATGGAAATCCAATGAGTTTAAGGGATATGGTAGTATAATTAATTTGCATTGGTAGAAGATGATAACTATTCAAGTTGAAAGAGTATAAAATCAAAGGATAAAGAATTAAGAAATTGCCTATGTGTCAAAAGAAAAAGTTAGAACAATGAAAAACAAAGATGATATACTTATGTGACATTCTAAATTTCTTTCGTATTCCCCTTTTCTAATACGTAGTATAAGTTGTGTAGATATTGATTTGGTGATATAGAACACTGAACTTTGATTATGGCGGGCTATAAAGATGGTCGTATTGTAAATTTTCTTAGTGTTATTTTAATTTTTAAAATTTATTTTTTCTTCTTAGCTTGTTGAATTATTTCCTAAATTATAAAATGACTAAAGAAAATGAAAATTTAAAATCCCTAGCATTTTTTTTAATTTTATTTTTTCAAAAATGTAATAATTCTAATGGCTACCCTAACGTTCCGGCAGTGATGTATCTCACATTTCCACACATATTGGTTCTCAACAAGTAATGCACAACCCTATATTTCTTTTCTTTAAAAAAAAAACAAAAAAAAAAAAAAAAAAAAAAAAAAACAATCAATTTCTATAAGCTTTCTTACTTTTTCTAATGAGAAACCAACTTTTTGCATGAAGATTAAATAACGAAAAGCTTGGTAATTATATTGCAAAAAGAGAATTTGGAGAGGTAAGTTAATAATAAAGTTATTATAAACCAACTGGTGGATTGCATTGTTCTAAATTTTCTTTAAATCATAGAAATTTTATTAATGATTACAATTAGATATTCATCAAGCTAAGCTTGTAACATTACAATTAGATGTTCATCAAGCTAAGCTTGTAACATTATGTACACCCAAAAGAGTGTAAATTTGCAGTTATTATGTGACAAATCCTCTTGTTTCTTTCACTTAATTTGGAAAAATTGATCCGAAATTAACCAATTGAAAATTTGTTGATTTCTTGCTATAAGTTATAAGATCCTATGATTTTTTTTCCCCACTTATAGCTAGCTTTGAATTGTACAATTTTAATTTGCATTGATCCTTAGCTTTGTGAAGAAGCATGGATGATTCATTGTCAATGGAAGGATCTCAACATGGCCAAGGCACGGAATTTGTGCCTTTTCAAACGACTCAGGAATCACTAGAAAATCTATTGCTACATGGGCATCTAGACATTTGGGTGAAGGAGGCTAAAAAACTTCCTAACATGGATCAAATTCATAAAACCATGTCCGGTTTATTTGGGGGACGATTATCAATGCTAAAATCCCATGGAACAAGTGATCCATATGTCACGGTATCCATAGCTGGTGCAATAATAGCGCGAACTTTTGTTATACCAGATAACGAAAACCCAATGTGGATGCAACATTTTTTTGTCCCTGTGGCACATACCGCCCCTGAATTACATTTTGTAGTTAAAGACGACGATGTAGTAGGGTCCGAGATCATAGGAGTCGTCGGTATTCCTACTAAGCAATTGCTTTTAGGGGGAGAAAATAGAAGGGACTTTCCCTATAATGAAAGGAAAAGGTAAACCTTGGGAAAGTGGAGCTAAGTTAAGTGTTTCAATTCAGTACACCCCTGTACAAAAAATGAACTTGTACCACTTAGGTGTTGGTAACGGACCCGAATATAACGGTGTTCCTAACACATATTTTCCTCTAAGAAAAGGAAATAAGGTTACTCTTTACCAAGATGCTCATTATGAAGATGGTATGCTTCCTGATATAAAGCTTGATTATGACAAAGATTTTGTTCATGGGAAATTTTGGCATGATGTATTCAATGCTATTTCGAATGCTCGACATTTGGTCTATCTAACGGGGTGGTCAGTTGTTCACAATGTTAGACTTGTTTGCGATGATCCTAACTTATCTAGTGTTACATTGGGAGATCTTTTGAAAGGAAAAGCACAAGAGGGTGTACGAGTTTTGGTCCTTGTTTGGGATGATCCTACTTCTAGGAAATTTTTTCATCGTACTACTGTAAGTTGATTCTTTCAATTCATATACTCCGTATTATCCAATCATTTTACTTTAACACTTTGTTCATGATATATTTACCTTAATTTATTATACTTCTGATTATACTTATACGACTTTGTTCTATAAATATACTAATACGTAGTAGTATGTAACAAAATTATCGATTTTCATGATTATGTTATTCATGGTATGATTCTTTATTATAATATCGATGTTTGTAGGAAGGCATGTTAGCAACTGAAGATGAAGTGACTTACAAATTTTTCAAGGGATCATCAGTTCACGTAGTACTATGCCCACGATCTGGTGGGAAAGGGCATAGTTTGATCGGAAAACAGGTACTTTTTAAACTTACTAACATTGAATTCCATTTATTTTGTACAAAGATGTTTAATCAAGTCAATTTTAACTAGAATGTTTTATGTATATATGTTTAATTGTTTATGATGGTTAGGAAGCTGGAGCAATTTACACTCATCACCAAAAAACAGTTATCGTCGATGCTGATGCAGGTGAACATAAGCGAAAACTCATTGCTTTTGTGGGAGGACTTGACCTATGTAAGGGGCGTTATGATACCCCGGAGCACTCTTTGTTTAGAACGTTACAAACTGTACACGACGATGACTATCATAACCCCAATATTGCTGTAATTATTCGATCTATACCACTTATACTTAGTTGTTGGCTGATTCACTTGGCTTGTTTAATTTGACGAGTTGATAATAATTTTACAATCCTTGTAGGGTTCAATGAATGGATGTCCTAGAGAGTCGTGGCATGATTTGCACTGTCAAATCGACGGTCCAACAGTATATGACATTTTAACCAACTTTCAAGAGCGTTGGTTAAAGTCTTCACCTCGAGGGATTAAAAAGCTTAAAAGAGCTTATGATGATCATCTAATTCACATAGATAAGGTTCCTAATATTATTGGACAATTAGATGCTAATCACACCTGCAACAACAATGATGATGATGATATGGAGTCTTGGCATGTTCAAGTACATTAATTACTTCACTTACAAATTGCTTAAAGTTTCTTAATAATGTATGATATATAACTTTAATTATAATTGTATTTATGATGATTATCTAGGTCTTTCGATCGATAGACTCCAATTCTGTAAAAGGGTTTCCTAAGGATCCTAAAGACGGACCACAAATGGTTAGATTCTTCTCTTTGACCTATTGTTCATATATACTCCCTTCATTTTGTAACACGTGACACACAAAATTTTTGAGGTTTAAGTTTAGGATATTGTCACTAATCATTATTTTGTGTTTTATGATGGCGCAAAATCTTTATTGTGGGAAAAATGTACTGATAGACATGAGCATACATACAGCATACGTACATGCAATTCGATCTGCCCAACATTTCATTTACATTGAGAATCAATATTTCTTGGGCTCCTCATTTAATTGGGATTCCCACAAGGGCTTAGGTATGATGAGATATTATTATTGAAATTCTTTTCATCTCAAATTAAATTTCCGCGTCTAAATTTGACATGTTAACTACCAATAATAAAATATCTTTAAAAAAATGCTTCATATTATTAATGTTGAAAATAATTAAATACAGAGATAGGGAGGTAACCTTTAAGAATTAGACAAAAAAATTATCAATTACGATAAATATTTTTTGTTAATAGAGTAAATAAACTAATCTTGCGCTTTAATTGTTAGTTTAATCGATCTTTTGATCGAGTTCATTCTCTTATATAATGTTAATTAGAGCCAACATGGTATTAAGTATGGGGAGTTTAATTATGCATCCACATGTTAATATAATCGTATTATTCTTAATCAGGTGTCTTGTCATTTGTATTTGTGTTCTTATTACTATTCGCAATTCAATGCAGGTGCAAATAATTTGATACCTACTGAGATTGCACTTAAAATTGCTGAAAAGATAAAAGCAGATGAAAGATTTGTTGCATATATTGTTCTTCCTATGTGGCCAGAAGGTGATCCAAAAAGTCTTGCCATGCAAAGGATTCTTTATTGGCAAGTAAGTAAAGATTCACAAATTTTATTGATATGCATTCTTAATTAAATTATGGCACATTAAGGATTTTGGAATTTGATCTTCTACTCACAAACTCATAGGGGGATCTTCTCTAACTAAGAATTGAATCATCACGAAATTTTTTTGGGAACTCGAGGCTTTCTCATTTTCGAAATCCTATTACGTATCTAATATTGCACCTTGTTATTGTGCTAAATCCATAATGGATAGACACATGTCTTTGTAGTTTTGGGTTGCCGCATCATGCTTCCCCAAGCTAAATCATTTAAGTTACTATCTCTACAATGACAAGTTACTTCCTTTTGTAATCTTATTACGTCCCACATGATCATATGCTAAAAAAATCCAAATCATTTTTATTGTCTTGGGTAGAGTGAAACTACATAGCTTTGTAAAGTTACGTAGCTCACCAAAGCTACAAGCTTTGTAGCTAGGAGTAATTTGGGTCAGCCGGTCAGGTTCGGGTCAGTTTTCGAGTTATGCTTAGAGACTACTAAAAATAGTGTAAAACTTAATATTATTACGAAATATAAAGTTTGGGTCAAATTGGGTCGAATTTAGGTTCGGGTCGGATCGGGTTCGGGTTTCTTTAGGTAATTTTAGGTCGGGTTCGGGTCGGGTCAAGGGTTGCCATCCCTACTTGTAGCTCCATAATGGCTAGCTTTTAGCTCTAAGTATTTAGAAATTGCTAGTAAATTCAATTCTTATATATGCACGATTATTGTGGATGCTGTAATAAAGCTATAGTTGAAATACAAGGTGGCCCCTTCCATAATGTTTTCAATAACGAAACCTAAGTCGTTTTCATGCCACATATATAACTCTTTATTTAACATTAAGAAAGTTAAATTACCATTTTTACAAAAATACTTTCCCTAAAGATGTTTTTGATTGACATGTTATCTTCATCAATGAACCTAAGTGATCAAGCAACAGATGTTTGACATGCATGCTATCTTGATGAACCTAAAATATTTTTAATCTTTGTCTCTTATACACGGTTGAATACAAGTTTAATAATTTTTTGAGAATAATGCATATATGTTGTTGTAATAGTTGACATCTTATACTCTATTCTTCATTCATCTCACACGGTTATTAAATTTGTTTATATGAATTGTAGTACAAGACAATGCAAATGATGTATCAAATAATTTATAAGGCATTGGTTGAGAAAGGTTTAGAGAACAATTACGAGCCTCAAGACTTCTTGATTTTTTTCTGCCTCGGCAATAGAGAGATTTCAGATGATAATAGTGTACCAAGCGGAAGTGTAAATACTCCATAGGTTGATTTTTCATAACAACACATAATACACTCTCTTAAATTCTTTCTTTGAGTTTTCATCCTTGTTAGTGAATTTTTTTTTTTACATAGGCATTTTTGAAGAAGAATCGACGATTTATGATATATGTTCATTCAAAAGGCATGATAGTGGATGATGAGTATGTGATAATGGGTTATGCGAACATCAACCAACGATCAATGGAAGGTACTCGAGACACTGAAATCGCAATGGGTGCTTATCAACCTCACTATACTTGGGCCTCAAGGAATTCCCGGCCACATGGACAGGTAAAAGTTTTTTTTACGCATTATTTGGTAACCTTGTTGATGAATAATACTTAGATTCTGTTCTCATACGATTATTTTCAGTTCAACTTTAATAAGTTCAGTTCAGTTCAGTCAATGAGAACAGACTCTTAATTAGTTTGAGCAAATAGAACATGTTTAATGTGAGAATTTGTACTTGCAGATATATGGATACCGAATGTCACTTTGGGCAGAGCATCTAGGAACGATTGAGGGTTGTTTTATGCGTCCAGAGAGCCTAGAGTGTGTTAGACGAGTAAGAATATTAGGAGAACAAAATTGGATTCAATTTTCAATTGATGAAGTCACAGAGATGAAAGGACACCTTCTTAAGTACCCTTTGAAAGTTGATAGATGGGGCAGGGTTAGCCCTCTTCCTGGGTCTGAGAAATTCCCAGATTTAGGTGGCAAGGTTATGGGCACATTTTCAGGCATCCAAGAAAATCTTACCATTTAATCAAAAGGGTTTACTCGTGAAAATTCTACTCGTAATAGTGTTAGAAACTTACTGTAAGCAATTTTGATTATGATACTTATTCAATTTGTCATTGAGCTTTCAAATGAACTTTGGTCTTGTTTAATGTTGATAACGCACCAAGTTGAGAGCGTAGATGAATTAATTACTTTAATTGCTGTTGCATTGCAAAAACCTTAGAAAGCTTAATTTTTTATATTCACTAGTGTGACTAACGTGTACCATACCTAGCCATGTTTAAGGAGTTTTGAGTTCTTGTTGTATTAATGAGAGAAAATATGTAAATTCTACCTCCGGTACATATTATTTGCCACGTTTAGACATTTTTCTCTCTACTTTATGTCAAATCATTGCAAATAATATGTAACGAAGGTAGTAAAATTCATCATATACCCTCGAGTTTTCACAAAAATACATCATATACCATTGATGACTAATGATTGTTAACTTTTGTCAATTATTAGGGTCAATTATGACCCGAAACTACCCTAAATACATTCCTAAATTTCTTTTTCTCATCCTCAAAATCGATTGTATGGATATGAATTTTGAGATTTGGAGTGGTTTAGGGATTGGACAAAGGAGAGGAGTGGTTTCAGGGATGAAAGGAGAGATATAAGGTGGTGTCGATGTATAATTAACCAAATTCCACTCATCTTGTTGTCATTAGGGTATATGGTGAAATTTTGTAACAACTCAATGACATATGGTGAATTTGAATATTTTCATGAGTATATGGTGAATAAATAAAAAAACTCAGGACTATGTGGTGAAAAAATCGCATTAATAATCTATTCATCGAGATGGATCAAATAAGACCCAACATGATTATGTTATATCCTATATATTAAGAGTAATTTAGAAGATTCTCTCACATTATAAATAGTGTCAAAATTACAATCGAGAAGTATTAGAAGGGGCCAAGGGAGTATAAGGTAGGGACTGAACTTTTTGATGTGAAATTCACATACTCTCAAAAGACAAATATGAGCTAGAATTAGGTTAGGTTGAAAATAGGCCAAATGTTTTGTCAAAAAAAAAAAAAAAAAAAAAAAAAAAGATTATAGGCCAAATGTAAAGAAAAAGTTGTTAATAGTGGGAATCAAAAACCGTTAATCAAATTGAAACTCCAATTTCTCTCTAATGTGGGGATGTGGGCCCCACCACCCGGTAACCCGTAAGTCTCCTCCCACCGTCCATCCGCCAATTTCACCACTCGGTGCCCCTTCCACTTCCCAAAACAAACAACTCCTAAAGGGTAAAACAGTAAATTCACCCTCCTACCAGGCTACCACAACCCTTATAATTCAAAGGTCCATTAAAATTCAACTAGTCACGTGCCAAAACACACGTGACACTCACACATTCCTCCCTCTCACAATCCACGTCATCAAAAGTGGGACCCAATTCCCCTCCCCTTTGGCGCGCTTGCAATTTCGTCCTACGTGTCACCCTCGTAAATAACCCAACACTCAAGGGTAAAACAGTAAAAACAGTTGGAAGTAGAGAAACACTAAAACAACTTTCAGTTCATAACAGACAGAGGCAGCAAACAGCAACACACAACAAAAAAAAAAAAAACAAACTTAAAAACTCAACTGAAGAACAACAAACATTAACAACAACTTCAACAAACAAAACCCAGAAAATACGGGAAAACCTATGCATTTATCCTACGATTAATCAAACTACACTTCAATGGATGAAACTCAGGTAATCTTACTCTTATGTTCCCTCAATTTCTCCGAACAAAATTCCCTTTTATTTTTTTAATTTTAAAATTCATCAACCACTTTTATAAACAGTGTATTCAGTTCTTCCAACTACCTTTTTATTTTTATTTTTTTGGAATTTGGGAGATTTTGATGATTTTTTAGATTAATTCAATGGATTTAAGAAATGGGTATTGATTAATTTTCAAAATAAATTTGAAATTTTTGTGGTTTTTTTTTTGTCATTTTTTTTGATTAATTTTGTAGAAAATGACGGCGTTGAAGAAGGCATATGCGGAGATTATACTGAATACAGCAAAGGAAGCGGCGGCGAGGATAATGGCATCAGAGAGAAAATCACAACAATTTCATCACGATCTTACTTGTACTAAAGAGGAAGCTCTTCGTCTTTTACTCCGTCAAAAACAAACTATGGATGCTAAAGTAATGTGGTTTTTGAATGTTTCGATTTTTTCATTGGATATGTTTATGTTTTCTTTTCTTTGTTGGGTGTCAAATCTTAGTTTATGTGTGTTTTCATTTTTGGTTGATTGTGTTAAATTTAGGGTCTTGAGTTTGTATTGACGGATATGAAGTTGTGTGTCAATTGGGAAATAAGGGGTAGTGGAATAAGTGGATTGTGATTTTCTAGTAGGTATTGAAATCGACAAATCGTGTTGTGATTGGAGAGGTTTCGGGTTGGATGATCTGTTTATGATGTTTTGTTGGCAATTTTGGGATCATTCTGAAATCTGATGTATTGTTGATTGTTCTGCTGGCAGCTGCCCTGTTGGTGTTAATTTCTGCTTTGGTTTCGAGGATACTATTGAAGATCGCCTTACACCGTGTGTATGTGTGATCCTCGGCTTTGTTTTTTGTTTCATTGTACTTGTGAAGTGTGGTCAGTTTTGTGGGAATGTGCTTTTGTTTAATTTACTGGGAGGTGATTTTCTTCTGTGTTTGTTTCGAGAAAAGCTTTGAATGTGAATATTTTTTTTGGTGTTCTACCCGGTTCACCCCTTGGGCTAATCCAGATTCGGATCAGTTCTGGGTGGTTAGGTTCCAGTCCCCTCCCAATTGTTATTGCGGGGGATTGAACACAGGTCCTCCCTACCAAGTGTAGTCCCAATCACCACTACACCAACATCCAATTGGTTTTGAATGTGAATATTAATTGCCTGTTAATCATGTTTGATTACAGGGTCAAGTGTTCAACTGTTTTATCAGTGCAAGATTTGTGTTTCTAATCATTGCATTTATTCGTTTTTTAGTTGAAAGTTGAACGATCATAGTTTCTGATAAGTCATGTTTATCACTATGAGTATGCTATAATATTTTAGTACGAAGTCTAAATATTTTGGCTTTGGTTATGTCAAAGTTGTCAAAGTTTAATAGTGAATTTCATCCGACTAAGATGTATATATGTATCTAATTTTAAGATTGTAGCTGATTTTTTAATCCCAAATTCCCAATTAAGCTAAGCATGATTCTATTGAGTCTTATCTTATTATCAATATATATACAAGCTCTCTTACAGCATTGCAACTTTGCAAGTGCTTACTTGCACTGTTACTAAGCAAGTGATCAATGCAGAGATTTTTCATCTTTATCTTGACTTCTTCTGCTAGCTCTCAAAACACTTTACGTGTTACATATATTGATAATGTGATTAAACTTGTATAATAATTTCTGCATCTTGGAAAGAAGTTACTATATCTCTGATATTATAAAGGGGTTAAGCATGTGGATTGGAAACTTGATTGATTGCCTTCGGTTTATTGTCAGATAAATGAAGCGGAGATGAAATCCTTAAACCAACAAAGAAGAATAGAAGAGCTAGAAGCTCAGCTTCAAGAAGCTGAGGATATAGTGAGTAACCTTAGAGTAGAGCTGAATGAGGCGCATATGAAGTTGGAGGAAGTGGAAAATAACCAAACAAAGAATTCACCAAATACGACCGAAAGGGCTCACAGTGAAGAAGCAACAGAACAGCCTGATAACGGGCTATCTGAAGCTGTCTCTGTCGCACAAACTAATTCGTTGGACGTATCAGCAAATGGGCGTAATGTTTCAAAAAATTCTTTAGAGGAATTTGGTTTTTCTAGTGATCCTGTTGTTCCTTCAATAATTATGAGAAGCAAAAAACCTGAGCTATATAGAAACGGCTGCACGCAAAGAATACGTGCGTATGAAGGGAGTCTTGTAAATGGCCATTTTTCTCTGTCTGGAGAGTCGGATGATTTGAAAAATGAGAAAGCTATAAGAGAAGTTAAAGAAAGTGACGGGATGTACATGGCTCCCGTAGTTGCTGATACTACATTTTCTTCAGGGAAGAAACCTTTCGACAATCAAGGAGTAAAACATGTGGACAGAGGTAGTAGCTTTGTACAAGAATTGAAATCACGCTGTCGTGGAAGAAAAAGAGCTGTTAGACACAGAAGACGATATGCTTCCACGCTTAACACTATTCCTCATTTGGCCAATGAAACCTTTTCCAATCTTTCAAACTCTCAACCTTGCTTAACTGGTGATGAACATAAGGAAACACTCCCACGCTCACCGTCAATATTGCAATCAAGTGTTTCTGAGATGGGAATATTGTCAGAACAGGTAGCAACTGCCCGAGCTGATGAAACTGAGGTTCATGCAGCTGTGGCAAATGAAGATACAGATATAGCTAGTAGTTTGGAATTGATTAAGCAGCAAAGTGGTTCTGGGGATTGCTTAAATGTTTCGAGTTCAAAACAAGATCTTAAAAGTAGTAGCATGCTACAAGCATTAAAACCACGCTGTCTTGGCAGAAAACGAGCTGTTAGATGTAGTAGGAGAAGAGATCTTTCTGCATTTAGCGTTGTTCCTCTTCTAGCCAACGGAACACTTTCCAGTTTTTCAAACTCTCAACCATGCTTAGCTAGTTCCCATGACTTGCATGAAACTAATGATGGATCTGATGATATAGATAAGAATACACTCTCAAACTCATCTTCAATATTACAGTCTAGTGTTTCCGAGATATCAGAACATGTACCAACTACCCGAGGTGATGATACTGAGGTTTGCGTAGATGTGGTGACTGAAGAAACAGATGTAGCTGCTAGTTTGAATTTGATTAAGCAGCAAAGTGGTTCTGGGGATTGCTTAAATATTTCGAGTTCAAAACAAGATCTTGAGATGAGTAACTCTTCTTCAGTAAACCTCAATTCTACGCTGCTGGAAGCTGGTAATGTTTTCTCTAGTCCCCCACCAAAAGATAGGGTTCTTAAGTATACTTTCCAGAGAAAACGGAAGAAGGAGTCCGTAAGTGGTGATTATAGCAGTTTGCACCAGGAGAGTCCTTTGAAAAGAATTATGGTAAAGAGGCAGGATGGTGATCTTGAGCCCCCAAAATCTAGTGACACGTCTGAATCATCGCGAGATAGTCGAAGGATGGCACAAGTGGCACGCCAGGTTGGTATTTGTCTCTCAAATATATGAAGTTCTATTTTCCATGATTTGGCAAGCTTAATATTTTGGAATTACTTTTGATTGTTTTCACAGAACTCCATTAAAATCTAGTTGATCTTGTGGGCTGGCTCGTTTAGTGCTGATATGTGACAGTGCCTGCATCATTGTAGCTACCTTTTAAAATGATATAATTATAAATGAATAGATAAATAAGAGGCATGCTAAGCTATAACAATGAACTCGAGTTACCATAAATTATTTGTTGACGTTTGAGTGATGTTGAATGTTAAGAAAGTTGATTTCCTCTAATGATGTCCATTTTTTAGCCTAAGGTATACGTTGAGTGGATGATACGATCTCTTAGGCCTTTCTTTGTTTATAGAATAGATGCACATACATAGAGGAAACATATATACTATGCGCAGGGCTGCTGCTTATTCATTTCATGTATCTTAATTTGTTAGTCATCCTGCGCAATTTGTAGAGAGATAATTGATCTTGTTATTAGGTTTCAAAGAGATTAATCTTCCGACTACATGAGGTTATTGCTCAGTCTATATTGCATTTTAAGCTTTATCTCTTCGTGCATAATAAATTTGGCATATTCAGATTTAAGAAGCGTTAAGTCTTTGGATGCGCTTAATAGATGCATACATGCAGAACTGCACTTGTTCTCAATGGGATTAAGAGAGACAAAGTTGTGTTTATATCTAGAGTTTTCATGAGTATGCTGCAGAACAATGGAAGATGGAAGATCTGCTCCAATCCAACTGTATATGTATCTTAATGACCAATCTTCGAGCTTATTATATGCTCCAGTTGGGGTAGCTTGAACAATTTTAAGCTCTTTGTCTGTGGCTGGTGTGTTTTCTGATAAGAGAATTTTTTGCACTATGGCTTATCTCTATTGCTTGGTTGGATAGAGATTTAAAATGGGTGTCGAGGATATGAGAAAGACGGATAGGGAGGTACAAAAAAGTACAGGAATATCTGATGCAAGATTTGGGATGGAAAGATTATGTGGGAGGGGGAGAGGTGAAGAGATTAGGGTTAATTTTTCATTGTTTGGAGGTTTGGAAAGATTGGAAAAAGCAGAGAGGAGGGGTTTATTACTTAATTAGAATATTAGGATGGAAGCTTCAAATAATACAACTAACGTATTCTTGACCCCGAGAATGCAATTGGATTAACGTTTTAGGATTTCCCCTGAAATCTGGTATTCATAAGGAGAATGCTAGCAACAAGTGACTAAAAATTCACCCCATACTTTGAGGTCTAATCTTCATAACTTTCCTTATGGTGTGGTGCGAGAAAACTCAATTTTTTTTTTTATTTTTTTTATTTTTTTATGTAGTAATTAGATTACTATTACTCCCTCTGTCCCCAATTGTTTGCCCCAAACCATAAATTCACTTTATTAATGCTTTGGGAAAAAAATGGTGCACATGGGTTGACACAAATATCAATGAGGAGAGAGATAGAGAGAGTGCATGTGAGAAAACATGCCATAAGTAGTATGGTGCAATCTTTTGGGGACAGAGGGAGTATATGGTTAAGTGTTTTATAACTTTTAGGGCTTATGCTAGTCAACTAAGTCTATATAAAGGGACACTTGTGATTCCTATACTCGATTGAATTGTAAGTTAGCGAGATTTAACTTCCTTAGTCGAATTCAGAGTGATACATATACCTTTTAGTGATTTTTATGAGCAATCAAGATTATTAATTGAGTACCTATGTCAGGAGTGATTTAGGAGAATTGAGAACCAATTGAGCAAAGTGTCTTATTGGTGAATATTTTGGGTTAATTCCATATGACCTTTGCCCAACCCATTTGTTATTCATACCATGGAAAATAACCTCCCCCTCTCTCTCTCTCCCTCTCTCTCTCTCTCTCTCTCCTCAACCCCATAAATCAAAAATTAAATTTGCTTGCAGAATAAAACAAATTATTAAGGACAAAATTAGTGGATCTGCTTGAAGATGCATTTCTAATTGGTCATTACTCCATCAGTGATTTGTGTTGCAAACAAAGTTAAGTCACTTTTTTTTTTTTTTTTTTTTTTTTTTTTTTTTTTTTTTGTGTGTGTGTGTGAGGGGAACAAAGTTAGTCACTTGAGAGAGAGAGGACTTAAGTATTTAGAGTTTTAACCCAAATTCATTGGATGGCTACATCAGCTGAAAATATCCAAACACTATTGTCTAGGGGCAAACTATGTGATAACTGTGGTTGTCTCTGTACTCGCGTAACTTTGTATGCATTCTTAGGATTTTTTGCTAATCGTGATTGCTGAATCCTTGGAATGTATCCTAAATTCCTAATATAATCACTAGGTAACTGTTGGGTGGTATGCGTTTGAGATTCTAGTCTGTATGGCTGATCGATACTATCTTATTGTATTTTATTTGGATTCTTGAAATTTCTCATCTGTATGTGCAAACGTATATGTCGGATAAAAACTCATTTATGGATACAACTAGAAGTTTGTTTGGCACTGCTTTTCATTTAGCTCATTTAGGAGGAGCATTCTTTGATGAAGTAGCTGTAATGTTTGTGTCAAACACGTGGCAGTTTCCATTTTGGGACCATGTCATCATTTTTATTACTACCTCCGTTACATATTAGTTGCAATGATTTGACATAAAGTATAGAGAAAAAATGTCTAATCGTTGCAAATAATATGTAACGGAGGTAGTATATTAGCGGTACTATGTAGTTTGAATTATTTCACAAAAGAATCATGAACTTTGGAAAAATAGTGTTAAGATATCATGGTACCTACATGAAATTCAACCTAAAGAAAGATCAGTAAACCATATTGACAATTTTTAATAAGAAAACCAAAATAAACATGTACTAATAAATAATTGTCTATAAGATAAGGTTTTAGTTTTCTGTATCGATAATCTTGGTAGCTCTATTGTTCAAGCAGTAATTATTAAAGTTTTTATGCTACACTAGAAGAGGGAAATGGTAGTAGAGAGAACATCCACCAGAGTTAGTTATAAGAGGGATAATCTAGTAATTGTATGAGACGCTAGTTAGAGTGTTGGAGTAGAGATCAAGTCAGGCAATTGCGAGGAAATGAAAGGAGATAGGTTTTGTATTGCGGGGAATTGAGAAAAGTTTAGAGAGAAATAGTTACCTTGGAGAGCACCAAGCCACTAACCTCTCGAATGTTGGCTATGTTTAATCGGTGACTTCCACCTTGACTATCATTAATACAATCGTGTCATACTAGTTTCCCTTATCTGATATTAAATCTTCTCAAGTCCTCAAAATTTTCTGTTCTAGTAAGAGTAGCTAAGGATCATCCTCATTATTAGCATACATATGGTGCTGAACTGCTCATGTATATTTCACTGGGGTTTGGTTTATATCTAATTAAGTCATGACAGTGACATTTGTCTTTTTCTCGAGATTCATTATGAAGGCTTGCCCTTAATGCAAAAATGGGAACTATGATATTGTGATGTAGTTATTGATTGGTTTAATCTTTAGAAATAGTGCTCATAGGCAATAGTTAATGGCTTTAACATCGAGGCTGGACTTCTGTTATTCTAATGGAAAAACAAAGTAAACTGGCTGTTTAGCTGCTGAATTTGCTAATATAGCTGCTGTTCGTATTACTGCAATTTTGCTTTTATGTCTATATCCTGTGATCCTGTCTATTGGCATTTGGCAAAGGCATCTACCTAAAGAATTTAAGTTGGTAGAGTTGTATGTAAAATTCTGACTTTGAGTTTGTTTTCTATTGATTGCTTCGATGTTTAATTTGGAAGTTGTGGCTTGTTCTCCTTGGTCAATTGAATGTAACTGTCTGTTTGGTTTTACAATGTTTGATGATGATGATGACCTGAGCCTATTATTTATTCAGGACTCTGAATATTGGAGGGATCTCCAACCAAACTCCCCTTGTGACCTATATTGTGTAGATATCCACTGACATGTTCGAAAATTATCTAGTTCGTTGTTGGAATGTTTTGTAGGCTGTAATCCTTTCCATATAGGCGAACAGAAAGAAATCAATTTCCAAAATGATGGAATATTACCTTATATTACTTGTAGGTAGAACTCGACGCCAGGTAGGGAAATCTTGTGAAAAGATAATGTCTTTTTGCAGTTTTGCTAGTAGTAGCCGTAGTAGGAAGGTTACGCAAAAGGTTGCTAGTAATATGCTTTCATAGTTTCATACCTCAATAATTCGATGCAAAAACTTGTTTGATAGTAGTTCCTCGAAAAACATTGTTTAAAAGTATTTTTATACATTATTTTTTTTTTTGGGTTTTTTGGGTTTTATACATTATTTTTTTTTGTATATTATGCTTGTATCTCGTTACAAGAAATAATATTAACCCTTCATGCAGCACTTGTTTGTAATACTATGTAATTACTTTACAGTGAATTTTATGCATTTTCGTGGTTAAAAATCCACAGTTACCACTTTTATCCTGTGAATATAATAACAGTGCTATCTATTGTATTTGCAGCTCATATCGCTGTCTGAGAAGAAGTGGTGGAAGTAGTTAACTAGTTCGTTGCTTGCTGAAAAACCAAAGCCTAAGGTTACGTGAATTTAGATGGAACAACCTTTCAACGTCATTGTTGATGTGAAATTAGCACCTGATTTAACAACCACAGCGGCTGCTGCTTCTATAGAGAGGGATGGAGGGAGCTATAAATTAGCTCAGATTAATTAAGTTTCCGCGTCACATTCAATAAAGTAATGTTCTTATTTGTTATAGCATTTTCCAAATATCTTTGGTTAATACAAAGATGAATCGTTGTCACTTGATTATGTTGAATGTTCTTGACAATTAAGAAGTAATTACTACATATATATAGTCATTGATTTTACTACTACTCTGTATAAGTATGGAGTACAGTATTAGAGTATTTCTTCAAAGATTTATCTTAATTACCTTGCATTGTCAGGTTATCTAAAGCTCTTTCAAGTTGTTTTGATTACTGTTGTAACCTAAACAAATTTGTTTATTAATTAGGGATTTCGTTCTTTAATTAAATTATAAAACTTGTTTCAATTTTTGGGTCTTGAATTAATTGGATATAGTATGCAGAAGCTAACGACCTAATTAAGTCTATTTTCCGACGTTGACCCTTTATTTTTCGGTGTTGACCTAGGTATGCTTGACTTCAAAGTATCCTAATTGTACACCATTTCCCTCCAAATCGCTTACGTATAACCCCATTCTCTCACTTCCTTAAAATGGTAAACTAAGCAAGCAACTAAATAAGCATAAGTAGTACTTCATCTACGTGGTTGACCTTCAGGAGATGGCCGAGGGATACCCCCCCACCCCGAAACCCAAGTGGTGTAGTAAATTTTGCCCTCTTTGCTCTATAATCATAGGACAATTATAATTTTGCCCTCGTTGATAGCAACTAACAAGGCAAACTATAACTCGCCTTCCTTGACTGATTAAAGTCGCCCTCTTTGATCTTTTTTCTTGTAGTGGTGGGGGCCCTCTCCGTATTTTACCGATTAAAAAAAATGTGGTTAATCTTCAAAACCCTTCTATAGAATTGTCAAATATCAGAATTTTCTTCTTTTATTCGTCCTCCAATTTTCTTCTTTAGTCATGATTAAAGTCGTATCATTTCCCACCAAAAGATCAGTCCAACTGTCCAATGATGCTTGAGAACGAAGAGGAACACAAACTAAGTATCACCCAATTCAAGCATTTATAACAATTACTTAGTTTGTGTTTCACCCTTGATCAAGAATCGTAATTACTTATTTTGCTGCACTCGTTGATTCTTTCAAAAATCAACACAAACTATATATTTCGTATATATATCACCCTCCAAAACATGAAGAGGGTTCATAAGCTCATTTCTTTCAGTAAGGACAATGTTTCAAGTAGTTGCATTGATTATACGTAGTATTTGTGTTTTTATGTCTTATAATACATATATATTATATACGAAGTATATTTTATTCTTATTGAAGAACATATTAGATTATAAACAATCGTCATTCTAGATTTCTAGTATAAAAAATAAGGATTTTGTTACTATATATACATGTTATCCTCATGAAAACTTTATTATATATTATTATTATTATTATTATTATTATTATTATTATTATTATTATTATTATTATTATTATTATTATTATAAATTTAAAAACAAACACATTCGTATTAATTGAATTCCTTTGTTATTAGTTGGATTGTAAAAATTCTTGTGCAAAATTATATGTACATATAAATGGATTAACATTATTTTTTTCCTTTCTTATTTCAAGATAAAAGTAAGTTAGTATTATTTTTTTTTTACTATCACGAATATGAATCTTGGTTAAAAGTATTTTTCTAATTAAATCCAATAAAAATTATTATTACTACCATGGTGCATGGATGATCCAATTGTTTTAAAGCATGTGCATGATATTTTAATATAGGGGATTAACTAATAATGTCTGGATTAATTATAATTCATTTTCACGATTATTGCATCAATAATGCATGTAATATCGATTGGCAAAGATTGGAAATCAAGATTTCATACAAGTTGTTACGTTTTCCCCTTGTTTTTCTTAACTTCGAAATTCAATTCTCATATTGAACTCAAACTTATTGCATTGAGCGCGCGCCCGCACATACTTTCCTTTTTACATACACACGTACGGGACTATATGATATAAGAAATTGCATAAAATTATGAACTATAAACGAACATCATATCATATCGAAATACCAAATATGAATTGAAATAATCCATTCAAACGAGTCTACAATAAAATGCAAAAATTCTTGACTACAAAGATAAACTTGACCTTATTACATCACGCTAAATAATTGTCCAAAGAAATCACACAATCAAAGTTTATATGCTTTGATCAATAAAGCTAACCAAGAAAATTAAAAAACATAGATCCAAAAACTACTAGTAACAAACATGGATCTATGATTATTATGCAAATGATCAAGAACATGAATAAACTTGGGAATAATCTTGTAATTGTTTGATTTTCATACCTAAAATACTCTTAATAATAATTCTCATCATACTTTCTTATTAGCTAGCTTATTAGATGAACAGCTTGAATAATCACGTACAATTAAATCTTCAATTCCATGAGATTCTTGACCATCCACTTCGATTATCTTTAAACCTTGGTCTATAGCCCTTGGAGGCGGCGAGTTCGCGACAACTATGCTCAGCAACACTACAAACATCGTAGTAAAGACTACCTAAACACTCAGCCATGGTGAGGTTGTAAGGTTGGACGTGAACGTGATCATTAGCTTCACTGTAGTACTTGTCGAAGTCGGTGTCGAAGAAATAATGAGGGATGCCCGCCATTGTTGTGTTCTTGATTTTATGTGAAATGACTTAATTAAGGAGGAAAGAAATGAATTGAAATGAAGAAGATTACTAGCTAATAGGAATTTTAATACATGAACATTTGGTTATTATAATTATATTATTGCATGGGTATTTATAATATAAGATAGATGGATAGGGTTACTTTTTTAGGTCAACTTATGGCTACAAATTACAATGGTCTAGGTTTAGGAAGGCAAAGAGTATCTTGTTTGATTTAGGATTAATTAGGCCTTTCTTATTTTCACTGAATGGTAAATTAATTAAATGTTAGTATTTGATAATAAGAAATCATATTGTGATGTAGTTTATAATAGTACTATACAAGATTAAAAAAAAAAAAAAAGTAGTATTAGTTAATACTGTATGATTTTTATTTTAAAGAGAAATCAACAAAGATAGTGAAAGTCAAATGTGTGAATACATAGTCTATAAGTCAATGAGAGTCTTTTATATTATCTGGTTATCTTAACACGATTATTAACTCATCAAAAGAGTGTTGTTTGCATTATTGATATGGAGTTGCATTTATTTAGTATATTCCGTATACAATCGCGTATTACATTAATTTCCCTTGTTTAAAGCTAGAATTCGAAAACTATTACATACGAGTACGAGTAGTACTCATATTGTAACGCAAGTAAAAAAAAAATTATTATACACCCGAGTGTGCGTAATGGAGTATGGCTGTATGGACTCAAGGCGACACGGGGACACGGCCCATATTTAGTTTGACCAAAATGAAAACAAAATCAAACAAAATCAAGAAAAATTGTTGTGAAAATAAAGAAGAGATTTTAGAGAGAAATGGGGGCAGCAAGCAAGGTAGGAGACTGGGCATTCAAAGGGTTTACGGCAACACTGGGATTGGCAACCATCTATCTCACCACCACTTTCTCCTTTAATGTTTACAGAGGTCTTTCTTGGCATAACGCCCAATCGGTATTTTTCTCTCTTTATTTTAAACCCTACAATTTTCCCTTTTTTGTAGATTCACTTTCATACCCTTTTCTGCTAATTTCTTGTTTTTTTGATTAACATCTTGAATTTTTCTGGGTACCCTTTTAATTTGGATATAGTAGTTCAGCAATTTGAGTTTTGATTTTATGTAATGTTGCCATGTATCGAAATATCTTTCTTGTTTCTCGATATTTTGATTTTTTTTTTTTCAATTTTAGATTTGGGTAGTTGATTAATTCTTGAATTTTGAGATTAGCTAAGTCATCATGATCGTACGGATTATGAGTTGGTTTTTATTGCCCAATTTGCATAAGAAAGTTGCTTAACTAGTTGTGCAAGACTTTCAGGTTTGTGAAATTGTAACTTGTAAGTTAAGCTCCCGTACTATGTAGAATGACACTTTATTTTGTAAAAATGTTAGTTTTAGGGCTTAATTCCTTTTGCTGAATTGGTTACAGCCTATAATTTAATAATTGGAATAAGGGCTTGTTTATGTGAGGGCAGATCATCAAAAGTGTATCATACAAAGGTCTTTTGCATCTCTTAGGAAGATTTAAGGACTTCGACGCGACCCCCAACCCGCGAATTTGCTCCATTAATTTCCAAGGTTCTATTTACTGCGGAGTGTGGATGAATTTGGTTTTCATAATTATGTACATGGCTGTGCTCTCCTAATTCTTTTGGTCTTTATTGCCAGACCTATGACTTAACTGTGGACTTCGGTTTGTGGATTTACTTTAAATAGGTCTTTTTTTTTTTTTTTTTTTTTTTTGAACTATCTAGGAATCTAGAGTAGAGGCTTGCGGATTTGAAATTAACCGAATATGAGTTTAGTTGATGATTATGATGAATTTGGGCTTAGCCTAGGAGATTGATTTGGCTGTATATATCAAATGGAAAAATCAGCTGTTTTGATTGCATTTTTGTTTGTACCCACTACTCATTGATGGCATTGCAAGTAGTCATCTCTGCAATTAGTTGCACTTAACAAAATACTAGAAGTTAAGCCATGTCTGATTGTTAGAGCTTTGCAAAAGAAAATTTTAAGCGGAGATTTTTCCCTAGACTGCCAGACTGTATTCAACTTAGCTGTGACTAGTAGGAGTGTTAGAAAGAATTCAATCATTTTAATATCAGTAATGCGGCATTTGGCAGCAAGGAATTTCTTTCTTCTGGTATTTGGTTCACAGTTCTTTTTTGGATCAAATGGCATCCTTCCACTTTTAACTGACTAATGGAATTGTGAATTGTGACTTGTTGAGTTTTCTTTATGAATCTTAATAGGTAGAACATAGAAGAGTGTTCAGAGAGTGACTGTTTGCTGTACAATGTTGTTGGTAAAATCTTCGTTATCTGTTCTGGAAAGTTGTGCACATTCACATTAGTTTCTTTTCCAGTGCAACAAATTTTTCCTTGGTCTTTTTTTCCCTTCATGACGACACAGTTAATACAAGTCCTTGCCTTTTCTTGATTGCTGTCCTGGCTATGTGACTCCTCCTTCCTGTTGTTGATTGCTTCGGCAGTGACTGTGTGACATCATTAGTTTTTGGTTTCAACTTCCTTTTATCTCCCTTCTTAACCTCTCTATTTCACTTTTCCATTGTGAAGAGTCATCTGATCTCTCACAAGTTCCAAGTGAAATTTGCAGTTAGTATTCAGATTGTGATTTAAGACCATGTTATGATGTGCATAGCTCTTCTCATTTAGACATGTGAAATCTCTCTTGTTAAATGTATACTACAGATGTTGTGATTGGTATGTCCTTTCAAGTTTTTGGATTAGAGGAATTAAATTCTGAAATTGTGAAAGTGCTTGAGAAAACAACAGTCTACTCTGTTTTTAGTATGGACTGTGGAGTAACTACTATTCACTGGAAAAGCTTTCAGACAGTAGACACTAGACACTAGATGAGTGTTGCATTTCTTGAGAATATTGAGCCCATCCTTGATCATTGTTTTGGAAGATGTCACGATTCACGTTAATCTCTGATTTATTTTTTGCAGAAATTGAGCAAGGAAGAGCAAAATGATCAGAAAAATGCGGCCTGAAATTTTGTAATTTGCCATCACATGCTGAATAAACGCCCTTTTGTTTTATGCAATATTTTTTTTTATATTTTTGATAAAGAATACATGTTAGACAAGTCATATGCACAAATCACAAAAATTACTTGGTAGGAGTCTGAAACTGTGTATTGCAAACTTTGTGCATCATGTATGGCTTCTTTTTGAATGTAATACGATATATTTGCACTGAGAAACTTGATTAGTAAAGCTATGATTTGCAGCTGATTCAGTTTGGTTTACACCATCCAAGTCATGTTTAAATTCCAGGATTGTACAGGTTTAACCAAACACCAACATGCTATTTACAGTCACGGCCTTTTGCTCACAAAGATACCACCATCTTTTTTGCATCCATGATTTATTTGCTTATTTTTATTGGATTTGCTGGTGTTGTAGCGAAGTAGTAAACCTGACTTAAAATGGAAAAAGAATTACGCTATTGTGCTTGTTTGAGTCCAACATTGAGTGAAAAAATTAGAGACAAAAGTTGGTTAACTGTTGTTTTTTCTTTTACTCCGTATGATTTATGACAACTGCGAAAGCAGAATAATCCGTACAACATAAACAATAAGAAAGAAAATACTGGTAGTACTCGTATAGTCGTTTTAGCCATCTCATAACCGTGTTGCACCTGATCTGGTGATCCCTACCTACTTTGGAGACGGTGCAATGCGCAAATTTCGAACCTTCCAATTTGATATCTTGTATTTCCCTTTTTGTATCAATACGATTGTGCTCCCTTTGAAGTGCTTGAACTAGAAGCCCCTTTTGTGTCAAGTACACAGTTGTGTTCCCTTGAAGTGCTTCAACTAAAAGCTCTTAATAACACGCCATGCTTTCTTTATCCCTACAATTTGACAAACAAAGGGATTAAACCCATGCCCATAATAAACACTTTGATCACTAGAACAATTTTATTTTGCTTTATAATTATGCTGCAGAGAATTATTATAACCAAATTTTTATAAAATTTGTCCTCGCCTGACTTCGCCAGTGCCTCTATCGACAACAATGATAGAGTCAATGAAAAGGCCCAACCTATCACTATGCTACCATTTTCTTTTTCCAAGAACCATCAAGTTGAATGATAGTGGAAAACTGTAGAAAATTTGAGCTTTCATCTGGGCAATAATGGTTATGAAATTATATTAATCGTTCGTTTCAATTAATTGGGTTAATACTATTATTGAAACAAGCTTCACATTTCTTTATTCATAAATAAGAGAATTGTTCCACAGTTCCACTATCGTTAGTCGAAAAATCAAGTTTGATTTGCCACCTATACAAAAAAAATATAGTTTTTGAACCATAATAAATTTGAGACCAGTTTCAAATAAGTCATACTGGTGTACAAAACTAAGTTCTCATCAATCTTTAACACGAAAGACATAATCAAATTTGATTCAAGAGAGGTAAAACTGTAAAAGTAAGAACAAATGAATTCAACGGTATACATGTAATATAACCCCGTCCCATTTTAACCCTTTGGAAAATCACCCACTTATAATGTCATATAAGTATATAACCCAACCTGTCTGCACCAAGGAAAAAAAAAAAAAAAAAAACTAATTAGTATAATTTGATACAAATTACCCATAAACCTAGTAGGACCCTTATTAAATAAGAGCCCAGGCCCAACAAAACCTTAAGATTACAAAGCCCAAAAATCCAATTCACTCAGAACCCTAATTTTCCCCACAAAACCCTATAACCCTAACTCCTTTCTCGCCCTCCTTCATTTCTCTCTGCCGCACAAACCCCCTGCCTCCAAGGAGAGAGAGAGAGAGAGAGAGAGAGAGAGAGTGAGAGAAGAGAGAGAAAAAAGCTTGAAATCTCCAACAATGGCGACTCCAGCCCCAACACCAGTCCACTCAGTGCAATGCTTCGGTCGCAAGAAGACCGCCGTTGCAGTAACCTACTGCAAAGAAGGCCGAGGTCTAATCAAGATCAACGGCACTCCAATCGAGCTCGTTCAACCCGAGATTCTCCGTTACAAGGTCTTCGAACCAATCCTTCTTCTCGGCCGTCAACGCTTCAATGGCGTCGATATGAGGATCCGCGTCAAAGGAGGAGGTCACACTTCTCAGATCTACGCTATTCGTCAGAGTATTGCTAAGGCTCTTGTTGCTTACAATCAGAAGTTTGTCGATGAACAGACTAAGAAGGAGATCAAGGATATTCTTGTCAGGTATGATCGTACTTTGCTTGTTGCTGATCCTCGTCGTTGTGAGCCCAAGAAGTTTGGTGGTCGTGGTGCTCGTGCTAGGTTCCAGAAGTCTTACCGTTGAAGACCTTCAATGGCGGAGGAGAGAGAATACCAGAGCTTCTTCCTTTTTTTTATTTTTGGTTTGGAATTTCTACCTATCATATTTCTCTGGTTTTAGGTAATGTTATGGATAATTTTTATTATTAGTGGTTTCCTGATGATTTTGAGCTCTCTTTTTCGTTAGTTTAAACCCTAAATTTTGGATTAGAAAAGTACTTAAAAGTTTCAATTAATCGTCGGATTTTATATTTTCATCATTTATATTGCAATGTTTGATTGTTATATGCTTATTAATTCACTGTTGTGTTATTTTGATTCTACTTTGCAATGTTTGATTATTCTGGTATTTGAATTCTATATTGAAGTGTCGATTTTAGGGATTAGTATGTTAAATAATTGCTTGATAATAGATAGGAATTATACTCATTTCCGGTTTGGGTTTGCGTGCTTTCAATGGTTGTTTGAATGAATCCAATGTGTTGAGAGTAAGGTGTTAATGAATATGGGCTCCATTTTTTAGGATGTCTGAATTCAGTAGTTTCAAGCATTTGCGTTTACTGCTGCTTGCTTTTTTCTAGAATGGTCATAGACATGAATTTCTAGTGAGAAGTATTCGTCGTCCATTAGTACTTAAACAATGTAGGCATCTATGGCCTCCTTCCTGTTCCTAATGGCGCAGCCGACTAGCTGTTGTGGCATGATAGTATGATACTCCTCAATTGCTCTTGCCTTTAGTGTCGAGTATGGCTGTTTCTTATGTTCTCTTGAGAGCTTTCCATGTTTTTGTACAATCTAGTTATTATTGCCTTCGGAGTCTATAGATTGTTAATCATTTATGTTGTCTTAAGTTAAGAACGTACTCGATCTCCATGTTTTGTAGGCTGACTATCTAGTTAGTTAATCACTTAATTTGTCTTAAGAACTTGTATTTTGATGCTGAAAATCTAGTTCTTGCCTGTGACACTATTGTGCTAGTTTTATCTAATATACATCAATGTGTGACACTATAATTTGTGAGTTTGTTTAGTGTATTCCTCAGAGTAGGCAACGAATTTAAAGTTGAATTGCTCTTTTGATGAATATATATGAAGAAGGGATGTGTTCAATTATATGTACGATGTCTTGAATCATTTTTTTAGTACTATTGATTTCAGATTGAACACCCTTAACTTGCGTTGATTTGTGAAATTTGAGCGAATAATTATTGATTCTATGAATGAGTTTCGAACTCATTTTCTTGACTAGTATGTCGTACAGTTAGATTTTTCTTCAAATCTAAGTTTTCCTCTCTAGTTGAATAAGTAATTATGACACTTTATTTGCACACAGCAGACCTTTTTGATCTTGTAAAGGGTCAAAGCAGAACTTGAGCCAATTCATACTTATTTTTCTAGACTGTTAGCAGGCAGCTTAGCTTGCTTTGAGAATTTCTCCTCCCAACTTAGCTTGTGTTTTTTATCATATCAAGTAATTAGGGTTGTGAACTTGTTATTGAATCAAACTGGACTAGTGTGCTCCACTTACAAGTTATGCGAATTCTTCTAGATTACTTTAAGGTTTAGAATTGTACAGCTCGATTTCATTGATTAACCCTCATTCCCAGTCGATACAGATCAAATGATGTAGCCAGTAGCCCAGTTGGGCTTATAAATTATGACCAATCTTTAAATCTACGAGCTGGTCTCGTATAGTCCACCATTTCACTAATTACTACTATAGCAGTTGCTCTGAACATAATGAACTGTGTTTTTTATGTCTATGACTCTTATGTCTATCTAAGACATTCTGAATATTACAGCATAACACTAGACCAAGCTCTTAGATTACATTGCTTAGGCAAAAAATATGAAATGATAAAATACATCACTAATGCTCCGCGTCAAACTTTGACATGGTCCATGGATTAGACCAGAGTTGTATCAAATATCTGTAATGAACAAACACCGAAACACAAGTAGTATATTGACTGGAGCACGACCTAGGCCAAGTGAAAAAGAATCTTATATCATGGCTTTTCGATGAATTGTGTTGTGGTTTCACTGGTTTGGGTTATCAAGTACGCAGTCTGTATTTAATTTCACTGATTATGTTCTTTAACTGGTCCTGGTGAGACAGACGACTAGACAAGTAAGGTTGCTTTTGCAAGATTGTTAATGCCTAAAGGAGTAAAAGGTGCACTAGTGAGAGTCTTCAAGGATCTTGGTTGATTCTTTAAATAAGTAATGCAATGCAATGTGGAATTAAGGTGTAATTCTAGGCTTTTATTTATGTTTGTAATTATTAAGCATTTAGCTTGTTTGGAGATGAATAAGATAATGTAAGAGGCGGAGAAAAGCAAGCTGTTATTATCTCAATTTAATGTCACATTACTTGACCTACCAACGTAACAACAATTTTTTGTAACAGCATAATGGACTTGAGACCTGTCCCAAATGAGTCATACAAAAGTACAGTTGCAAGGCTGATCCTCTAAATCCTGCGCCTTTCCTAGTATAAATTATTCATCTAACAAGTACGTATTAATCTCCGACATGAAAAACATAATCAATTTCGATTCAAGGGGAGATTGAAAACCTTAATTCCTATAACAAGCATGGGTGATGGGGATTGGGGGATCGTTAAGTGAGCCATTAAATATGAGGTTAGCAAACCAGTGATTTGCACCTTCAGTGTGGTGCACACCATCCCAACTCACATGTAACGCTGGGTTCTTGCAGACTGCTCCATACACTGTCGTGCTATTCGATATTGCACCCTTTTGCCCACACCATACATGATCATACTTCTCATGGTACCCACAGCATACATTCATTGGGTCTGCCCATCCTGATTTGAAACAAAACAGAGAAAGCAGAATAATTACTTATTTGACAAACATAACATGCTATATTTCCATATTTTGGTTCAAAATGGAGTGTTGAATGTTGATAGCCGGTCCAGGATCTAATGTATTTGAGGTGTAAAGAAGGATCCGAGTGTATGGTATAAAATTGAGCATAGTGAAAACATGTAAAAAGTTCATGCATACTTGACAATGTGATATAGATTGGCTTAACACAGTTAATTTAGGTTGCTATTCATTTTTAAGTCTCATCAAAGCAAGATTTAGATTGAAAACATTTTAAAGATCGATTAATCTGTACTTCTGTATTAGTGGAATAGAGAAGTTGTAAAGATAGCATGAGTTGATTACCTAGACTTTTTGTTTTGCTAACTAGTCCATACTTGGCAGAGTGAAGATCCACATATGTGATCGCGGCTTCAGTAAGTTGTGCCCTGAGTTTTGTAACAGCATCCTTGAGCTGCTTATTGAATTCAATAGCCATATCATTCTGCCCTTTTATGCAGCCAAATTCATCAACTAATCCGGGCTTAGGATCTATAATGTAGAATCGGTTTACAGGCAAGCAACCAATTGGACCGGTATTATGTATCCAGAATGACCTCCCTCCTTGTTCATATAAATGCTGCCAGACAATTCAAAGGTGCATACTTTGTAAGAAAAAAAGAAATACTTCCTATACATATTTTGACATTCAAGATAAAGGCAGTGTTTTGTTCTTAGAAACTTACTTGAACTGCAGAAGAAAATTGGGAAATGATGTTAGGGATGGCTGCACGAATTTGTTCATTGTTCATTGTACGGAAGGCAACAGAGAGGTCATTCTGGCCAATGTCGAATGTGTAAAGAGCCTTCGCGAAGTCCTCTTGTCTAGGAAGCACACTTTTCTCAAAGGGACTCTTAACTGAATTTCAACAAGGATTCATGCAATAAGCACAATGTAATTCAAGCATTATCCATCCCAAAATCCAAGCATAAAGATGACTTTACGGTTTTACCTTGGTCGTAAAGATCCTTGGTTCTAGACTTGAACTGATCATGATGCCAAATTTGGACATCAAGTGAGAAAGGGCTAATCCCATATTGAAATATTGTCTCATTCTGCCTACGGATAGTAGATCCACCGGTAGCGAAATTAGCACCGTGGCTAAAATTGGCTCCAATCGAGTTCAAGTATGCACTCAAGTACGGAAGTCCTAATTGCTCCGCTGCACAAAGATAGTCACATCTTTGTTACTTAATCAAAATTGAGGTATGTTGGTGATTCTGAAGTATATGAGTAAAAGAAATTTTCTGACACGTTAAATTTGTCCAAATTTTACAAAATTAAGTAGCTGAACAGTTTATTAACCTTTATTGAATAGACTTTAGTAAATAACATTTAAAATTTTATCACATTTGCAATCTATATAAAAATACTCAAAATAATATCGCATTTTCAATCCATCTTTATATTTTATCTACTACTAGTATTCTAGATACGACGTTTAACCGAGTAAGAATTTGGTGTTATTTGCCAACCTATACATACACATAATGAGTTAATGACATAAACTATAGACTATAAATGTCACTATACAACAAGTAAATTGTAGTAATTGACCATGACTGTTAAAACACAAAAATAGCATAAGCCAACTAAATAATGATGTACAAAACAAAATTATTACCAATAAAATCGACGAGAACACGGCCGTCGGAATCACGACCCACCGGCTTCTTAAAGAAGGTCTGGCCGTAAGGCCACTCAATAGGCTGAAAAGCCGCTGAAATGCCACCGGTGTCCGAGTTCGAATCCCCGAAATTATACATTGCTGGGAATTTACACGGCGGCTTATCTCTCACCGACTGTCCTGCCACCACTCCCACCACCATTAAAACCACCAATACACCACCACTTAAACACCCCATTTTTTATTTTTTTTTTAATGTGAGAAATGAAGAGGGAAGATTATGGAAGTTTAGTTATAATTTTGAGCTTGAAATAAGCCAGCTAAAAGTGGAAGTGGAATGATGGATCCAAATATACTAGGAATTTTAGGATTTGGGTATAAATTATTGAAGATATTTTGGGGACCTTGTGATTTGTTACGTTGTTTTGCACCGAATGAATCATCTACAATTTGGGCAGTGTGTTTATCCAATTATCTATTCCAAGTTGGATCCACCTTCGACATCCAATAAATGTTTTGAGATGTGTATGTCAATTAGTTTTTTTTTTTTTTTTTTTTTTTTTTTTTTTTTTTTTTTTTTTTACTTCGTACTAAAATTAGAAGTGTTGGAATGATATTAGTTATTCCTTCTATTCACGAAAGAAGGTTATATTGGATTATTTTACATGATTAATGATGAAAATAAGATAGTGGGCAACAATGATTAGATGTTACATGTATAATTATCAAGAATTAAGAAATGAAATTAATTTCGAGATATAATTATTTGCATAGGATGTTAATACAAATTTGTATGTGTGAGAGAAATGTGTGAAAATTAACTATTTTTAGGGAATTTGAACCCCCAACCACTAATATTAAAGGTGGCTTATTAACCATCTTAGCCCATTATCAAGAGTGTTATAAAAATTATAAAAAATTGTACATAAGTGTAAATCACATGATTTAATTATTTAAAAAAAAAATTCAATAATATCGATTTCATATTTCAAAATCCTTACAAAAAATGCCCTAATTGCACGAATATAAAAGTAGGAACCCGGGGCAATGCCCAGGCTACTCACTAGTTTTTAATTATAATCCGAAATTGATAGATTAAATTTATTCTACCTAACTAGGTTAGGCAATTGATACATTGATGTTAAATTTATTACATGGACAATGAGACGTATGAGAGTAGGCTGTAGGCCCAAAGAGGATCCGCTCATGGGCTAATGTAACCAAATCAGGGCAAAAGGAAAACAATACATCATATTAATATTCAGCTTGTACGGGGAAATTAATATTTATGGCAAATTTACACCGACATCGACACATACTAGACACTGATGGTCTGATGTTCTTTAACACGTCTTTATGTTTGAAATTATAAAGTGATTAAATCGTTATATTTCATATTTAAGATTTTTTTTTTTTACAATTTGTAACATATACATAATTTTATTTCAGTTCAGCGTAATACTCCATACAATAGAATTATCGAGATAAACTAAAAAAAAAAAAAAGTTTTTTATATATAGTAACCCTTTTTTTTTCACTTTTCTACGTTGTGCCCTAACATATATCACTTTCTACAATGTAACCACAATATATTTTTTGTTTCCATACGGTAACCTTGCTGTTATCCTGCTGTTAAAAAATTCCGTTAGTGGGGCCCACTCTTCATTATTAGTATTTTTTTATCGATTTTCGGGGGCTATTTTGGGACTTAAGGGACCAAATTGAGCTCAGATTTGGCAAAAAAATGACGTAAATGTCTCGTTTTTCTTATTAAGAAATGTCTCGATTTACGTGTTCACATTTTAACACACAAAACGAGACATTTACGTTATTTTTTTGCCAAATCTGGGCTCAATTTAGATCTCTAAGGACCAAAATAGCCCTTGAAACCTTTGACGGAGTGATTTTCAACGCGCAAATCGATAAAAAAAATATTACTAATGGAGAGTGGGCCCCACTACAGAATTTTTTAACGGCAAAATTACCGTATGGAAACAAAAAATATAATGGGGTTACAGTGTAAAAAGTGATATATGTTGGGGCACAACATAAAAAAGTGAAAAAAAAATAGAGTTACTACACAGAAAAACCCAAAAAAAAAAGAAGTAATTTGAAAAATAGCCGTTTTCTCAATACATCTCATTTAAATAAGTAAAATAAAGTTAAAAAACAATAAGTCAATATCTAACATTATAACACCATCAATCTCATATTCATATCATATATGTAAAAAGAGAGATGGTGGGAAACTTGAAATGATGGTAAGGAGATCATTCAAGTTACCTACATATTCAAACGTCAAATGCACCATTCATTCTTCTAGATTTCCTATGTTAAGAGTCAAGGTCATATTAGTAGGTGTAAACTCCCTAAATCACAGGCAATGTGGCATTACTTCCGATAATCTTCTCCGTCTTTGATGGTTGCTGAATAATTTATACACATTTTCTTCCAAGTAACGCCAATTTTGTCATCAAGGTTACTTAATGTTCAGAATTGTACAACACTATTGTGTAGATTAACTGATTTACATGTATTCTACACTATTTACCTAGGAAACCCAATTAGATATAATCACACAAAATAAGGCGTATAAATTATGATCAATCCTTTAATCAACGAGCCGGTCTCATATAGTTAGCCATTTTACTAATCTCTAGGAATAGTTGCACAATATATACACAGAACAAAATAAACTGTCTAAGCTATATTACATTGCTTAGAGCAAAAATACTCTGCTACAACAACCCAAACTAGAATGCTTTCCCATTAGCTATGATACCGTGAAACAATAAAACACAGCACCACAGCATCAAACTTCGACATAGATTAAGCAGTAGTAGTTGTATCAAATAACGAACAAACACGAGAAGTAGTATACTGACTAGAGAATGGCCTAGGTCACCAAGGGAAAAAGAATCTTCTCTATAAACACATTCCAAATTTCCAATATTTGTGTATCGCAAAAGTAGCTTCTGTGGTAACATTACCAATGACTTCCTCTAACGCCGGAAACCAAAAGAAGAGGAAGTAATATAGTTTAATCAACTTGATTAAATCAGTTTTTTTACGCGGTGTCAACAGTTACACATGTACCATTTGCTAGAGTTGCTTACTGGAGTAGCCAGTCCGTATTCCGCTCACCTGTTTAACAATAATACTAATATAAGTTGGGGAGACAATTTAGCAGAAGACCAAATTGGCAACTAGAGAAGAAAACAGAGGACATAGACACAGAGAGTAGATAGTTAAATACTGCATATGAGAATAATTCTATGTAAATAATATTCCTAGTACTTTTATTTAATGAGCATATCACATGGAAATGAAGAAACAGCCTAGCCTGCATATTATTAGCCACTTGCCAACTTCATCAACCAGGCAACACAGATTTTATACATTAATTTAACTATCTCCAACTAATGTAAGATCATTTCTGTACATGTAAACAAATAGCAACATCTAAGATCCTTCGTACTAATTTAGGCTATGCCCGGTTGGGTTGCATGCATGTGCTAATATCGGAATCACAATAATGGATGCTTGCTAGGGACTAAGATCTTAGTATCTTACATACTCTTTAATTCAATAGCTTTATTAAGGATTATAGGAGATGTTAGAATTAGAAACAGAGAACATAGCAAATTACCTTTAAACTACCAAATGGAATACTGATGACCATTCACTATGTCAAGCAACATTACGTACACTCCTTAATACTCGGCTAGTTGACACCTCTGTAGCTCCCCTTGAATCACCATGAATGTCAGCCAAAGGATTCATGATAACTCCCCGGGACCCCGGAGACTAAACCTCCGATTCTCTAGTCCGAATGTATCGCCAGGCCTCTTATTAGCCATAGTACGCATGGCAGAAATCGAAGGTGTGGTGCCACCAAAAGAAAACCGTGAGGTTGAGCCACGACCATCAGGTCTCCTCCAAAACTTAGAGCTCAAAAAATCCGGACCAGGCAGCAAGCAACATGAGCTGCTCCTTGTGGCTTCGGCAGAGGACATCCTTGCAGTTGACATGGCCAAGTCATAGGATATATCATCCAAGGCCATTTCTAGGCCATGCACACGAGTCTCAAGAGTACGCATACCATCCTGTGAGCTTCCAATAAATTTCTGGTTTGGGTTTAAAAAAAAAACAAAAACAAATCAATGTTAGCAACAAGAATAATGATTTGATTGAATAAGGAAAAGGAGAGTTAGATAAGACCAAAGGCTAATAAAACAAATTACAGGAAAGTAAAATAGAATTAATCTATAAAGTTAAAGATCCTTATTGTTGAATGTCGGTGAGACCAAAAACTAGTAGGTAAGCAATAATCCAAGAATCACCTGCAGTACATCCATCAAACTGGACTGCTGGCTTTCAATTTGAACAAGCTGCTTACGGATAAGAGAAAGATCCTCAAAATCTTTGTGGTGTTTACAAACATCTGTGGCGGAATTGCTGACAGTTACAGTAGCTTCAGAGTCATCCTCAGGATATGGCATCACTCGAGAACCAGAATTCTTGCTAAAAAGACCTCGCTTAGTTTCATGCTTTGATTGTCTGACATCTGATCTTCGTAGAGTGCCCTCATCATCTCCCACTGAATTTTCTCCATAAGCCGGAGTACCAGATGAACCATAATGATCAGTAGCATCAGTGTTCACATCAGAAGACTTCTTGCAATCAAGCTTCCTGAAAACTGGTGGGCTTGACCTCTTCCCTGTAACATCAGGAGCACCTCTGTTTCTAGCCGTGGTTTTCAAAGCACTATCAGATGGGGATGACTTCCTAAGTGGAAAACGTTTTCTGCTTGTTTGAGGAGTGTTATTAGAGTCAACTGCACTAGAAGTTTTAGATCGGCCAGGATATAGTCCATCACTAGCATTTTCTGTTATCCATATCAATCAAAACCCATCAGAACAATGAAGGTACAAACACGCTAAAGACTCAATCGAGCATCCAATAACAACATAGTTAAAAATAACAAAATAACAAGAAATGAATATGAGCATGGTTTGCAATCCAGATGTAAACAAGAAGGATAATCAAATTGAGGTAAAAGACGCATCTTAATATCAAAGCAATTGTACATCCGAAATCCATCCATATGAAATAGTATTCTAATGACAGATAAACCCTAAGACCAATTCCTTAATCCATGGTTACTTGGATCAATATCTTCACAAAACTTCAAACATAATCCTATAATGAAGGTGTGAGTTAACTCAATTCAAAGCAATAAACCCGGAATCAAATCCCGTCTACATAATTGTCCTTCGCGGCTCCCTATACTATACACCGAATCGAATCAATTCACTTAAGACATAATCTAGTAATCTACCCTCATCTGAATTAATGAATCACATATTCATCAAAATTTGCATTTCAAATTTTAATCAAAAACTACACTAAAAAAACAATTTAAAGAGACAGAAAAACAGGAACTCTGACCTCTGGAAGATTCTTGAAAATTAGGAGGTGGTGATCCATCATCAAAAACATCAGGAACTTCCTTCCAAACCTCTAACGCTTGATTCATCGATTCTCTAACCGCTTTCACCTGCAAAAAAACAAACTCCATTAAAAAATTAATCAAAACATTCATCAAAATCAAATCAAATCAAATTAATTCTAACATTTTTCTATTATTTGCATTTAAAAATTAATCAACCTTATCAAATTTTCTGGATTCAATTATCTTCAAGCAAGAAACCTTCATCTCCGACAAATTTTCTCTCTCCACCATTGCAATCTCCTTCAACGCATCAGCAGCCGCTTTCCTAGCAGCCCAATCCTCAGATTTCAAAAACTCAACAAAACAATTAACCAAATCTCTCAACAAATTACAATTCCCAATCTCACAAACCCTAATCGAACTCTTCATCAACAAAATCAACGACGATTTCGCCTTAAACCCGTCACATTTCACCAACTTCATCCACTTCGGCAACACCTTCATCAACTGCGAACTCTCCACCGCCGGAGACGCCTCAATTGCGGCGGAAAGACACATGGCAGCCGCCGATTGCGCCCCGAACTCCTGCTCGGAGGAGAGAGAATCAGCGAGAGGTTTAAAAATGGAGGAGAGAGAGATGCTGACATGGCGAGCGAATGAGGCGGTGGTTACAGCGGCGGAAGATCGGACGGCGGAGTCAGGGTCCCGGAGACGACGAACGACGGCGGAGATGAGTTTAGGGAGGTGAGGAGATAACACGACGCCATGGAAGGAAGAGAGAGAAGCTAACAGTTTGAGGGAGGAGACACGAACGGCGGAACGGTCGGCGGCTGACGTGGAGGAGAGAGAATTGATGAAGAGTGAGAATGTTTCAGTGGTGAGTGTCGGAATGATAGACTCTAACTCCGACACTGCTTGCGGGAGTGTGTCTCTGTCGGAGAGTTTTGTCATGCACGTGAGTACTCGGTGCCGGAGATCACGTGACATTGTCGCCGCCGATTGTTTTGGCGCCATTTTTGATACTAAGGGTGGAATTGGAATTTAATTTTTAAAGTGGCGGTGGTTGAGGCGGCGGCGCAGTGGGGAATTCCGGTGGCATTGGTGGTGGAGGGAGGAGAGAGAAAGTGGGGTGTTTTTTTTTATTGGGAATAAGGTGGAAAGTGGAGATTTTTGGGGGTTTTTAAACTGTAAAGAGAGGAAATGGAGTTGTCAGTTGGAGTCATGTGGAAACAGTGAAACGATGTCGTTTTAAGGGGTTGTTTTGGGTTTTTGACTGTAATTGTTGGTTTTTATGGTAGTGGGTAGTTATTGATTATGTGAGTCTTTGGTGAGACAGTTATTGAATTTTTTGTGTTTGTTTGTTTTACAAGTTTTGATTATTGTTGCCTTTAGCTAAAGAAGAATGTTCAATGTAGATAATTACAAATTGCCGTTATTCTAATTAAATATACGGGATAAATTAATTATCATATCATTTTTTCATCGTATCTCTCGTGTTAGGAACTTTTGAGGAAAACGTGAGCCGGAAACATTGATTTAAATGTGTTAGGAATATTGATTTTAAGCTAGTTAATATTGTAGCTCGTGTTAGGAACTTAAGATTACATTACTACTAATAATGAATTTCATTTACCATTCTTTTGTCTTGGTAACGTTGTCACCTCATATATTCTACTATTGATTTTAAATTAAACCAAGTTTCACATACGATGCTAAATGATACAGTAACATTGATTTAATTAATTGATAATGCTTGATGATTTGGTCACTTTACTAGGATTAGGTTTAGTTTAGGTTATCTGATCTAAAATTCATGAGTAATTGAATCACATCATTTTTTGTCTCAACCGAATGGTATGGATTACATCTCTTTTATTGAAATATCAACTTCTAACTACTTTAACTACTAATTAGCTATTGTATAATTTGTAGTAACATCAAACAAAGAATTGTTAAGGAAAGAACCTTCAATTTAACCTTGAATTTTGGGGTTTAATTTCTATTAGGGACATTTTGAATATGTAGATCCCCGCCATTTTTTTTATTATTATTATTTTTGAAAAAAGGAAGCAGAAGTAAATAAACATATAAAATCAAGTTTTAAACAAATAAAAAAAAAATCGTGTATATACTTCAAAATTTTACTTGCAAAATGATAGCACCTGTCATTATAATCTTACAATATATACGTTGCAGTTGATGTAGAAGAACTGTATTTCATGTTTTAACATATTGTTAGCTAGATTATTGATGCTTTTGACGTATTGTAAAGTCAATTGTTTATAAATTTGATGAATTGGAGAAGATGATAAGTTTAAAAGTTCTCGAAATTAATTGTAACAGCCAAATCCAACTTATTTCTTAAATCACAAACAGCTCCTCTTTAGTAAGATCATACAGAACATCAAACTAACTCCAGCTATATCTCGCTCACGTACATCAATTCCAAACTCATTCTTGCGTTTTGCATGCACTCCAAAACTCAGTATATGTACATGTAGTTGAACCCACTATTCAAACCAATTTGGGGCTAATAATAAGCTAATTGGTACGTACATAAGTTATACAAGTATATAGTGAGTCTGCTTTACAAGCAACCACAACAAACAAAAAAATTCACCTGAATGAAAATGAAACTATTTTTTAAAAATCAAATTTTAAATTTAATGGCATAAAAAAATTTGTTGGGGAGCCTAAAGAAATTAAAAGTATATATGAAATACTTGTATTAAACAGGGTCACACATTTGTCAGAGAAAACTATACAAGTACTTAGCTAAGGTGTACATATTTCATTAATATTGAGTCTAACCTATACACAACCACAATAAAGTTCTTAGCTTGCCTTTAATTATACTTTGTATGTTTGTAGACTTGTAGTAGTACCTAAAACTTGATTTGAGTTATACATGCGTGATGGATATACTGCCAAACAAATGGTGAAAAGGTGAGAATTTGAAAAAAATGAAGGGAAATATAATTTAAGCAACTCCGTGGAGCGATTACATACCATTATATATGATTAAAACTAGTACCGTGCTAAATCTAAACGGAGGTCAAACTTTATTTCATTACTTAAGTTATACTCCGTATATTGATCATCTGTTTAATATGTCGTATAATTTTTCTTGCATACTGTACGAATAGCTTTCAAGTAATGTATCGAGTGGATAAGTACATATAGGTGTTGCAATCTCCATGAATAACACATTCTATATTCTTTCGGCGCAAAATCTCAAACTCAATGGCATAGCACTAAATAAGTATACCTCTCAAAGTAGTTGGGGAGCCAAAAGTGGTAAAAAGTATGAAACATAGTCACAAGAATTTGCAGTGAAAAGAAAGACAATATAAGTTATTCCAAGTGGAGCGTAATAATATTTACTACCAGTAATTTAAGTGATGAAAAGGGTAAAGATAGTTTGAGTACAAGATATTGTTATAATTAGGGTTTATGACAAGAAATGTGAGGATATATATTCACCTACCTCTTATAAAAGTTAGTTCTAGGCAAAAAAAGGAAAATTAAATATGGTTGTATGGAAGTAAAGGGTGGAAGAAATGAATGTACACGAGGCAGAAGAGTATGGGATATATGGTCCCTAAAAGATAGGGATATCTCCCAAATGAAGCAATGTTTTTGGACGTTTGATGTCCTTAAGTTATGGTTCTTATGCTTCAAGCTCTAATAGGACACATCCCTCTTTCATTTGTCCATTTTGATGTGTTTTGTATGTTGTATCTTATCAACAAGATACATTATTATATTGGTATGTCATTTTACGTATTAAAGTAACATGTTCGGTCGTAAAATAAAAATAAAAATTAGTAAAAATCATTTTAAAAAAACCAAAAAAAAAACTTTGATTTGTTATTAGTTTATTGATGATGCATGTAGACGTAGTTGCATGTGATTTACATATTATTATGTTATTGTTGTTTCGTGTTTAGTTGTGTCCTAACATTTTTTTTTATTATTGGAAATTAATTAAAATGTTATGGACCATAGACAATGAGAAGAGGGAAATACTAACCATCCCCCTCCCCCTCCCCCTCCCCCAAGAGGCAAAAACGTTGCTATTACGTTAATTTTTGAACCTCGTAACCTTCAATTTTAACTACTATAATATGTAAGCTTTAAAGGGTATTATTTAGCTTCCCTAAAAAAGTGGGAATGATCGAGAGAATACCATCAAAATATGACCTAAAAAGAATTTGCATATATCATGACATCGATCAAACCATAATTTTATTTCTGTAAGTACGTTTGTTATTCAACCAAAATACTTTTATAGAAATTACAATTAACACTTATACATACTTATAACTTGGATGAAAGCTCATTATCACTTGATTAGCTAGCTAAAAGTGTGGAGAAGTAGTAGTAAAATGCAAGAAATATTATTAAGGACTAAAACTGTGCAATCAATGTTAGCTAAAAATTGAACACAAGGCAATGATGATCTTTTCTCAATTAAGCGTTATATTGTTGGGTTAGTTAGCAATATTTATTTCAATTGATTGACAGATTAAATTTCAAATAGACCACTCCCCTGCCCCATTTATAGTTTTAATTGTGTTGCTAATCTTGATTTTGATTCCTAATTATGCGTAAAAATTCAGCTCCAACATTCTCTTTCAATGCCTCAATTGGTGCGGTTACTTTTCCGGATTTTCCTCTTACACTTTTACCTTAAAAACTTAATTACTAGAGTTACAGTAAAAAGCAATAGTAAAAGCACTTTTATTCATGAGCAAAATCTATCTATCCTCATGTTTTGAATGATAATAAGCACAACCCAATATGGAAGATTAACAATTTTAAAACCGTTCACATAGAATCGGTGTCAATAAATTGATTTTTCTTATTAGGTAAGAGTAATTCTAATGGTTGTAACTAGAGATTTGTTTGTAATTTTAAGTAATCTCTAGCAGCTAGCTTGATCATTGGAGTTAGAAAAATGCAATTAGCTTGGTCAAACAAATTATATTAGCTTTGTCGCTAATTTGCTTGGGAAAAAAAAATGCCAAAAAGAGATGTTATTACTCCCTCGGTTTCATAATGTTAGCCCCATATACTATTTTGGGCGTTTCAAAAAAATCTACCCATATTGAATATATTTCATTTTTAACTTAATTTTTATTGAATTAATTGGTTGTGAATTGATGACAATATGACATGACTCTAAGTAAGGAAATCCTTACCTTGAATTATGCAATTATAACTTAAATGGAGGGAGTAATAAAATTTAAATTTAAAAAACTAATCAAGAAATAACGACTTATTTAAGTCACAAGCTATTAGCTAACTATTGAGACATAAAATAACTATAAAAGAGATTAGCTTAAAATCTTATGTAGTATAATTAACAAGTTTATTTGCTAAATAGCTTACCTTTAGGGTTGCTCTAAAAACCACTATTTAGTATGGACGGATAGGGGTGGGACTTCGGTCTGGCAGTTCGGTTTGACCTCGGTTTGAGTCGGTTTCGGTTTGGAGCGGTTCGGATTGAAACGGTTTAGTTTAGCTGGCGGGTCGGTTTGGTTCGGTTTGGGTTAGTCACGGCTCGGTTTGGTTTCGGTTTATTTCTTTGCGCTTTAAATTCGGTTTGGGTCATAAGCGGGTCGGTTTATAAACGATTCAGATTATGTCGGTTCGGTTTGATACGGGTCGGTTTAAGGGGCGGGTTTACCCGGGTCAATGTCAGTTCGGTTTACAAACGGTTTGGATCAAGCTGGTTTGGTTTGAAATGGGTCGGTTTAGGGGCGGATTTACCCGGGTCAATATGGGTTCGGTTTATAAACGGTGCGAATCATGTCGGTTCAGTTTGAAATGGGCCGGTTTAGTAGAGGGTTTACACAGTTCAATTGGTTCGGTTTATGAACGGTTTGGATCATGTCGGTTCGGTTTATAAGCGGTTTGGGTCATGAATTGAATTCATGATTGTTTTAAAGATCGCGTCATGACCATGATTTAATGAGTTGATACTTATAATACGATAAATCGATAATTAAGAATGTACAAATATTCAATTAGATTGATCAACAAGTGTTTTAAACTTTTAAGTTTTAATAATCAGATATGTAAATATGTTTATCGATTGTAGATTTGTAGTACATACCAATAATTCAATGAGGCAATGATACTTATGATAGTATGATAATGATACCAACCATACATTCGTACGATATGATATACATAATAATTAATCTATAATTACATATACATTAACAATATCGTATTGAATCAATTTCCATTTCCAAACATTGCATTTCTTATAAATTATAACTTACACGAGATTAAATGGATTCGTTATTTAGTTTGTTACTTTATTTAGATTACTAACTCAAACAACTTAATAAGTTAAATGGACGAAATCACGAAATCATGACCATGATTTAATGAGTTGATACTTATAATACGATAAATCGATAATTAAGAATGTACAAGTATTCAATTAGATTGATCAACAAGTGTTTTAAACTTTTAAGTTTTAATGATCAGATATGTAAATAACTAAATATGTTTATCGATTATAGTACATACCAATAATTCAATGAGGCAATGATACTTATGATAGTATGATAATGATACCAACCGTACATTCGTACGATATGATATACATCATATACATAATAATATAATTACATATACATTAACAATATCGTATTGAATCAATTTCCATTTCCAAACATTGCATTTCTTATAAATTATAACTTACACGAGATTAAATGGATTCGTTATTTAGTTTGTTACTTTATTTAGATTACTAACTCAAACAACTTAATAATTTAAATGGACGAAATCACGAAATCACTAATTAAAGTGGTGATGAAAGCATTATGCAATACTAATGTACGAATAGTCAAATATACAACGGTTAGATTGAATGCCCATGAAAAACAATGGTTAGATTTTCATTACTTTATTAGTTATTAGTATTATTACTTATTAAGTTATTATTAGTTTTATAGTTTATTATATATACTGATATACAATCACAGACTCACAGATGTCAGATATTGTCATATTGATGAGCATTAAGCCATTAACTCATTAAGTCATTAACTATGTCGTATTGAATCAATTTCAATTTTGAAACATTTGCGTTTCTTACATTTATAACTTATAAGTAATAAACTAATAATAATAATAATAATAATAATAATAATAATAATAATAATAATAATAATAGTAATAATAATAATAATAATAATAATAATAATTATAATAATATTATAATAATAGTAGTAGTAAACTAGTAATAATAATAATATTAACAAATAATTATACTAACAATAATAATAATAATAATAATAATAATAAATAATTAAAAAAAAACGGTAAAAGACCTAGAAAAGCACAAAGAAAATCTAGACCGTTAGATCTAGATGAATATTCTAGAATCTACAAAAAAAAAAAAAAAAAAATGAACGGTTAGATCTAACTTAGATGTTGAGATTGAATATGGACGATTAGATCAACTGAAGTAAAACCTAAACCTAGAAAAAAAACCCACTCTCACTCTCTCAGCCATTCTCATTCACTCATTCAGCCGTTTCTCTCTCAATCTCACAATCTGTCATAGTTTCTCTCTCTAACTTCTCAGTTTCTCACTCTTTCGTTCTGAAATTCTCAAGAATCTCAAGCTCAATTTCGTTTCATTTGTGTTTTGTATCTACATTTCTGATTTCTAGCTTTACATTCTCGTTTTTTTTTGTTAATTTTTGTAGTTTTCGTTTTGATTTTTTTCGTTTTTGTTCCGGTTTGTTTATTTAGGGTTTTTGTTTTCGTTTCATTTGTGTTTTGGATCTACATTTCTGATTTCTCGCTTTACATTCTCGTTTTTTTGTTAATTTTTGTTGTTTTTGTTTTGATTTTTTTCGTTTTTGTTTCGGTTTGTTTATTTAGGGTTTTTGTTTTCGTTTCATTTTTGTTTTGGATCTAAGTTCTGATTTCTGATTTCTGATTTCTGATTTCAAATCTTCCTCTCCTTCAAGCCGTCAAACCCTAAGGTAATTTTTTTGTTAATTTATTCGATTTTTTTCGTTTTCGTTTCGGTTTTTTTTTTTTTATTTCAAGTTCTGATAATCTACATTCTTGATTTTTTCTTTTGATCTCCAGTTCAGGTAGTTCTCCATCTTCAAATCTCCTTCAAGCCGTCAAAGGTAATTACTTTTTCCTTTTTGTTTTTTTTTTAATACAGTTTTTCTGTTTTTGTATTTGATTATTGTTGTTGTTCTTGCTTGAATATAGTCGAAATATGCCTAAAATGAGTAAAATATGCCTAATATAGTCGAAATACCACGGAAGCACACGACACGACCTAGGTTAGTGATCAGCCGGTCACCGGGGACGGCTGAATCTAGGACTAGGAGTGCCGCCTGCCCTTTTCCGGACCCATCTTTGCCCTTTATACAAAGTCCGACTGTATCTGTGTCTATGCAGAGCAGGATGGCCAGAACGAAAAAGACAGCTAGGATCTCAAATTCAGACGGCTCCTCCCACAGGGTGCCGCTTAGTGAAACATCTGACCAGGCGCCAGATGTTGAAGTGAAACAAGGCGGCCTGGATGCCGGCAATTCTGTGGGGGGAGTCATAGTGACCCCTTCCCATTTAACAGTTAACAAATCTGCTCCTTTTCAAAGAGAGGAGGCGGGCCCCTCCGGGAGAGGGGAGGAGTCGTCTTCTTCAGACTCGTCGGAGGACGATTCCGAGTCAAGCTCTTCTGGCCATGCTTCTTTGGGTACAGAAGAGAAAAACAGTCGCCTGCAAGAGGCGAGACTTTCTCACGCAGTTGAGAAGGGGGACAATTGGGCGGAACCATCCGCCTCTTACCGAGAGCTAAATACCCCCTACTACTGCACGGTACCTCGGGGCCGAATCACAGCCATGCAAGAGAAAGTGGAGAGCTTTATTGCAAACCACACCATGGGCCCCGACTTTCTAGTGTTTTTGCCGGATCCAGAAGACATAGTCGTCTGGCCGGCTGGTTCCAGTTATGAAAGCGCCTGCTTTGGCTGCTACGAGGCGGCCATCAAGGCAGGGCTTCGCTTCCCATTACATCCGGCTGTTCAGCGGATTTTGGATGGGTATGAGTTGGGATTATGGCAGTTAGCCCCAAACTCCTGGGTCAACGTACTCGGCTATGTGGCCGGGTGCGAACTGCACGGGGTGGAGCCGAGCTTCGAGGCTTTCGCCCATATGAACTATCTCAGCCGGACTCCTAAGACAGGCGGTACCGGCTGGTATCAATTGACAAGCCACATGGGCTACCTCATGACAAGAGGTAAAGCAAATAAGTGGAAGGACTGGCGGAGCACCTTCCTCATCATTGAGAGTTCTGACATTGAGCAGAACAAGCTCTTCAATAGGTGGAACAGGAATCCGCCCCTTCTTGCAGGCAGCCGTAGCATGCCGCCTGTTCCCCCCAAGGCTAAGAAAGAGATCCTTGATAAAGGACTCTTTAAAGTAGAGTCGAGGGTCGACTCTACTTAAGGGGTACGAGAAAAAGTACCCCTGCACTGCGTCCCGAGCTTCAAGTGGCTCTATGACGAGTACTTTTTGGCCGCCTGCGGCCTCAGCAGTCGTGCTCAAGAGGTAGTCGGCCTGTCGAATACTCTGTTGTTCCATACATTTGTTGTTTATCTTTTATTAACTTTGCTGTTTGTTTTTTGCAGCTGACGCCATGAGCAAAATCACCGCCTCCAAGACTGCGGCGGCCATGTTGCGGGCCTCTATTATGCAACAAGCTTCAACCGACTCCCCCAAGAAGGGGGCACCCTTGGTGAGCTCCGAACCTTTCACCCACTTTTTGGAGTGTTTATGCATATACTGACTTTTTTCTTCTTTTTTAGACGGGTGCTCCAAGAGCTTCATCTTCCCAACAGCCGGACCCCAAGGCCCGGAAGACGACTGTTGGGAGCTCTCCTGGTTCTGCCAGGAAACAGGTGGCGGCTGAGAAACAGCCGGCCACTTCTTCTAAAACTCCAACTGGGCCGCCTAGAGGTATGAAGTTGTCCTTGTAAATTTTAGACTTGCTCCCTTTGTTACTAAGTCTAATCCGTTTGTTTATGCTTGATGCAGCCGGCCCCCAGGAGCCTGACTTGGTAGAGATGGCCAAGTCTATGATCAGGGCAGTTCCTCCAGCTGAAAGGGAGGCGGTCAGGGGTGTCGGCACCCTTGACCTTGACGGGATTGCAGGGGTCCTTGTTGAGGTATACTTAGCATATTTTTGAGTATTTGAATTTCTGGACGCCTGTTTTCTTTTTTGTTTGGAAACTGACGCCTGTTTTTTTTGTACTTAGGCCCTGCTCTGAGTTAACGGCCTTCGCAAGCCGCTTGATCGGAAGAACAAAGAGGTAAAGGCTGCAAAAGCTATGGCCGCCTCTGACTGTGATAAGGCAATGTTTCAAATTGCCCAAAATGAAGTACTGACCATTGATATTCTTTATTATAGCGCAGGCTACCGCCGCTGTTCGGGCTCAGTTAGAGGCGGCCCAGAAGAAGAATGACGAGCTGGAGGCGACCATCACAAATCTCAAGGCCGAGCTGAAACCTCTTCGCCTGAAAATGTACTCTTACGAAGCCATGGAGAAATCCTTGGCCAGCGTAAAGGAACGTCTGGTGACCCAGGAGAAGAGTCTTACCCAAGAGCTCTCGGAAAAGGCCGAGCAAGAGAAGAAAGAGTTGGTCCGGGAGATGATGGAAGACTCCGCTCAAATCCAGCGCATGACCTGGGGCCGCCTCTTCCCCAGTGCCGACTTTGCCTCTTGGGAAAGAACGTACCGCCAGTGTTCGGATACATATAATCAAGAGATCCTGGCGGCTTCTGAAGAAGAGGCGTTGGGGGAAGCGTTGGAGGAGGAGGAGCCGATAGTGGCGCTTGTGCCGCTTGGGGGTAAGGCATCAAAAAAGGATGCAGCTGAAGCCGAGTCCAGCAAGAAGAGTGCTGACCAGGCGGCAGCTGCTAATACTGAACTGCCCCCTTCTTAAGCTTTATGTATTCTTTCCACGGCCTGCGTGCCGTTTGCTTTGTATTTACCCGGCCAGGGGGCCGGGGCTTTGAATATTTTGCTGGTCTTTAATGACCGGCTTATTTTTAATGAATTTTTGTTTTGCTTCAAATTTGTCTAAGTATTCCATATCTAATATCCAATTGTTCACTAGACCGACTGTTTTACATGGCCGAACGTTGCAGACAGGTACGGATAGTTAGTACGCCGCCTATGCCCCTGGACGACTGGTTGTCTGTTTCCAGGATAGACGATCAGTCGGCCATTTATCCAATCAGTATTCGAACTATTTTGTCTGGATCCTTTTTTGGGCAGGCGGTCCTGTCATTTGTAAATTTAACCAAGTAGGAAAGTGGTCTGACCAAGTAAATAGAGTATTACCTAGTCGCCAAGGAACTGAGTAGTAGAGATAACAAGCGGCGGGTACCGGTTGTTTCCCTTTAATGCCAATGTTTGTTGGCTTTTAACTCATAATTTGTTAACCTAGCAAGAGTAGTGGTTGAGAGCCCCTGTTTGTTAAAAACAGGCGGACGACTCATACCTTTTAGGCTCCATACTAAGTTGAGTGACTATTAAGTTAACATAGGAGTTACTTAGTCTTCGTCACAATTTAGATTGAGTAGTAGAGGTACCAGGCGGCGGATGCCGGCTGATCCCCTTGATTTGCCAATGTTTGTGGGCTATTAACTCAATAGGTTACCTAGTAGGAATAGGGGTTTGAGTGCCCCTGTTTGCCAAAAAACAGGTGGTCTACTCAAACCTTTTAGGTTCCATACCAAATTTGAGGGAGTGACTATGAGTTAACGTTGGAGTTACTCAGTCGTCGTCACTTTTGCTTGAGAAGTAGAGGTACCAGGCGGCGTAGGCCGGCTAGACCCCTTGATTCGCCAAAGTTTGTTGGCTATTAACTCAATAGGTACCCCCTGCATTTATCCCAAGTAATACAGGCGGTCATCTGACTCAGATGTCAACTGCTACCACTAGTTTGGTTAGTGATAGAGTTATCCTTGTCTCAAAAACGGCTACGTGGTTGCCCTTGGGGACAGTCGTATAGGTGCCGTGTAATTAGTTTATAGAACAATGTTCCACCCAAAAGGGAGTTGCTCTCTGCGACGAATTTCATCCGGAGGGATGTCGTCGGACGCCTGCTATGATGTTGGGACAGGTCGTATTAGTTTTGTAGATTTGATCAGTTGGCTTGGCGCCTGGTCTGATCATTTGGCCTGTGGCCTTGGTAAGTTCTTGGTGAACGTAGGTACTAAGTAAAAGGAGGGTAGCCGCCTGTTAGGCACAGGGTCGGCCAGGCCCTAATCTTTTTAGCTAAGTATTAGGGGGGTGGCTATGTGTTTGGAACCAGTCGGCCATCTTCTTATGGAGAGTAGCCGACTGTAAAGGTACAGACGGCATGCCCCTCTGAAGATAGAGTGAAATACTCAATGGAGAGTAGCCGACTGTAAAGGTACAGACGGCATGCCCCTCTGAAGATAGAGTGAAAAACTCAATGGAGAGTAGCCGACTGTAAAGGTACAGACGGCATGCCCCTCTGAAGATAGAGTGAAAAACTCAATGGAGAGTAGCCGACTGTAAAGGTACAGACGGCATGCCCCTCGTAGTACAAAATTGAATAGTAAGTGCAAACTTTTATTAAGTAGCTCTTTACTTTACATCATTCAAAAGAAATATTTCTTAAGATTATCTACATTCCAAGTTCGAGGCAACGGTTGTCCGTCTGGTGTTTCCAGACGGTAGGTACCGTCCCTGACTTCCTCATAGATTCGGTAGGGTCCTTCCCAGTTGGGAGTTAGTTTTCCAGACTCATTAGCCCTACCTACTGCTTCCATTTTTCTAAGTACAAAGTCCCCTACTTTGAGTGGACGCCTGTGTACTTTTTTGTTGTATGATCTAGTCATTCTCAGGCGATAGATCTCATGGCGCAAGACAGCATTGCCCCTCTTTTCAGGAAGTGAGTCTAATGCCAGGCGCATGGCTTCCCAGTTTGCCTCTTCGTCATATAGCATTACTCGAAGAGTCGGCTCGTAGTGTTCTATTGGAAGAACAGCTTCCGCACCGTAAGTTAGGAGGAATGGAGTTTCTCCAGTTGCCCCTTTTTCAGTCGTCCTAATGGCCCAGAGAACATGTGGTAGTTCATCCGCCCATAGGCCGCCTGCTCGTTTAATCTTTTTCTTGAGACCGTCTGAGATGATTTTTTTAAAGGCTTCTACCTGGCCGTTTGCTTGTGGACGGCCGACAGATGCAAAGTAGTTTGCAATTCCTTGATCACCCAACCAGCTTTTGAGAACAGGCGTCTCAAATTGGGGACCATTATCAAAAACCATAGACATGGGAACCCCGAACCGAGTGATGACATTTTTCCAAATGAATGAAATTACATCTTTCGACTTGATTCCCTTTACAGCCTCCGCCTCTACCCATTTAGTGAAGTAGTCGACGGCAACAAGTATGTACCTCCTTCCGCCTGTAGCAGGCGTATATGGACCCAGAATGTCCATGCCCCACTTAGCAAACGGTAGTGGGCTGTGAATGGTAGTGAGGTCAGTAGCCGGACGGTGAATTAGTTTGCCAAACCTTTGGCACATGTCACATTTTTTCACCACCTCCATTGCATCTGCTTCCAAAGTAGGCCAAAAGTAGCCCTGCCGCCTTGCCCTTTGAGCAAGCATCCTACCGCCTATATGAGAGGCACAGTAACCAGAGTGAAGATCGTCTAATATCTCTCGTCCCTTTTCTGGAGTAACACACTTTAAGAAGGGTTGAAGGTACCCCCTTTTGTGAAGTTCTCCCTTTATCATTTCAAAACAGGTGGCTCGTTTTTTCAGTGCTGCCGCCTGTTGAGTATCATCCGGCAGTGTACCGTTTGTAAGATATGCCCTGATTGAATCCATCCAGGTTGAGCTTCTGTCTAGGATTCCAATAGGGTTTTCCTCGATGCTTCTCTTCTCCATTACTTCCCAAAAAACAGTTCGAGGAGTATCAGAGGAGGCGGATGATGCTAATTTTGACAGTGCATCCGCCTGGTTGTTTTCTGATCTCGGCACTTGGATCAGATGGAAATCCTCAAGGGAGCCGACTGCTTGTCGGACCGCCTGTAAATACTTGATCATGGCCGGATGGGTTGCTTCGTATTCGCCATTGTACTGACTCACTATCAATTGTGAATCGGAACAGGCGTCTATTTTTCTTGCTCCTGCCGCTTTGCACATGCGGATCCCGGCTAGTAAAGCTTCATATTCTGCCTCATTGTTTGAAGCCTGAAAACTGAAGCGTAGAGCATACTCGTACCTGTCGCCCTATGGCGACTGACATATGACGCCTGCTCCACAACCATTTGAAGTAGAGCTTCCGTCCACATATACCTTCCATACTTGGTCTGGAACTTGAGAGTCAGGAGGACGAGTCATCTCTACAATAAAATCAGCAAAGGCTTGTCCCTTCACTGCTTTTCTAGGCTCGAATGTAACTTCGAGGCTCTGTATTTCTATGGCCCATTTGATCATTCGACCTGACGACTCCATGATGGTCAGTGGCCGCTTGATAGGTTGGTCTGTATACACGACGACTGCATGTGCCAAAAAGTAGGGCTTCAATTTTTTAACAGCCATGAAGAGTGCAAGACCAAATTTCTCCACTAGGGGATACCTCAACTCGGCATTTTTCAGTACGTGACTGACAAAGTAGACCGGGAGCTGACAGCCGTCCCTTTCAGCAAGGAGAACAACGCTTAACGCATGATCAGAGACGGCCAGGTACATGTAGAGAACCTCTTTGGGCAAAGAGCTGACCAGCCTCGGCAAGGAATGCAAGTGAACTTTTAATTTCTGGAAGGCGGCCTCAGCATCCGGCCCCCATTCAAACCTTGCCTTTTTCTTAATTGCCTGGAAAAAGTACAGGCATTTGTCGCCTGATCGGCTTAGAAATCTTCCCAAGGCCGCCAGACAACCTGTTAACTTCTGAACCTCTCGGATGGTACGAGGCGACTGCATGTCAATGACCGCCTGCACCTTCTCAGGGTTCGCCTCTATTCCTCTCTGATTGATAAGGAATCCGAGAAATTTCCCAGACTCAACTCCAAATACACATTTCTTGGGATTGAGCATGACATGGTGCCGCCTGAGTGTGGCGAAAGTTTCTCGGAGGTCCGACAGATGATCTTTCTGAAGTTTAGTCTTGACAATCATATCATCAATGTATGCCTCGACGTTTCTCCCAATCTGATCAAAGAACACAGTGTTTATCATTCGTTGGAAGGTAGCCGGGGCATTCTTAAGACCAAACGGCATGACCGTGTAACAGTATAACCCCTGATCAGTGACGAAGGTCGTCTTCTCCTGATCTTTCTTCCATAAAGGAATTTGATGGAAACCAGAATAGGCGTCCATAAAACTCATCAAGGCATGGCCGGCTGTTGAGTCGACCAGGTTATCAATTTTAGGCAGAGGGTAACTGTCTTTGGGGCACGCCTTGTTTAAGTCTGTGTAGTCTACACACATTCGCCAGGTGCCATTCGGCTTTTTAACAAGCACCACATTTGCAACCCAGTCTGGGAAGTAACATTGCCGAATGAACCCTGCATCAAGTAATTTTTTAACTTCGGCGGCTGCCGCCTGACTTCTTTCTTCGCCATGGTTCCACTTCTTCTGCCGTACCGGCTTCTTTTTCGGATCCACGGCCAGTTTATGTACCGTCAGATCAGGACTAATGCCTGGCATTTCATGAACTTCGAATGCAAAGATGTCCTTGTATTCTTTCAATAGGTTGTGAAAGTTGTCATCAAGGTTTCTCAGAGCAGTCGTCCCAACTTTGACTGTTCGGTCAGGACGTGAGTCGTCTAAGATCAGGTCCACATGCTCACCAGCCGGCTGAGGGCGGAACTCATCCGGCCGCTCCTCTGCCAATGATTGCTATTTTCTTGCTTTTCTTGCGGCCCCCGTCTGGGATGCCTTTCTCTTTTTGCCGCCTGCTTCTTGAACAGGCGCACTCTCCTTGACATTGTCAAGGTCTGTTTTTTCACCGCTTGACCCAGTAGCCATAATAGTGGGCTTGGCATCCGAGAGATAGCACTCTCGGGCCATCCTCTGATCTCCCCTTAGGGAGCCGACTGTTCCATTATCCCTCTCAAACTTGAGCAACATAAGAGATGGGATTATAACAGCCTTGGAATTATTCAGGGTAGGTCGACCCAGAATCATGTTGTAGGCCGAGAGTTCCTCTACTACCAGGAACCGGACTACCATGTGTCGTCCTTCCCCTTTTTCGCCCAGGCGGATGGGTAAATCTACTCGTCCCAGTGGGTGGACTCCTCCTCCTCCAAACCCTACTAAAGGGTGGGAGGCCGGATGTATGCAATCAGTCTGATATTTTAGTTTCGACAGACATTTGCTACTGATGAGATCTGAGGAGCTTCCGGTATCTATGAGGATTCGGCCAACTCTCTGGTTGGCCACTTTACATTCAATAACGAGAGGGTCGTCATGCGGCCTCCTTACCCCTCCTAGATCTTCTTCAGTGATGACAATCTCAGGAAATGAATATTTGGACGACCGTTCTTGGTGAACGGAATTTACATCTAACCGCCTGATATTGTCTTTGTTGCCCCTAATAGTGGGGCCGCCTCCTGAGAAGCCGCCTGCAATGGTGTAGACGAATGCATCATCTGTATCAGAGCTGTCGGCCTGCTGATTCTTTTTGGCCGACTGCTTTTTTGAGGAAGTGTTCGCCGTAGATTTCTTGACATAAGTGTCAAGATCACCTTGCTCAGCCAGGCGGTCTAGGTACCGCATGAGACTGATGCAGTCATTGGTGTGATGACCAACATCATCATGATAAGCACAGAATTTATCTTGGTTCCGGTTGTTTGCAGAACCCTTCATGGGGACCGGCTTCTCAATTGAGATCCGTCCCTTGATTTCTTTTAGGATAAACTGGTTATCCTTGTTAAACGCATACTTTGGGGAGTATGGTTTGAATTCTTTTTTCTTTTTCTGGGCCGGCTGTTTTTTGGAATCAGCCACCCAGACCTCTTTTCTTTTCTCATCTTTGTTAGACGACTGTTTCTGTCGTCCTTCTCTTTTGTCGAACCTTTTCCCGTCCGACTGTTTTATCGTACAAAGATCAGTCGCCTGTATATAGGCTTCTGCTTCAATCAAGGCCTCTTGAAGAGTCGCCACCCTTTTTCGAACCAAATCAAATTTGAAGGTAGACCCGTCTTTGAGACCTCTGAAAAAGTCAGTATAAGCTACCTCATCCGGTAACCCTTGAATCTGTATTCTCATCAGGTTAAACCGCCTGATGTAAGAACGAAGCCCCTCCTTCTCACCCTGCTGAATTGTTCCCAAATCAAGGGTTGTTTTCTTCGCAGGGATGTTCATGGCGAAGTTGGAGGCAAATAAGTAAGCAAGCGTCCTGAAGCTATTTACACAACCAGTCGGCAGGTTGCCGAACCATTGCTGTGCGATTCCTTTGAGAGTCGCTGGGAAACACTTGCACCAGGTGGGATTATCCAACCCTTGAAGGTACATCAGGTTGGTGAATGCCATCAGATGGTCTTCTGGGTTAGTAGTGCCGTCATAGGCGCCTACTAGTACATTTTTCACTTTGGCCGGCTGAGCGGCTTCAGTAATTTCCTTGGAGAAGGCCGACAGCTGTTCACCAAGTCTAAGCAACCGTAGCTGCCAGTCCATAGGTTGGACGTTTTTTGCTGCAGGTCCACCAAACGGAGGTGGCTGCAAAAAATACTGTTGTTGCGGCACAAATGGTAAGTTTGGTACCGCCTGGTCACTATGAAAGCCGGACTGACGGGAGGTGCCGCCTGACTGACTCTCATGGTACGACTGAGTATGCCTCATCGAGGCATTTCGCAAACTGTCTTGAAAGTTTGAAGTAGAGGCCGACTCTGACAATCGGTCACTCTTCTTCTGCTCTAGCAGTAGCCGAGCATCTGTGAATGTTTGCTTCGACCCGTCCGCCTGAATATGACGAACAGGTTTCCTATTTCCTGTAGGATAACGGAATTTTGTGAAATCAAGGGCAGGTGGCTCCCGCTTCCTAGATTTAGGATGAGGAGTCGCCTCTCGCCCTTGAACTGGCTTCCTCTTTAGTGAAGTGGAGGGTTTCTTGGCCGACTGCTCCTTGACTGGAGCAGGCGGCTTCTTGTTGATCAACTCTTGAATCTCTCCCTTGAAGTCCCTCATGAAGGTCATGAGTTCGTTCCTTGTGATGGGAGCAGACCCATCAGTCGGCTGTTGCCGAACAGGCGGTGCGCCTGCTGGCTCGCTTCCTGTTTGAAGATGCTCCCGTTCCCTCCTTTCGGTATGACGGGTACGTCGGGCCCTTAGGGTCCGTCTGAAGCTGTATGAGCTTCAACTTCAAATTCACTTTCGGTATCATGGTCCGACTGAACTTGAGGGTCGTCTAGGGGACGCCTCTCTTCAGGAGTCGGTACAGACTTGGATTCCATCTCAGAAGTACTCTCCCCACAGACGGCGCCAAATGTTTCGGGGTTTTCTGATGTCCTGCGGGAGAGTTACAATTCCGAGACTGGAACCGGACGCCTGTACCTGCAAAATAACGGAGACTCCTGTGAGCTCCGCCTCCAACGGTCAAGTTAGTACCTGATTAAGGAGTAATTAATGCGGAAATTAAAGTGATTTGGTCTCTCTAGGTGAGAGTGTTTAATGTAGGTAATCTGCTTTGTTAGCGAGATCAGCCGGTTATTACTGTGTGTAATTAATGTGTTTTTTCCGTAATGTTTCTGTTCTCCTTCTGTAATCCCCCTTAATGAGGATTAAGGGAGGTATTTATAACCTTGGGAAACGTGCCCATCCTAGGTTTAGGTAAACCTAGGGCCGATTGGGCTTCCCTCGGAAGTTGGGCCTGGGTGGCCGGTTTCTCCATTAGGCATGGAGTATGCCACATGTCTTGACATAACAGGTCCAAGGTGGACGAATAAGCGCGTGCCACGTGGGAAGCCCTGACTGTTCCAACTGGGTGACACTTGGCAGGACCTGATTGGTCCACGTGGCGCATTCCGATTGGTGGGAGCAAAATCCCCTAATCATTATTTATCTCCAATCTTATGTTATCTTATTGGATGATCATGAATATCAAGGAACAATGAAGATAATTTGGGTGGACTTTATTACTGGAATGAAAAGATACAAATGATATATCTTGTAATTAAAATAAATAAGTAATCTAAAACGATATTAATAATGTCGTTGGCCTAGATCTAGGTGATATAAACCTTTGTATAAACCTAAGCCGTTTGATTAGATCTACATTTATTAACATTAATTATTTAATTGTATTTACTATTTAGCCATTTAGGTTGTAAATAATTCAATTTGAATTAAGCAGTTTGTAATTGGATAAGTTTAAACAGGTTGCGATTCGAAAACAGTTCGATTTTTACGGTTTAACGGGTTATGGCAGTTCTGTTTAGACGGTTAGCGGATTATAACGGTTCGGTTTATACGTGCGGTTTAAACGGTTTCGGTTCATAAACGGGTCGGTTTAAACGGTTAGTGGGTTATAAATGGTTCGGTTTAAACGGTTTTTTTTTTCGGTTTAAACGGTTTCGGTTTATAAACGGTTCGGGTCATTAACGGGTTTATAAACCATTCGGTTCGGTTTCGTTTCGGTTTGGATTTGCGCAGTTTGGTTTGTTATCGGTTTACGGTCCGTAACGGGTTGACATTGAGCGGTTCAATTCGGTTTCGGTTTGATATTGAACGGTTCAGTTCGGTTTTCGGTTTACATTTATCGGTTTATAAACGGATCGGTCCGTGATGGTTCGGTTCGGTAACGGGCGGTTTCACGGTTCGGTTTGAAGAGTCCCACCCCTATGGACGGATGCATGTTGAATGTTACGTTGATAGCAATAGGGCCATCAATAGTTCAATAATACACCAATTAAATGTAAAAAATTGAGATTTTACAGAACTTTTATATGAATTTTACGACTCGAGAGCTTGAATTAATTAGTAAATTACTCGCTTGATGTTAAGTCTAGATCTGCTAGTAAATTACTCGCTTGATGTTAAGTCTAGATCTGTTAGTAAATTACTCGCTTGATGTTATTTCTAGATCTGCCACTATAATGAGGTGTGGTTTAGCGGTTTTACCTTTTAGAGTTTTAGCAATAATACTACTCTAAATAGCAATTTTAGTTCTTTTTTTTTTTTTTTTTTGTATTCAAAACCACTAGAATTACGAGTTAGATTTAATATATACAATAATTTTCTATGTGCTCAATCACTCCTTCATAATCGAATATACTATTTATGATAGATTCGATGACAAATTTCCATCTTTATCCTTCAACTAATGCTAATTCTAATACTAGCTTTAGTCAATTACAAGCTGTTAATTGTGCTTTCATGGTCTCATCATATTGGTAATTTGGTAGAGTGGCTAATTAGATGTTAAAATATTGACACAATTTTAAATTATTAAATAAATTAGGCAAGAAAAACTAGTTACAACATCAAATTTTAATAAACACATGTTTTACAAATAATGAAAAGCTTCCAATTCAACGCTATTAATAAATGGGTTAATATCATAATTAGGTCCTAATTTGCTATCCAACAACCCTAACAGTTCTACCTTAATTAAATTTGTGAGTTTGTGAATCTTATGATGGTACATGTGTTTTTTGTTTTTTTACGAATGATGGATATTTTACAACTCTTGTAAAGGGGCTATCTATATACAATGCATGGAAAAATATCTAGCTATTTAAGATCGATACAATCAATTTTTTTATTATTTTTTTTTAATTTTTTTTTTGAAGGAAAGATCGATACAATCAATTAATAGCATTATACTTAAAAAAATCATCTATATTAATAGGTGATACAATCAATGGTGAAAAAAAAAGATTAATAAAGGTCGATTAGTGCAATCCAATTTCACATAACAACTATGTCTAAGATCCTTTATGCAAATCTATTAATGAACTTATGTATCAGTGTAACATCACTAAATTTTGGGGGTTTGAGTACTCAATAGTTGCTCCAATAATGACAATACCTCACAAATTAATAATACAAATCTTTGGAAAATTTGCTAAAAATAACACCACCTTTCACCGGTCTTCCCTAAATAACACCACCTTTTGATTATTCCACAATAACACCACCTTTGACACACATCTGCCAAAAATGAAACAAAAAACCGGTCACCTATTTTACAGGTTACCCTGGGACACGTGTCCTAGTATGATCAGTCAGTTTATTTATTTTTATTTTTGACTTTGAAAAAACTTTAAAAAAAAAATTAACCCCCTTTCCCATGACTATCACCGGCATCCACCACCACCACCAAGACCATCCACCTAAAACAACCCTATCCCCGGCCCCCGTCCTAGTTTCCGACCCCCTTTCCAGCACCCCCTCCCCTTTCCGTCACCCTCTCCCCTTCCCTACCCCTTTTCGGCACCCACCTCCCCTGCTCGACCCCTTTGCACCACCCTTTCCCCTTCACTACCCCTTTCCGGCCGACCCTTCCCCCTCTTCCCTTTTCCGATTTCGGCCCCCTCCCTCCTTCCCTTTTCAATTTCGGCTTCCTCTCCCTAATTTCCGTAGGCTAGGGTTTCGGTGGTGGGTTGTTTAAGGGTGGGGGAATGGGTGGAGCCGTGGAGGGGTGTCGTTCAGGGGAGGGGAAGGCTGGGGAGGTCGATCGACGACGAGGGCGGGGGGAGGGGCGCCAGCAAGGGTGGGGGAGGGGCGCCGGTGAGGGTGAGGGTTGGGCAGGGAGGCTAGGTGGTGGTTTTTTTTTTTTTTAATTTTAACTTTATTTTAATTACTTAGGTTTTTTTTAAAAAAAATAAAAATAAAAATAATTAACCAATGACATTGTGACACGTATCATAGGAAACCAATACAACAGGTTACCAACCGGTTTTGTTTCATTTTTGGCAAATACATATGAAAGGTGGTGTTATTCTGGAATAATCAAAAGGTGGTGCTATTATGGGAAGACCGCCCAAAGGTGGTGTTATTTTTGACAAATTTTCCCAAATCTTTTAAATTATTTTTTTCATACACTTTTGAGGTTTCAAGTTAAATTTAATCGAGTTATCTTCAATCGAATTCAAAACAACTTATTAAGACATGTTCGACAATACCTTTTAATTTGGATTAGGTTTAAACATAGGGTTACAAAATACAAACTATATATCAAAATATATTGGCTATTGTTATGACAAGCGTTATAAAAATAAATATTTGGACAATAGCAAAAGTGTTTAAAAATATATCACGGTATTTGATTAGATGATATGGTAGCGTTTTAAGTAGAGGATATAAATCATATAATAACTGTATAATTTTTATTAACCAATAACAATTACTATGATGTAAACACTAAGCACAAAAGTTTATTTTAATATATATCCCTAAAGTTCGTTAGCTAGGAAGGGCGTGAATAAAGTTAATCATTAGCTCTTAATATGGATAAGAAGCCTGCAAGTAAGGTCTTCTACTTTTATACTAAATTTTATGTGTCCCTAATTATACACGTCAACGCACCAAAAAGCTTAAGGAGAGAGATATGGTCACGCGTGAGTTACATATATATAATGGTACGTCTACCTTTAAATATTTGAGATTATATCTAGCTATATAATATAACTAAAGTAAGTTCATGCTTTGAGTTGAACTTCTTCAATTCCATTTGATTATATATTATGCTGTTTTCTTTGGTACATAAAAGTTAGAAGTCATAACACTTTTAATATGTCAAATTGTCAAGCCAAGAATGTCTTTTCTTAATTTTTTGTTTAATTAGACGACTTTAATTGATAATCACTCTGCTTAAACAATTATTAACAATCTAAATCTGTATAATGGTTGTTCGATCTCAAAAAAAAATCTATATAATGTTATAACTTTAACAATACATATATAACATACATTTTGAATGACCTTTTAAAATTTGACTTTGTTTAGTATGTGCCTATATGATGTAGAGTGAGTAAATCTTAATAAAAAAAGTTTAGAAATTATTTTTGTAAATTAAAGCATTATGGCCTTCTAATTAAAATTATATTGAACTAAAATGTTACACTTAATCGATATTTGCAGAAATTGATACTATATATTTATCAACAACTTTTTGGTGCAACTAACCACACCGTGTGGCAGGGGTTACTCAAGTTATTTTGTTAGAGGTTACCCGAGCTATTCAGTCAGGAGTTACTTGAGGAGTTCGGACAGGGGTTACTCGAGGGGTTCACTCGGTCAAGAATTACTTGATGAATTACTCGGTCAGAGGTTACTCGAAGGGTTCGGTCATAGATTACTCAAGGGGTTACTCGGTTAGGGACCCCTTACCGAATAACTTGAGTAACCACGTCAATTCGAGTAACTCCTAATCAAGCAACTCGAGTAACCCCTACGGCACGGTTTAGCAAGCCACATACAAAAATTGTGTATGTTTATTTAATTGTTATTTTGCTTGATAAAACTAAGTGAACTAATTGTTTAAACTAATTTTATATGATCAACCAACGTTATATACTTATATCTTACATAGTACGAAGTATGAGTTATCGCAAGTGGATGCACAGATCTTTGTCGAACAATCATTTCATTGAAAAATGATCGAAGTAGTAATAGAGTAGTACATGTGAATATGTGATGAATGTTAAGTTGTTTGTGTTTTCTCCCGCCTATATTTGTCTTTTACCACTCATTTCTAACATTTCCATTGTCAAGGTCACACTATTGTTGGTTGACTAGGAGGCAGCTCCCTACCTGAGATGAAGATCTTGGATTGCAATAAGACTGTAATTCCTTCGTCCCACTAAAATTATAAATCAATAATAATCTTTCTTCTGAATATCTCATTAAGTTTGTCCATATCATTATCGGTCATAAAATACCACCAGAATACTTTATTCTCCCGTACCCCATGTCTGTGATCAATTGATCTCACCAATCTTCTCGATCTCTCGTCCACTTCACCCATTCAAAAATTTAACTTACAAAGTAGCTATTATATAGAGGCAATTCTAGTAAGACGAAGGGATTATATGATAGATGGGAGATTTGGTGGTGGGGATAAAAGATATTTGTCAAGTAATCTGTGATTAAATTTTTGGCGGTCCTCTCTCTTTCACTTTTGATGTTACAAACCCTTGCAAGTTACAATCCATGTGATATGCACGAGTAACAACAATTAACAAGTAGTTAAATAAATCCAAAGCCTTTGAGAAAAGTATGTTGGGCAATCCATGTGTTAGGGTTCATAATTTCATCTCACATATGAAGTATGTTTGTAGTATATGAGTTATGATTTATATTAACGCGCATTAGTCATGTGCCTATAGGAGAAACATTGACAACAATATTCGGTATGTAGAGTCCAATAAATCTATCCAATTACATATAGAATTCCATAATATATAAACGAGTGTTTTTTTATTTTAATTTTTTGATTTTTTTTAATACTACCTCCGGTTCAATTTAGTTGCAACAATTTTCATTTTGAGGTGGTTCAAATTACTTACAAATTTATTTTTTTCCTTATTTGGTAACTTTTGGCCTGTAAAATGACATATATGCCCTTACTTTTTTTCTTAAACACCCTTATTAAATTACAAATCTGATTTTATTAGATTAAACCCCAATCTTAATTAATTAAACTCTTAACCCATTTAACATTCTCTCTCCTCCTCCAACCCTATTTTCATGGTAGCTTCATGGTGTTACGAGCGGCGAGGGTTGCACATCGGCGTCGTGGGTTTGGTTTCGTGGGTTGCAAATCGGCAGATTTAGTTTTTGGTTTCAGATCGGTGGGTTGTTCGTGGTTTCAGATAGTGGGTATGGTTTCAGATCGACGGGTTTGGTTCGTGGTTTCAGATCGGCGGGTTTGATTTGTGGGTATGGTTTCGTGGGTAGATTTCGTTGGTTTGGTGGGTTGGTTTCGTTGGTTCGTGGGTGCTGGGTTCGTGGTGTTGGTGGGCAGCGGGTTGCTGGGTTCATTCGTGGGGTTGCTTGGTTCGTGGATTGCTGTGTTCGGTGGGTGTTGGGTTCGTGGGTTGCTGGGTGCGTGGGGTGGTGGTTGTGGTGGTGCATCGACGGTGTTGGGTTCGGTCTAGCTGGTGGTGGATGGTTTCAGTTATGCTGGGTGGTGGTGGGTGGGTGGTTTGGGTGATGCTTGGTGGTGTCAGTAATGGTGGTGGGTTACTGTTTAAATTTAATTAAGGTTTTTTTTTTTGGTTGGATTAATAGTTAAGCCTATACCCTTATTTTTCCATAATCATGTTTTCAATCTTTTGCCTTAATTTGCGTAAAGTTGTCCTTTGTTGCAACTAAAATGAACCGGAGGTAGTATATTTTTACGTCAATAGTATTGAAGAAACATACTTATATTTATCTATATCTTTAAGTGTATGATTTCAACATTCAAATGCACAATTCGACTTTAACACTTGGCATCTTAATAGTTAAATTTCCGGCTCCGTCATTACATACAAATGTATTTTGGTACTTATTTGTATAGGATTATTTAGGATAGTACTTGAGTTGAAGTATTATATGTATATGTTGTTATTTATTAGCCAACAAATGTAATCACTGAAGTTATAATATCTAATTAAAGCTATGCTTTATTGCATGATTAGTAATGAAACATCTAAGCAAAGTTTTTCTTACTAATAAAGCAAGAGATTTGTGGCAATGAAGACCAAAGTTTTGGATCTCACCTTAATTTGCAAACTTAATTTACCTACTTCCCATTTATCCAATGCTATCAAGTTTTCTTCTTGTGGTAAACATTTTTCTTTGGGTGACTTGCAATGCAAGAAATTGGAGCAATTTGATTTGTGTTGCTTGAAATATGTAGTGGGCCCATCTTCAATGGACATATAACACATATTTGTGCCGATGGAACTGCGGAAGGACTGTACATTCTTTGAATTTATATTACCTATTTCATTGGGCCTCTAGGCCCATCATAGCTCACTCTTTTTTTTTTTTTTTTTAAAAAAGGTGCTCCCACCTATTCACCCTGATATGCATTGTTAGGTTACATTCCCCTTCCAATGCTATCATAGTTAATATGCCATTCACCGTCATTAAGGGATCGTTTGGTTGGATTATTTGGAATGGGTTTAAAATTTGGAATGAAATTAGAATTCATTCCATCGACATTTATTTTTGGTTGAGCTTTTTAGTAATAGAATCTCATACCCAAGAGGTTCTAACCCCACCCCATACCTTTGGAATCTCATACCCACATATTCCCCTAAGAGTCACATTCCATTCTATTAATGAAGTAGATAATCCATTCCCATTCAAAACAAACAACTTTAGACTAGTATGAGTTTTAGAATCCATGCCATTAGCTACCATTTTAAGTGATCAATTCAAGGACAATTGGAAAATTTTCATCAAACTTTACCATAATTTACCATTTAACTCACTAGATGGCCCATGAAGGATCTCACTATTCATATGATACAATCACAATTAGAGCCTTAATCCCAACGATAGGGTCTTCTACATGAACCAAGATTACATCCATATGATCATGAACAAAAAGACTAACAAAAAAAGAACAAAAACAGTCACGATGTCTCACAAGGTGCAATAATCCCTCAACACCTGCCTTGCAAGATCAACCGCTCCACTTCTTTTGTAGATCAAGTGCAAATTGTACGCTGCTTCTCTCCGGAGGTCACAATAGCCGGATTTTACATCTTTTGCAGGACCTTTATCTACTTTGATAAGCTCTGGTAAGGGGCAGTCCTCTTGGGAAATTGCAAGGACCCTCTCATAGTAAGTAGCTGCTAATGTGACAAGTCCTACGTGGTGGAATGCACGAGCTATATTATACAAGGCTTCCTGAAATGACTTGGATTAGTATTACAGTCTCATATAAGTGACTCTTTAAGATTATGCACACAAATTAAAAAGACTTATTTATTAAATTGGAATTACAAACTTAGAAAAAACATTAATATTAGGCAATCAGATAATATTTATTAATGTAATAGACTTTAAGACTTGTCAACTTTTCAAACTTCATCCCTGAACAAGTTTCCTTATTTTAGAACACCAGCTTACCTGGCTATTTTCACAAAGTCGCAGATTGTTGTAAAGGAAAGCTAAGCCTTGTGCAACACACTGATGCTTGTTTTGAAGTCTATGTCCAAGGGCTAAATTGACTAAGGCAGTCCCTGCAAAGGAAGATGCATAAGTTAAATGGAGAATCGACACCAGCAAACTCACATTAATCAGATTCGGAAAAAATTATATAAAACGTACCGACACAGAGATTGGTCAGTGGGGAATTTGGCATATGTTTATGCGCTTCCAAGTATTCCCTTGCAGCTACTTGGTGTTGACTGATCATTGTAAACTGATTTCCAGAAATAATCATGGGTGGCACTAGATCCTTATGTTCAACTCGCATATGATGCAGGAACTTATTATGCTTTGAGAGACGATTCTCTAATCTAAAGCCGGATGAAGAACAATAGTAAGAATTAATAAATAATAAGTTCTATTTTCAATAAAAAAAAAAAAAATACTGCGGAAAATAAGTCTAACACAATTTGCCTGGGAGTTAGGCTGAGAGCAATGTCTCCAAACCTTCCCCCCCCACCCCCCCCCCCCGGCGGAGTTTGGTCCCTCCGAACTCGTAGGGAATTCCCATTCCCTTACCCCTTCTCTCTATGTACAATTCATCATCATCATCATTATCGTTCATTATTTTATAATTATTATTCATGCAAAGCAATACATCTTGAATTAGTGATTGGACACCTGCAAATCAGGATCATCTAACTATTAACTAGGGAGCCAAATTAGCCCTTCTGTAAATTAAAAATCCTTCCTAACTTTGACCTATTGGGTGACAGACTGATAACATCTTAAAGAACAATTGATGATATCTGGGAACAAGGCAAGATGAAATATTAAGGAGAGGAAAATAAAAGGAATCCTCAAAATGTCATCCAAATGGCAGAATGCCTAGGCCACAATTTAGAAGTCTGTGGATATCACTACAGTGGGATGCCCAGGGCATGATAAACACAGCTTTAAAATGACATAGGTTGCGGTTAAAGCTAGCTCAAGAGGATGGCATCGTAAAGACAACCAATTCAATCGTCAACTAGACTTCAGCTTGTCTCTTCTCAATCAATTTCCAATTCTCTTACTCCAATTATCTAACCCCAAGTCAGGATTTTTTTTACCACATACATTCCCAAATTATTTAACCAATTACAATTCTATTATTCCTATTATCTAACCCCCCAAGTCAGGGTTTTTAACCGATACATACATTCCAAATTGGTACTCTTTTCTTGAGAAAGTACCATTAGTATTTATAGAATTTTATAAGAATTTAACTTCTTTTTTGGTGTTGCTGAAACTAGGCTAAACAAGACTTCATTCAGCAAAAAACTAAAACTGGTTCAACTGGATAGACAAATTTCTGCGAAATCAAATTTAAGAACCAGACTACTTAGTTACAGCATGTTAAGCTATGAAGTATGAACAGGGTTTTAAGAGCACTATAAGGGTATTATGTACCTCAAGACTAATCGATAATAACAATTCCAGGCAGCAACACTCTGTGAACGCTGCTGGACAATGTAGCGTACATAGTCAAATCCATCAGATGGATCAAAAACATTCAAGGCTATTTCTGCAACACAGGAGATACAAGATGCAGCTTATTAACAACATAAAACATTCAAAATATTCATTTTGATGGAATTGAAACAAAATTAAAGTGCTAAAAATAAAGAAAATGGGAAAATATCAATCCACCCCATGATGTCATGAACACCACAAGAGAAGAGTTATGAAGAATCTTGTGTTAAACACTTACGAGCTCCGAGGGACTGAAATTTCTCCTTTTTCTCAGCAGGCAGTGTCTTGTAAGTTATTTTCAAAGTGAGCTTTATAAGTTCCAAAGCCTCACTATACCTTCTCAAAGATGCCAATGCTTTGCATAGCTAAAACAAAAGCACACAGACGATCAGTTCAAGCAAATAAGCATAGCAATAGAACACAAAGATACAATAAAGTTCGAGATAAAGAACAAACTGATGGAGAAAAATAAAACACTCATGACACAAACAGACTATCTAAGAATCAAACTTGGAACATAAGTGCAAAAATCCTTCCTCTTAGCGTAGATTTCTGGATGGCAGGTCTTAAGTTATAAAATCTAAAATCATTAGCAAATAGGCAATCTCAGAAGCTTGCAATGGTGCACCTAAGCAGGGGCAGACCTATTAAGGGTCCTGGGCAGCACCGCCCCCGCCCCCCCCCCCCCCACCCAAAAAAAATAAAAAAAATTATTTATTTATTTACTTAGGTAAAGGTATAACTTTATAGGTTAAATACAATTTTGATGTAATAAATAACATTAATTTAGCTTTGTCATAGTGATAATGCATTGAGTTTATGCAAAAAGTCTTAGGTTCAAGCCTTCACACAAGCTTTTTTTTTTTTTTCTTTTTAGCGCCCCTCCACACTAAATATTCTACATCCACCACTGCGCCTAAGGCATGCATAGGCGCCGAGGCACAAGGCATCCTAGGCCATCAGAAATATGTTCACTTTTTAGTAAGTGAGCTTCACTCTGTGCCTTCCTTTATATATATTGAGCTTGCCAAAAGCAAAAGCAAAGTTAATCACTTTCAGGATATAGACACCTTCACTTTTACCTACATTATGAACAAAAAAATGAGCCTTTTTTATACCACAGGTCTTCTAGTAATACTTTATAATCAAAGCTTTCAAGGAGTTTAACATTGAGATTTGAGAACCCCGACTTGCCAATTAACAGAGGTCAACAAGGTGCTGTCATCAAGCAGTCCATTGTGATAAAATACTGTGTGTACAAATGAGAACTAGACAACATAAGTATCACAAAATCAATCCATCCGGAAACAGGGAGCATAGAGCATGCCACCTAAGCAAGCCATGTCACAGTTTAAAATTTACATAACATATAATTAGAGTTTCAGTTTGATATAACTAAAAACATATAGGGTAAAAACAATTCAAAGTTTAATTTACTTTAAAAAATTAGAATGATTATGATTAGTAGATTAAGCATAATATTTGCTACATAATTTACCATATTTATACATTATACCACAGATAACAGTTCAAAATATGCTCTAAAATAATACGCATATTTCATGTATTAACACATCACAGACTCAAGAATTGTGAAAAGTTGATAACAGTTTAATTAGTTTTAATTGTCTCCAGTGCATGATTTTGACTGAATATCTTTATCTACAGACTCAAGAATTGTGAAAAGTTGATAATTTGAAATCACACATTGAAACAAATCCAACAAGATCCCACACGACCATGTTCTCCTTGTACGTAAATTATAAAAACGGTCAAAATTTGCTAAGTTTGATTGATCCATGGAAAGCAAGTAGGAGTATTATAATAGAATGAAGGTAGTAATTAGGGTTGGGAAATAATCCTGCAACACACGTATTAATGGGATTACGAAATCTACCCTACAAAACAAGCTGGTGTCAATGAAAACCAAAGTCAATTTACTGCATGTCAAAAACTCCCATTAATTTACTTAGATAATTTCCGCATTTCCTAATATGCCTAAATCAGAAACTGTGATGACAGTGATATTAGATAAGACAGCGAGAAAAGGAAATTCAGATAGGTCTAGCATACAACACCCTTTAATGAAAAAACTGAAATTTGGCAAGCCTTGATCAAAATAAAATGAAATAATGTAACTTAACAATATTATTCATGCAAGCAGCATTAACATAGGAGTCATGTTATAAAGACTGACATCTGAAATGAGATTATAATGCTCCTCGTCCTTGAAGAGATCTGGCAACGGAGGCTCCTTCAGTGGTTGTTGCTGAGCACATCCCAGACAAGAGTAATGAATAATCACATCCAGCAAAAAAAAAAAAAGGAATTTTCATCAGGATAGATTGAAGTTCCAAAGTCAAAAATATGTTTTTACCGGAACATCATCTCCTGATTCATCACTCTCCCAATCAAGTCCAGCGGCCATTGCAGTAGATATCTTTTCTTCTTTGGATGTTGCTCTCTTTTTAAGCAACTTTGCAGCCCTATTAGCTTTCAACCTATGATGCAAGCATAGAGCAAAGTGAGATACATGCTCCATATATATAAATACCTCTGAAGGGCCACACCAATCATCTTGTATTCAGAATCTTCAACCTTAGAGGCATTGTAGGAAACTACCAAACAATTAGTATAAGAGCACAAATACTCCCTCTGCCCCAAGAGTAACTTCTCACTTCTCTAAGGTACATAGTTTTATCCTTTTAGGAGAATATTAGTGGCGGGGTTTTGGTGAGTTTAAGTGTACAAGAAAACACAATGTAGTGTGCATATTGATTGATTGTTTTACAAATGAGGTGAGAGAAAGTGGAGACTGGAGAGTTGGAGACTATAATGCTTTAAGGGAATAGAGAGAAGTTAAATAAAACAAGTGGAGGGGAAGCAAAACGCCACTATATTAAGTAGAACTGTAGAATAGTAGACCTATTCCAGGGAAACTTGAGGAGTTTTTTGTAGAACAAGCATTTAGAGAGAAATAAGAAGTTTTTTTGTGGGATAGAGGGAGTATATGGCACTGCTAGTCTGCTACTGTGCCATAAATGCAAGGAAGAAAAAAAAATTGCAAATCTATAACCCCAAACACAATACTGTAGGTGGATTAGTATATTCTGTCGGATTAAATTCATTAATGACCTCACTACATACGTTTAGCAGAAGGCAAGACACATAACAAAAAATTCAGTGGTGTTTTGGAAGTAAATCATCAGATTCACCGTAATTAAAGGGGGAAAAAAAAAATTCTTTTAGTAAGAATCGGGGTCAAAGGATGCACATACTTACAACTCCTTTCTGGGAGCTGGCCTTCTAAAGTTTTGGAAGACAGAATCAGTTTGATGATCACCAAGAACTTTAACTCTCTCAGATAGTTCATTCATAGAGAGTCGTTTCCTCTGTTTTGCCTGGAGCACATAGAAAAGAGAGGCCAACACAGTTTACAAAGATGATAGGAATATGATATGCAATCATACATCTCGTTAGATGGTTTATAATCATAGCACCTAGCAGATACAAAGACATACATATCACATATGGTATTTTACTGTGCAAAAAGTCTTTAATAACCAATAATGAAATTATCACAAGTCCTTATTTAATTATTTACCAGTTGAGTGGAAAGACAGCTGGAAAATAAAAACATGGCACTAAATACAAAGGTACAAGGAATGGGTATTGTCCAGGATTCATAAATAAATATATACTTATGTGTAAAAAAAGCATGAACACAAAATACAGCCACAAAAGGTAAATGACTAAATGTAGATGGACATAGATGAGTGTTCATTATTTGATTGCATTGAAACAGTTCCAGTTTGATCAAGTCTGACATAAATGCAATCCTAGTCATCATATCCCATCGGGATTCAGAGCTACAAATTCCCTAATATATGGACAAGATTTACTCTCCCTGCTCTCCTTTCTCTCATTCCCTCTCCTTAAATTAACCAACGGGCTACCATCGATTAATGAAAGTCATTCAATCAAGAAGACCATACAGCAAAAAACATCCCTATTTTTAACCTCCCTTCTCTCCCTTGCTTCCTGTTTCTTTTTCTAAATTTAAACAACCTAACCAGCTTCATGGTTGCAAACAAAACCAGCAATATCATCGAGGATTTATCAAAAATAAGTGAAGCAAAGATTTTAGCATTTACTAACTACAGTAGTGGCAATCACAAAGTAGGTATAAAAGTAATGGAAGCAGAGTCACAATTCAGGAAGGACAGCAGGACATGAGGAACGGAAACCCATAGGAAAGGACTCAAATCAAAACCATAATTTTGGACTTTTAACTCATACACTAAGTGCTAAGCTTCCTCACATTTTCATATTCACAGTAATCTAGTTCTAGACTTAACCAGCTTTATATACTCAACATCAATCTTTATAAGGAGGAAAACAAGCTCTCATGTGGCCAGATTCACCGCCATTTCCTTTAACTTTGATTTATGATTTTACATTTAATGTGAAGTCTTATAGTTTTCCAACAGCACCCATACTAAAAAGAGGCACATAAAAGGAAGAAGCTAGAACTCCATACGTCCAACCCCACATAGGCCAACAATTTTTTATTTTTTTCCCAAGTGTGAATATAATATTAGCATTTTTGACCATATGCTTCCTGTGCTATTATGTACTCCCTCCGTTTTTAAATACTTGCTCCATTTCTATTTTTTGCACTATTCATTATCATACTTTGACTAATGTTTGTGATTTATACATAAGAAAAAATATAATCGTGTGGGTACTTGTTGGAATCATCTCAATGAATAGATTATTAATTTTCAATTGTTAGAAGTTATACCTATTGATAATTAAAGATATTAGTGATTAAAGATTAGCATCGGCATGCGTGTCCAAGAGAAATGGAGCAAGTATTTAAAAACGGAGGGAGTAGTTGCAATAGTTTGACCTTTGCACTATTCAGACACTCCTCTTTGACTCTTCAATGATAAGAAAATATAGGGTCTTGTTAAGTTTGTCTTTCAAAAAAAAGTTTGTCTCAATTCATAGTTTCATACTATCAAAACTTTATAATTTTTACATATTGAAAATAACTAATATATGATTGAAATTTTACATTGACAAACGTGAAATGAGAGGCGTTGCAACTAATAAAAAAATAGAGGAAGTACTATACTAAACATTTCTAAATTAAAATACTTTCATAATGCTAATATGCTACATTTTAACCGTTTGATAAATTTAAGACAATTAATTATTATAGACAATTAATGGTTATAGTTGAAAGTTTTTAAAGTGGAAACCGCTCCCGCTCTCCAAAGGAAAGAATAAAAGCACAAGAAAAATTGATAAAGACACATTTAAGCAATCAATGGCTTTGGTTATGAGCCATGGAGCAGGGAAAACAACTTGTGTATGATTGTAGAATGTAACAAAAATAAATTAACTTAAGGAGGGGCATTATGGGTAGTCTAGTACTTTGTTTTATTATAAATAGAGGGAGAGGGTAAAGGAAGAGGCAAGCAGATTTTTGGAGTAACTATTTTGAGAGTGGTGACCTAAAGTCACTAACAGAGATTGGCAGCCTAAAGTTGCTAGCTTGTACAAATCCCCATTTTCAATATTTTCACAAAGATTTGATCTTTTCTCTCTGTTTGCAGTGTAATTGTGTGTGTGTATGAGACAGTGAGAGTCCAGCAAGCTTGAGTCCATTACATAAAACTCCTACTTCCACTACTGCAACGAAACTATTATATTTGAGTATGCTTTGCTTGATTTGTAATCTTCACATCATCCATTGGGTCCAGAAAATAAGACAGGTTGACCATCCTATAATGAAAATAAACAGCATGATGAAAATTGGCTTGAGTCTGTCTTTCAGAAAAGTTTCTGTACTAGTCCCAAAGCAACTAGGAGTGAGGTTGCATAGGTCTCCACCTCATTAAACCCTAAGTATGCCGAGATCCACACTAAGGCATGTTTGTTTTTGTTTTATAAGCATGTCAATTGCCTAAAACAGACACAAATTTTACCGTACATACACATGGCATGGCAAAACTACTCAACATAGAGTTAACCAATATATGCTTGATTATTAGCTGCAGGTACTTCCTCGAGAATAGACATAATGCCCCAATAGATGCATGTTCCACGCAAGTATGTTAGATATAATAATATACAAGCATGACTGAAAACAGGTGCGGAAACATGCAAGTGCAAACTTGTGTGTCTGGTTGTGTGGATGTGTAAACAAGAGACAATTACTTCCAGAGGCTACAATTTCAGGAAAGTACCTTCTGATCCATCGAATCAATCTTAAGTGATTCATGGATGATGGGGTAGATCACTTCAACAAAGGCCTCAAGCTTCCCTTTAGTTCTATAAATTTGGGCTAACCTCAACTTTACTTTCACATTGAGCCACCAAGGTTCTGATTTATCAGCATGCATGTCCTTTGAGAATACTGGAAGAAAAGAATGTTTCACAGTAGAGGATGTCATGTAACTCTGATCCCCACGTATTTTTAGTAGGAAAAGCAGTCTAGAAACATGCCACATCACTACCTGGGTTAGTTGGAGGTGAAAGCAATTCAACCACTTCTTCTTCTCTGTTTTCCTTAAGGAGAAGGGAAGCTAGAGTTAAACGAGCATCAATGTCATCTTCACTTGCTTGTAATCCTGAAATGAGAGACTAGTTACTAGCAAGAATTAAGGTCAAACCACATCAAGTTTTTTTAGCATCATATAGTATATACTACGAGTACTAGCAAAGTTCACAGCATACAACATTCTCAGCTAAAATAGATTTCTACACTAGACAAAGCAATCTCAATGAAGCAGGTAAGTGCTGGGAGGTGGGACCTATACCTTAGATACAAGACAATATGCAGCTATAACTGATACTGTTCTAGTTATAACACTACAATACAATCAAAACAGTTACTCTCTCTAACCCAAAATAATTGAATACATTTGACCTGGGTTTCGATTAAGAAAAAAAAGTTATAATGCCATTAATTTTTTCACAATTCAAAATCTATATTTCTGCCAGTCACAAAGTGATACGACGACCAAGGTTAACAGAAAAGGTGCAGTGTGATACTAAAAACAAAAAGTATTCTATCAGTTTTGGGATGGATTAAAATCAAAATCTACCCTTGCATATATCAATATAGAAATGGATTTACCACAATATTATATGATAACCAATTTCATGCTAATATAAGAGCCTGTCGCGAGAGGGAGATAGAGTTGAAAATCTGAAAACTTTATTATTAAGGGAAATAAGGAATGAATCTGGTCCCAAAGACAAATGAATTGATATTAGTAGTACTGAAAAAAATTTCAATGAAGTTGATATTTAAGAATACATTGTGGCAAGATTGGGTCACTCATTCAAAAATATTTTGGGCGTTGGAAAAATTGTCAAGTTGATGCTTGCAATAATTTGCAAGAACCCTTAAAAGCTGACCTGACATGAGAAACTAGAGCTGGCAAAAGTTGACCCAAACCATGAACCTAGCACAAAATTAGCAGTTTGTCATAATATTTGACCCAGTTAAGTAATTGAGTTGACACAACCTGTCAACCCGACACGTTTAAATCAAAGTTAGGTTAGGGTTGAGAATTTTAACCCGCAAAAAGCTATTATCTTATTGCACGGACTTTGACGTTTATAGATTCACTGAGAATTACGCATTTACTTTTTTTCAACATATTGGACTACTTGTAGTTCACTAGTTTGGGTGGATTCGGCCTTACATAAAAAATAAAAATAAATAAAAAATCCTATCAAGATTGGTTAGTAGTTGACTTAATAAAATAGTCTAGAATACTGGTGGAAAACCTCATTATAGAATAATCCTCACACATTTTTTATTCACTCACTTCTCTCTCTTCCCCTTTCTTTCTTCTCCCCCTTCTCTCTCAGTTGTGAAAATATTTAACCTCACAAACTCCCCAAAAGCTGCCAGTCAGCAACTTCACCTTCACTTCACAATTTAAAACCTCATATTTTCAAACACAATAGAAATCCGAATCAAGGCAATTATTAATTGGACCTTTGGTTTGGTTGATGGTATCATAGATCCATGTAGAATCTAGTTTACTACTACGTATTTGTAATTATAAATTTATAAGTTGCAAATCGCTAATCTCTATCTTGCAAACTGCGTCTTCTCACATGAGTATTTTATCTCTTGTATTAATAATTTGCATGGATCACATATATGACATCAACTGTAATGATTTTATGTTTTTTATCAGTTGATTCAAAACCAGCATAAACGTAAGAGTTAATTAGGTTTTGCTGGTCGGACTAGATTAGGCAGGTTAGGTCAGGTTGTGTTCAGGTCTGTCCAGACTTAGCCGTTTAAATAAACAGGTTATGGTTCAGGTCATGGGTTCCAACCAGTATAAGAGTGAACCCGATAAGAATCAAAAACTCAAATTGATATGAATTGTCTTGGCCCAAAACCTATAAACTAAAAACACAATTCAACTCAAAATATTATAAACTAGGCTCTAGGGAAAAAATAATAACTCTCGGTTCAACACGACCTATTATTACAAGATCTGATAAAAAGTTGACACCTAATTCAGCACAACCTATATCAAACCTTGATTTAATTATGACATGAGTATTGAAAATGAGTTCCAATAAATCTCAAATTAATCAAACAAAGAAATTAAGGCTACTAAATAGCCTTGAGATCAAATATACCAAACAGCTATAACACCACAGCACTGCATTAGTTAGTATGACAGAATGAGTAATATGATTAATTCAATTCAACTTACTTATAAGTGGGCACTATATAAATTAATTTCATGGCTACAAGGCTATAAGCTTAAAGAAGGGTAAGGAAAAGAGCTTCAGAAATATTGCAAACCTTTGTAGAAGAACTGGATAGCTGAAGTAGCTTTTTCCAGAGCAGAGTAGCAGTGAGCAATTTTCAAACTTACGAGCTCCTACCAAAATGAAACACAATAGTCTTGTAAAATATTCAAATAGAGAAAGAATTTATCCCAGAAAATTAAAAATTATATATATATATATATATAAATTAAAATTAAAAAAAAAATGGTAACAACATCTGTTCAGGATTTCTAAATAAGGTACAACTCATACTGTTATTAGGCACTTGATAGATTGATGATGCAGGCTGCTTTACTTCTATACAGCCTTTTGTAGATAGTCTAGTAGCCAGTTTACTGTATAGATATACTTTATGTATTTCATTTCTCATTAATTCAATTCAACATTTAAGGCTTGTTTAACTTTTGAGTCTTTAACCCCTCCAAAATCTTGACCAATTAGACAACAAGCATAAGTCCCCCATTATTCATTTCTTATGAGTCTACATAACAACTATTCATTTCTTCTGTTCATATTGCTATTATTATGATGTCATGAGATTCAGTACACGAAACCCATATACTACTATACTAGGCAACAAGCACAAGTTCCTCAGTATTTGTTCCTTATCACTGTGCATATCAAATATTCATTTCTTATGTTTATAATGCTTTAATTAATTTTGATGTGATGTCATGAAATTCAATACACAAAACCCGGCTATCACTCAAATTGGGACATATGTAGCTCAAAACCTATGTTACTCAGACTATTCAACTCCCTAAAGTACTTGTGTCACACCCTCGCCACTCCAATTTAAGTATCCACTTGAGTGACTTGACACTTCATTTTAAACCAAAAAAACAAGGAAATTTTGCATTAAAAAAAAACCTAAACTTTGACACTTAGCATGTAACATAACAGTACACATTGCTAAGCAAACACTAAAAATGAAGAAAATTTCAAACACAGTAATAAATGACCTTACATTTTTTAAGACACAGCCGTCTAACATCAGATAATACTTCAATGCTAACTCATGTTGGTGCAGATTCACATATGAGTTGGCCACTGCCATCATATAGTCCATTTGCTGTTCCACATTATTCCTTTGAAGAAGAGAGAAACAAATCTGTACATCATTGGAAAAATAATAAGACAATAAGTGTAGAGGTACCAATATCATTTTGAACATAACTACATAATTCTTTCTACGCAATCAACAATTAACAAATAGAAGCACTTGCAGATCAATAACAATTTTTTTTTTTTTTGTGGGGGGGGGGGGGGGGGGGGGGGGCTGCTAAGGCTTAGCATACATATCAGAGAAGAAAGCAACTACTATATGTAGCTAAGCATTCAAGCGACCAGAAAACAAATAAACCAACATTAAAAGTTAATGATTTCAGTATCATTTAAAAATCATACCTCTGCTTTCTCTATATTCCCAAGATGAGCATGGCAAATGCCTTCTCTTACTCTCAGACATAAAGGAAACTCATTCACTAAACCACAGGCCTTCTTTGCATGCTCAATGTGCTGAAGTGCTTTAGTATATGAATTGCTTTCTATGAAGAATAAAGCCAACATATCAACTACGGTTATATCAGCTTCAGAAGGATGGTTGTTCAGGTAGTCCTCCAAAAGAGTAATAGAACGTTCAAATTGGCCAGATCGTTTGTACAACTGCAAAATAAAACTAGTCAAAGACATAACATTTTCAAAATATAAAACATTACTACCTCTCATTGAAAAAGATTGTTCTCATTTCTGCTTCGGTAAGTTTCAAATACGTAATAACAAATTATTACAACACATTTTACATGTCCTTTGGACCAAATAAAACAATTGATTTTACGCATGAGATTTTATGCTACTTGTATATACAGAGAAGTTACATCCTCAGCTTTTAATCTTAGAATTGAGAAGTGCACAAATCATAGCAAGGCTGTAAAAAGAAATTTGTAATATAACAACATATTATTCAGGCCAATCACAACACAATACCAAAATGGCTTTGCATCAGTCACAATGTCGCAAAGAGCCCTTTAATTTTTTATAAGCATCTTTTTACTGATTGCTATAATGGAAATTTAGAATTATTCAAAATGATAATATTTGTTATCTCTACTAGTAATACGGTAATACAAACGGGAATGAAATATAAAGGTCAATGAGTAGAAAACCCCCAGATATTTAGGACCATCTCTGAAACAAGCCTAGGAGTTTAAGGCATCATAATCGGAACATTTTCCTACTAAATGTGTATCATTTCTCTGTCACAAACACCACGCATTCTAAAAGTCAGTAGTCATCAAAAAAGGGCATAGCGAGACATCAAATATTACAAGCGACACAGCAATCCAAGTCATCAGCAAAAAAAAGGTAAAATATATATCAAAATTAAAGATCTACTATAGAAATTTAAAGATGAGGATCAAGACTATACCACTGCTGCATTCTTGAGTGCTTCAACATTATCAGGGCAGATTTGAACTATCTGATCATAGGATTCAGCAGCTTTTAAAAAATCTCCTGCCTCCATGCAAAGTGAAGCACGATGGTACCTGAGTGTAATATCAGCTGGATCTGCAGTAATTGCCTTAGAAAGACACCACCAAGCTTGACCAATGTTACCCAGCTCTCTGCATAAAAAATTATGAGACCATCAATCAAGTAAAAATATCATCAGCATATTGTATAGTATCTGATAATGGAGCAAAACTCTTGAAAAATTCTACAGGTGAACCTCATGAGAAATCCATTTCTATGCTTTCAACGTCAATACAAACAATATGAACACCTCAAGGCTCCCCTTTTACAGCTTAAATAAAATGACCCAAGGATTTGTCTTTGAGATCCCACATTCCCACATGAACAAAGAATAATCAAAAAGTTCAAGGATGCTTACATGGACCAAGTCACAAGCGGTTTCCACAAAGGTGACTCTTTTGGACCAAAATTTGCAGCTAACATATAGCAATTCACAGATTTCGCTTTGTCGCCCATAGAGTTATATACGAGCCCAAGTGTATGATATGGATCCGGTAGGTTTGGGGCCAGTAGAACCACTTCTCTCAACAATCTGATAGCCTAAAACAGAATGACCAGAAAGTTGATAGACACCAAATAAACTAAATTGAGACAGGAGCAATGTTGAACTGAGAAGCACCTAAACTTTAAGCTTAATTAAGCATACTAAGTTACTAACGTTAGTGGAGTAATTTGAGCAACTACAATGAACTACACAAAACAATGAATATTATCAGTGAAAAAAATAACGATACCACAAATTAAAAGATGTGCGATCCAAATATGGACCAAACCATAGACTGGGGTCGTAACTCAGAAGAGGTAAAGATGTAGACAAAATAAAGATATCTAGAAAGTAATAGCCGGAGTAAGACAATGTGAAGTGGTTGGTAGATCAACAAAACATAATTAACTTAGATAAATTATTGCACCAGCATATATAAACTGAATCAGCACATTATCAACTGTTCAAATTACTATTTCCAGGCAATATTGCAAGCTGAGAAAGGGTGTAGCTAGCACACATATACAAAAGAGAAGCGTTTACATTGGTTTAGAATGGGAGATATTAAAAAAGGAAGAACTCAAAACTGAATTCTTGATTTATAAGAAGTAATAGTCAAAGCAAGGCAAGGCAGAAAGACAGATATACAGGACACGATTGCTATGACATGTTAAGTGTATTGACAAATACATGCTGCATCAGCACATTGCCAAATTGTTTAAAAGTTTAACACTTTCAGGATGAATAACAAATGACAAAAGAGAAATGTAGCTTGCAGGCAAATAGACAACCACACAAAGGGGAGATTTGGTTCAAATCGGTACAAAGTAGAAGAGATAGGAGTATGGGACAAACACGAACCACCACTATTCCTGGAAAATCAAGAACTATTCCTAATTCTCGTACACCCCAGCATACATGCTTTAGGCTTCCCCACTGATTCTCAATTTCTCAGCATTCCACAACTTTGAGAGGTCAAACTAGTAAACTCTAAAAAGAAAATCCCCTTCAACACAGCCCTACACATAGTAGACCAGAAAGAAGGTGAATAATTTAATTTGGAGGTGTTTTAAATAGGTTTATAGCCTGTTTTCCTAGATTTACTATTTCAAACATTAGCACCAAGGGTAGACCTCTAGTCTAGACATTATCTTCCTGCCTCATAATCATTGACTTTAAAATTTGGCTAGAGCAAGACAAATTTTCAGAGCTCTGTTTTCTGTTTCTCAAAAAACCACCATACACTGATGTGGTCAATTAGTAGTTTGACTCCTTACACTTCAAACTCGCCATGATTAAGTACCTCAGTGACGGTACTGTGAAGTGTGAACCCATAAGGTTTGAAGTCTGAACTGTGTAAAACGAGATAAGTTGCACGTGTAAACTCTGGATATGCTATGTCGCAAAGCAACAAACACAGAAAAGTCCTCAACTAGGCCTCCTATACACAAGCTTCCTCTGTTTTAGCTTCCCATTAATATCCGCCCACATTGCATGAATGGACCAGGACCTAAATACATTTAGGTTTCTAAAAAGTGAAGACTTCCTTAAGTACAACTATGGATCAAACCCCCCGCAGGTGCAGCATCTCAATATACAGCCTTTGTAAACAATCACAAGTAGAACACATAACCAACACTCCAGTTTATGAAAAAAATTTAAGCATCCTAAGGAAGACTTCAACCCCTTGTAGAAGACAGTGTAAACCAGCACCAGCAACAGCAATAACTAGAGTTAAACCATATTCTTCATGTGATGTGCTTTCTCTAACACTGCCACTAACAAAGTGAAGTGTAAGGATACTACTAATTAGAATAATTACTAGTACGTACATAATGTTACCAGTCAAATGAAGCACCCTAGTAATAGGATTCTTCCCCAAATATGGACATCAAATTTCAAGTAAAGTGCCTCCCTAATTTTGAACATGAAGGAAACATGATCAAACCCCCAAACTGTGAAATTTTGAACATAACCCATTTAGTCTCCTTACTCATGCCAAAGAAAGCAAGTTTCATTCCCCTTTCAAAATATTCACATATAACAAGTCAGAATTTCTACCTTTTCAAGAAAAAAATAGGTAAACTCTTAGATAAGGTAATATCTGCACAGGAAAGAACTCGTCTAAAAAACAATGAGAATAAATAGATAAATAGAGTGTCAATCACACTTCAGTCCTTAAAAAGTAACCCTAGGAAAATCTGCATATAGTAGCCCCAAAGAAAAGCAAAGTAGGCCACTCTCAAAGCCTCATGACAGTAGTTGTATTCTGAAAGCTCCATCTTGTAGTGTAACTTAGAGCCATATAGATTAATTTGTAACTATCATTTATTTCGAATTACAAAATTTTAAATCAGATTTTCAAAAAAAAAATTCCCCTTATTACTTCCAAAATTGCATGGTTGGCTATCTAACATGCAAAAGGAAAGGGGGGGGGGGGGTGCGTATAAACTATGTAATACAGTATCTTATAAAAATAGAATCTTAAAAAAAAAAAAAAGCAAGTGCCCTAACTTTTCCCAGAAAGTAACTTGATCGCCGAACTGAACACTCCACAGACAGATGACACAAACATCAAAGAAATTCTACAGCTGTATATCTTTGTGGGTAGTTGACCATAAGTTTATTTTTGTAGCACACCATCTTACACTAATTTGTCGGCTTCCAAAAACACTTCCAACTATTATTTAGAGGAAACCCTTCAATAGTCTTAATTTATTAGAAGTATAGTTGCATTCATTTTCGCTAACCAAACTCCTAGAGAATAATCATTATCTAGAGAATGTGCTACACATGAAAAGGCCAAAATACTCTGATCATGCAGGGGGGGGGGGGGGGGGAACATAATTCAATGGAATTAAAGAGGAAAGGAGAATACATCAATTGAGTAGACAATGTTTGATTTAACTTAAAATTCAACTTGCAAAATCAAAAGAGGCACAAATGTTAAATAGAGCAACACATACTTCTTCATAGCGGCCATGTGCATAATGAAGATTGGCATCACCAAGCTTCTTTGTGATTTCAGTGCTAAGTTTATTTCTTGATCCTTTACGCCTCCCTCTCTTCTTAGGCTGCAGGATAATTTAAAACAAGAGAACAGAGTGAGATGTGATAAAACACGAAATGAAGCAATAGTAAGGAGCAAGGGAGATATGCATAGATCATAAGACTATTACAGCCTTACAGGTCACCCTATAAATCGATACTCTCAAACTAATTAAATAGCCTCACATTTTCAAAGTATACAATAACAAGGATAAAAACTAATAATGAAGAAATTTTTAAAAAATTAAAATTAAAATTAAAAAAAAAAATAAAAATAAAAAAAAAAGTGTAGCTGCAAAATGTCCTGCCATGATAACTGCAGCCATGGTTCCCAAAATACACAAACTGACTACATAAATAAGGAAAAGAAAGAGCAAGTACATGCCAGGAATCATAAAAAGTGAAGAACTTCAACACCGTGTAAGTGTAAAACATCACATCATATAACTATCCAGAGCAAACAAACAAAATATACTAACTATGACTAGATTAGTGGGAATTTGATAGAAAAAATTTCAATACATGGAAATGAAGCTTTCCACTAAGTTCTACAACAAGCACCATTGGTATAGATACAAGCATTTAGTCAATATACATAGATGAACAATATTAATCACACTATCACAGCATGATATTGATACATCTCTACCATCCAGATGTGGTGTTAATTAAACCCTGGTGAAGGCACAATCACAGCCCGTAACTAATCCTTAAGCACATCAATAGATAGAATATTGTTTTTTTTTTAAATCGATACGCTTATGCACCACATTGTCCACATATAACTTTTACACTTAATTTACGCATGTCCTAGCTATCCATGTCCTAATTACCTTTCACACTCTCCAGAGTCCAGACACAAATGTTCCAATATGCAATAAGTTTAAACTCTAAAGCAACCCTTTTAACAGATAAAGAAAATTCCATCATAATAAAACTTCGCAAAAACTCACTGGAGAAAACAGAGTCCCAAATACCAATATAATTACCTTCTTAGATCTTCGCCTAGAAGTATAATTCATGACCTCCTCCATTTCTGCAGGGGTGGCTCCAGCATTAATTTCCGTCCTCTGCTTCTTAACTGACCCTTCTCTGCCAAAATAACCAAATTGTAAAAATTCAATGTCAACACACCAGGGAAATTCCTAAATAAAGCTTAGTATAACCTTGGGAGATCAAACTGATTAAGAATGAACCCCCACCCAACACACGCGCGCGCGCGCACACACACACAAGGAGAAGAATTTTACAAAAATTATTTACAGATAGCCAAATCTCAGGAATCCAGGATATACCCTAATAAGATAATAGCATAATAAATTTGTGCTCCTACGACATTAATAAATCTAACAAATCCACAAGCAGCCAAAAAGTCATTATATTGCTGGAAAGCATTATGTAATTGCTATGTTAGTGTCCGTGAAGACTTTACATCGGCATAAGTAGCATCGAAGGTCTTCATGCATTTAAGAATATACGAGGACTAAAAGCAGTAAAATGAACCTTCATGCAAAGTGAAGAATATGCACTTAAGGTCTTCAATTAAGTGCATATATGGCAGCCGGTTCCTAAGTATTAACCAATGAAGACATAGTTCATAGTTGACAATGTATCAACATTTTAACACCAACTTGCTAACACTAAACACAAATTCGCTCAAAACAGATGATTGGCATATGCGTTTTCATGTTCTATCTAACCACTTTTGAATCCTATCTCTGCATTGCATACATATTTGTTCTCTTCATCAGGGCTACCCGAGCTCAACTCAGAATTACAAAAAGCGTTAAGATACATTAATGCCTCATCACTAACGCTTTGTTTGGATAGCAAAGAAGGAAGGAAAAGAAGGGGAGGGAAAATGGAGGAAGGGAAGGGAAAAGAAAGGGAGGGGGAGGTGAGCTCCATCTTCCCTCCAAACCTCTCCAGTTTTGGAGAGATAATGGTTATTATAGAGAAAGGGAAAATGGATCCCTCCCTCTCCTTCCCCCAATCTTTTACCCAAACAAGAGATTTTGTCCCCCTCCATTTCTCTTCTCTTCTTTTCCTTCCATTTCTTCCTATCCAAACAAAGTGTAAATAAAAGGTTGGTGCTAGACTGCTGTTCATGCTAGACTGTTCTTGTTTCAATATACAATTAAATACTATATACTGTATTTTAAATAAAAATTATGCAAAAGTTAACACAAATATGAAGAAATGAAAAAGAATGCAAGGTGATAAAGTAAAATACCCTTGGCCTTGGCGCCTCTTCCCAACCAAAGTTCCATAGTTGAGCTTTTCTAGCTCTTGATAAAGTTGAACTTCAGAAGTACCTTCTTTAACAAAATCCAAAGGGTTTATATTCCCTTCAAATCTCACTGAACATTCCTCTTCTTCCTCCAACTCATCCTCGCCTCCATCACCATCATCTTCGACGTCTTCTTCTTCCTCCTCCTCCTCCTCCTCTCCCCCATCAGATACTTCTCTCTCCTCCAAGATATCGTCTTCCTTCATCCCATCTTCACTCTCCATCCGGATAGGAAAATTCAAGCTACCCTGCAACAAAAATAGGAAATCATTGTGACCAAGTGATCTGTTGCAGTCATGTTAAAATCACAAATTAAACAGAATTATTCATACCCTTAATAAACATGGTCACAATTCAGAATTAAACAGAATTAATTGAGTATGATACATTGCATAATTCAGTATGATAATCTGATTAACGATACACAATTGAAAATTAAATTCCGAAAATTGAGAGACTTTAGGGCTCAATTTGACGTACACATTAAAATTATAATTCAAATTTAATCTATTCTGAAAAGAGAATAGGAATTTATAATTCGAAATTGTTGGAATCATTGAAAGTAAATAAAATAAAAATTGAGTGGTGAAAGGAATACCCAGTAAAATTCCGGCGCCAATCAACTAATTCTTAACAAAAATTGTAAAAATTCCGGCGTATCAACCGGAGTTCGAAGTTGTAGTCTGGGTGTTCTACTGCTCTTTGCCGCCAGAGTTTCGGTGGTTATGGTTTGATTTTGGGGTGAAGTTTTGGTGGTTTTCAGGTTGGATTCGGTGTGGGTTCGTGGTTCTGGGTGCTGGACTGCTGCTCGGAACTCAGAACAAGTTAAGAGGGGGACTCTAATAAGAGAGATGGAGGGAGTAATAATTAATTAAAAGGAAAAAATTGTTTTAGTTGTTAGCAAGAAACGATTTTATATACAATAAAAGTGTTAGATTAGGACTTCATTTCAAAAAAAAATGTGAGATGGCACTTTTTGACAAAATCCGGCCATTGACCCTCAAAAACCATCTCCACCTCATCGAATTCCTACCTTGACCCTCATAACTAGGGATGTCAGTGGGGCGGGTTAAGTAGGAGACCCGCCCCATCCCCGCCCCAATGGGGCGGGGATGGTTCTCGGTTTGGCGGGTGGTGGGGCGGGGATGGGGATAAAAATCATACCCGCCATGGGTGATGGGGCGGGGGTGGATTTTAAGTTGTACCCGCCCCATCTCCGCCCCGCCCCACTTCGTACCCGCCCCATCCCCGCCCCGCCCCACTTCGTACCCGCCCCATACCCACATTTATATATCTTTTAAAGTAAAATTACATACTTTTATTCTATTTATAAAATAATTACATGAAATACAATATTAATTATAATACTTTGTATGACATTTATATTATAACACAAAAATGTGTATATAATGTTTTATTTTATAATTCGTATTAATTATGTAAGATTGTGTATTTGATATACGGATATTAGGTGGATCTTGGGTGGGGATTAGGCGGGTTTTTGGTGGGGATTAGGTGGGGATGGATATCCAAGTGGGGGGTGGGGCGGGGATGGTTTTGGAGTTGTACCCGGCGGGGGGGGGGATGGGGATGAAAATTGGACCCGCCGCGGGGATGGGGATGGGGATGGGGATGGGAAGGCCAACATCCGCCCCACCCCGCCCCATTGACATCCCTACTCATAACCACCCCCACCTCGCCTGAGTTCCACACCGACCCCCGAAAACCACCTACACCTCACTCAAATCCCACAATGAATCCCCCGAAAACCACCTCCACTAGGCCGAAATCTCACCATGACCCTCGAAAACCACCCCCACCTTGTCAAAATCCTACACAAACCGCTAAAAAACACCTCCACCTCGCTAAAATCCTGCACCCACCCTCGAAGACCACCCCCGCCACTCCAAAATCCTTCTAAAGAACCCATCTCGCAATGTTTTTTTTTTTTAAATAAGGTCCCATCTCACAACTTTTTTTTTTTGAAGTAAGGTCCCAATCTGCCACTTTTTTTTATATAAGGTCCTTTCTCACAAACAAGTAATTTTAAAGGTCCTTTCTCGCAGAGTTTTCTAACTAAAATAATAATTTTTAATTAGAAAATGGATGATTTCCCACAATAATGTAAAAATGAAAACAAATCGATTTAAAATTAAATTCCCCAAGTATCGTCCACATAGGATCGGTGTTGGGTATTATTTTTGTTAAACATAAAACCGCTAATAACAACAACAGTTTCTGTTATAAATCCGCTACTTGTATTAGCGATTTTTAAAGGAGAATGCCTATAATAAAGATCAGGCCTATATTCCTTCTTAAGTGCACTGAACACTTTATATGTGCAAAAAGAGACCATACTTTTAAAATAACATATTTATTTTCCCTTTTTAAAAAAACAAAAAAAAAACAAAAAAAAACAACGCTACATTGTGATGTATGTGTCCTTTTATAATAATAAGAACAAAGATACCTACTTTATGTAAAAACGGAACTCTTTGTAATAATTTTTTTAATAAAAAATCATTAATGACGTAAGAGGTTCTAAGTTGAACTAAACGCCAATCCTACTTGAATGGTACCTTGGGAATTTATTTTTAAACTGATGTATAATGGGAATTATTTTTTTGATTTAACTATATCGAGGGGAGTCTCTGAAATTAAGTGACCTGTTTGATAGGTTGTACATCATTTGATTTGTTTAAAGTTAATACTCTATAAAATTCAACTTATTATGATATAATTGAAATGTTAACTTATTTTGAGCTAACCGTATAAAGGTTAGCTTATTCTTAACAAATTTTCCTTTTATCTTAAACTTTTTTGCCATTCAAAAACTCCAATCCTTAAACACAAATTTTTACACTTCATATGTGGCTGGTTAGCCATCATAGAGGGTTACTTCGTTTGTGTTATATGGGTTAACTCGGTCAATGTTACAAGAGTTACTTCGTCAGTGTTATATGCATAGGCGAATGCAATAAGGAATAAGAAGGGTCAAATGAACCTACTTACTTTGGTGTTGGAGGCTTCTTGGAGTAATGGAGATTAATGTAAAAAAATGAATGTATATGAATATATGACGGGGTACGAATAACAATATAGTTAGGGGTCGTTTGATTGGGGCATTCATTAAAGAGAATGAGAATTAACTACCCTGATTCCCTTTATTGTTGTTTGTTTGACATTTTTTTTTTCCATTCCCTTTACCCCAAATCCTTCCAACTTGATTCCCCAACCCCCTACACTTTTCCATCCCTTTCCTTAGCCACCACAACACCACCATACTCACACCAGCCACCACCATTCTACCCTATCCCCACCACCCAGCCACCCTCGGTGTACCTCCACCATCCCTCGCCGGAGATCCCCTCCCGCTAGAAACTCCCCCATTCCCGCAAAAAACTCTAAAAACGCATCCTCTTACCCGTAAAACAGTCGCTCGACCCTCCTCCCACCCTCGAAACAAGTGGGGGTGTATGTAATACCTCTCACGATTGATTTAAATGAGTTTAATATACTCTACTCATGGTTACAAGATGCATCTTCCTTTTAGAGAGCTCATATGCTAAGATACCCCATAATTAAGCGTGTTTGGTTGAGATATGAAATTGAATTTACTCGCAAAAAAAAAAAAAATCAAATCTATTCTTTTTCTTACTTTTTAACCATTTTTTACACCATCTATCATCCTTGTCACAATTGTTGTGCAAACAATAATGAAATGTCAAATGTACTCTCCATTTATTTATTTTTCTTTATTTTTTTTGTTGGCATTAATTCCACCTAGCATTAAGCAAATCCAATCCAATCCAGAGATTTTGTAAAAGAATCCAAATTAAACATTTTTTTTTGTCTCAATCCATTTCCTCCCCAAATATAAAATTCCCCAAAATACCCCTCCAACCCAAAAATTTCCTTGGGGATCAAGCACACACACGTACATCTAACGTCATTCACACAAGTCAAACCCCCAATAAACAAACGACACCGTTTCATCACAAACAACAGCTGAAAAATTACCCTAAATCCCTGTAAATTCAAGAAAAAATCAAGGGTAAAATTGGAATAAAAAGATTATATATATGGTTGAGAAAATGTTATGATGGTTTTTTTAATTGACTGCGAAAAGGCGAGCGAGAGGAGCAGAGCAGTTTTCGTTATCCATTCTCTTTCTTCACCATTTATATTTTTTCTGTCAGATATTTTATTTTCTTCTTCGTCCCAAAAACAATAAAAATTCGGAAATTAGGGTTTTTGATTTCAAACAAATTCGAGGTTTATCTTCAATCATGGTGTCTGATTCAACCATCAATGCTTCGATTCCTAATGTTTCCAAGGATTTCGGCAAGAAAAAACGGGTAATTAATTATCTTATCTCTTTACTTTGATTTTATTTTGGGAATTTTTTTGATTGCATGAAAATTGTTTGATTTTGGTCTGATAATGGAGTTTGTGATTGTTCAGGCGAATAGGTCGGCGAAATTGAAGCAGTGTAAGCTTGATGCTCGCCGTGAACAGTGGCTTTCTCAAGGTACTGCATTGTTTTATTTTTATAATTTTTTTTTTGGATTTTTTTTTTGAAAATCTTGGATTGATTTTTGGATTAGTGTTTGAAGTTTGATTGATTGGTGAAATTTGTGATGAATTTAATTTTTATAATAGTGAAGAACAAGAATTGCAAGGAGGAAGTGAATGTTCCTGTTGTTGGTGGTGGTAAATTCAATGGGCCGGCGATTGTAACTTGGAAGAAGGCGGCGCAATGCTGTAAGGTTCTAGAAGTGGATAATCCGGGAGTGGAGGAGATCAGCCACCACTTTAGTGATTCGGAATCGTCCCCGTCGAATAGTCCGACCAGTAGCATTTCTAGGGGAAATGATTCAGGGATTACTTATACTGGTAGCAGCAGCAGCAGCAGCTCGAGTTTCAGCAGCGGCCGAGGATGCTTCTCAGGGAGTTTGACAGAAGAAGAGGATGGTGATGGTGTTGGTGGTTGTGAGGATGATGAGTGTTTGGATGATTGGGAGGCTGTTGCAGATGCTTTGGTTGGTGCTTCTGATGCTAATCAGGGTCATAACTCTAACTCTAATCTTTCCCCTGGCCGAGAAACTGCGGAAGGGTTGAATTTTGAAGGTCAGCTGCCTATCTGTGAGAATGTGGATGCTCAATTGGAGAAATCGAAGAGCGTTGGGGTTGGGATATTGGGCAGAGGTAGCGAGAATTGCAAAGCTTGGAGACCGGATGATGCTTTTAGGCCTCAGAGTTTGCCCAATTTGGCTAAACAGCATAGTTTTCCGACTGGTGCAGAGAGGCTTCAAGGATTTGGAAACCCTTGGGTTCGTAACAATATGACTCCTCGTGTGCCTACATCGTGCCCTATATGCTGTGAGGATTTGGACTTGACGGACTCCAGTTTTCTCCCTTGCCCGTGTGGGTTTCATTTGTGCCTTTTTTGTCACAAGAGGATTCTTGAGGAGGATTCGCGTTGTCCTGGATGCAGGAAGGAGTATGCTTCAGAACCAGTAGAGAAGGAGGCCAGTGTGTCCGGTGGTAGTCTAACAATTCGTTTGGCTCGCTCTTGTAGCATGTCGTCTTCAAGGGTTTAGGATATAAAGTTGTCGTATTTCTTTTGGGGCTCAGCTTATGTATGGTGGAATTCTCAGTTTTTACTTTGTGTTTGTCTATCAGTGTCGTGTTGATCTAGCCTGATTCTAGTTCGTAGATGTGGGTATAAAAGCTTGTGGTTTTAAGCACCGAGTTATTGAGCTGGCTTGAATATAGAGAGTTTGGTCCTAATCTGTGTGGTGCTTTTGCTGATTGTAGAGGAATTGATGCTAGTATGTGAATAGATAAGTGGTACAGAAATGGAATACATTAAAGATCATTACAATCTTGTCTGTTCTCTATTTGTTTTTGTCTTTTATGTTAGCAGCAAACTATTTGATCCTTGGATTTGATACTTGCTATATACTACGGATACGTATTTTGTTTCTTGCTGGAGAGAACTTGGTATCTGTTTCATCACATTGAAAGAGAATTTGATGGAAGAAGCTGAGATCCTTCTTTACTGCCTAGTATGTATTCTTCTTAATTTTGTTTTTCTCTGTGGGTTCCATTTTATGTTTGTTTATGGAGTCTTTTTTGACTTTTTTTTCACACTATTTATTTTCAGTTTCACATACCCATAAATGACATTTTCAACCTCGTCTTAGAAGCACAACTTATGTAGGAGGCTGTGTGCTATACTGCTATTCTTAGTGAGAGCTGTTAATGCCTTCTGCTCGATAGATACTGGTTTGACTCCACAATGAGGTTGTTTGCCATGTTGGGGATACCAAATTTGAGTGCCATTGAAAGGCTGATGAGGGGAAATTGACATTGAAATCTTCCTTTTCATTGTTTAAATACTACTAGTATCAAATAGGTGTTTGGCCTGCCGGTGGTTAAGACAACATCCCATAAATCTTCCATCTTTTAAAATTGCTCTAGGCCGAGCTTTTGTGGGGACACCTTGGTTTATTATTTAACTTCCAACATAATTTTTTGGTTTAAATACTCATTTATGTGTTTATGCAACCTTCTCAGTTAGATTTTTAGAGAACTTAAATGGAACTTGCTGGAAATTTTTGTTGAGCTTGAAGGAAATTGCATGTTTGCATCTGTTTGGAAAAACTAAGAGCTCTTATAGATGGTTTGGTGCTATGGCTCATAAGACAGGAACAATAAGTACTGATATAGCGAAAATTCCTTGCCTGTAATTAATGTGTATCACTGCTATGTTGTAAAGGACTAAAGTCTGTATCGTAAATTGAAAATGGTTTTTGTGCGAGTGTGTGACATTCAGGAACTCTATGGTTTTGTACTGCATCTTATAATGGCTTCTCATCAGTTGTGAAATAACTCAGACTGCTGTTGAGCAGCATTAATTTTAAGGAAGGCGGAAGCACATCATAAAAGCTCAAGATGATTCAGTTCATAAATCTGTGAATAGGTGCATAAAATTTTTGAAGGAATATGGAAAATTTGTGAACCGGATCCAATACAAATCTAATCACAAAAATCTGGATCAAAACATCTTTTTTGGTTTTTATTATGATTTGGTCTGAAATCTGAATATTAGAATAATCAAATCAAATATTGGATAAAAATAATCCAGTTATCTGAATTTCTGACTTTTTTTTTTTACTTAGCCCTGGGCAGTGTCTTGCTTGTTTCTGGCTCATTCTTGCTGAAGGTGGATCCAATTTTACTAAAGAAAATAAATCTTCTATGTGTTTGGTGAAGTCAGTGTCCGCTGCTGCTGGAAGAAATCATTTTGGTGTCCTTTAGTGTATTTATTGGCTATTATTGGTTATTGATTTAGGTATTTAATATGCAACTATGCAAGGTCATTACGTAGTGAGATAGAGAATTTGACTGATAAATTTCAATGATGTATTTAAGAATCATCCAGGATCTATAAGACAGGATCAATTATAAAGCATTCAGCCATTCCTCTGAGTTTGCTTATGTAAATAACCATGGAATTTGTTTGATTTTTTGTTTGTTGGTTACTATTATTATTGTTTCCCTCCGTCCCTTATTTTGCACCATTTGACCCAAAAAGCTCTGACTAAAAGTGGATCCATGGTGCAAAAAAAGGGGGCAGATGGGGTACCATTTTTTTATTGTCATCATCATTGTTGTTGTTACATATTTTCAAGTTCTTTTTAAGCTTGGCCTGTCTAGACTAGCCTAAAATCTCTTAATTGTCCTGTAGTTTAACTGTTTGTTTTGTTATGGGCCTAGAGGGCTTGATTTTGGGTTCAAGGAATGTTGTTTCAGTTATTATTGAACAGTTCCTTTATGTTGTATGAATACCTTGACAGCGTGACAGTTAATGCTGATGATCTCCAGTCATGGCATGAACATTTTGTTTAAGGATCTAGTGGTTGTCTCAATTTTTTTTTTATATTCTGTTAGATTGAGGCTTGATTGCCTGAGGGTGTCAAACATGTAGGGTTCTTTCTATGCTTGGAAGAATATGCCATCTTTTTTTTTTTTTTTTTTCCTGGTCACATTTCCCTGGATAATGAAGCCCTGAAGGTATGGTTTTATTTTTCTTAATTGTGATGTAATTATGCATGATATACCATAAAGTTATAGGACTTATAGCCATGTTGTTATTTCTTAATGCATTTGTATCTTTTATTTCATGTTACTTTCAAGCTTGAGTAGTGAAATGTTATGGCCATATTGTACAGCAAATAGCTTTCAAATTAATCGTAATCATGTTTTGAAGTGATTGATGTCAAAGGGCCTCTATATCCTGGTTTTGCTGCTCTAATATTGTTTTTGATGTTTATGCCAATTTTAATTTTCTTGAAGCTCGAAGATCTATGTGGGGACCTCTATTTTAATATGGGAAGTATGGCATGTAATTATGTTACTTTATCCAGGTAATTTCCTTATTATGCAAGCCAAAATTTCAGTGTATAAAAATTTTATACAGAGTTGTAATGTTGGTGCATAATTTATTCTGAGAAGTTGTATTGTGGAGAATAATTTTGACTACTGTTTTTGCTTTGGAAAGAGTTGATGAATTGATCTTCTGTGGTACTGACTGTTTGTCTCCCATATGAAAGTGATATGGAGCTATGTATGGACTATGGTTTTGAAACCTATATTTTTTCAAGTAATTTGCTTGCTCACTTGTTTTGTAATCTTCTGACCATATGATGTTCCTTCCTTTAATCTGTGTCAAAAGTTTTGAATCTTTTATCTAGTTCAAGAATGGACAGTTTGTACTTACATTAGCGCTGCTTCTGTTGTAGCCTTTTGGGTTTATTTGGAATATTTGTGGAAATTTTTATATGTTGGACAGGGGAAAGTGTCATCTCCAGGTCTTTTTTTTTTCTTTGTAAAAAAAAAAAAAGTAAATTTATTTTGTTAAATTATATGCATGTTTTTTTTTTGTTCCGAATGAAATGTCAACTTATGTTAAGTCTTTTAACATCTGTATCCTGAACATTGTCGTGGTTATTTACCATATCTTATTACTCCTACTTGCGCTCTATCTTGTTTCTGACCTGGGTGTGAAGAAATGCCTATCACCTTTCAATTACAGAGATTAGAATTTGGGAAGTGAAGATGTGAAGTCAATTGTACTTTTACTGGTGATTTGCCTGCACTGTATGGCCTTGTTTATTTCACATATAAAAAAGGTGGTCTTACGTAATTAACTAATTACATTACAAACGATGGTGGTTGTACGAGTGATGTGCCATCTTTATTGTTTATCCATCTTGATTTTCGTTGTCAACCTTTCATTGATCAACAGGTCTGGAATGTTGTGTACGAGATAAGGTATTTGAAATGTTTTGTGCAATAATTCTCAAAAATAAACACAAGACACAAACATGAATCCTGGGTTCTAAGTCTTAATTGTTGTGGTTACACAATGGACATGGTTTATGTTGAGAAATTTTATGTCATGAGATCTTAGAATCAGATGTTACTCAATCACTTGTAGCTTTTAGTCTTTGTCATTTGGGAATGGCTTATGACAGTGTTATCATATTGCCTGGTGAGAAAGAGACTCCCAGTCTGTGTCATTTGTGCTGCCTTGTTTTGGATGTCAGTTTTTGTTAAGTTACAGAGTTTGTATGGGCCCTATGGCCATAGAATTGATGACAGAAATAAATGCAAAGAGGGCAGAGGCTATGGCAACCTCGCTCTGACAAATGTAAAGCTAATAACTGAGGCTAGCAACTTAGTGATAATCATTGTGTGTACGCCTGGTACTTTTGCCTTGGGCTATTTGTTGCTATATGCCTATACCAACCTTCTAGAAGCTGACAGCTCACCTTTGAGCCTCCCTTTTGTGACTGAGTGTGCACCTATATCTGATTGCTTGTGCCGTCTTTTGAAGGTTATAATTGTTTCAGGCTTTCAGTGATGATTGAGATCAAGTAATGCCTGCTTAGGTTCTGTTTGTTTAGTTATTGGAGTAATTTTTCCGATGTGCTGATATTTGTTGATTTGTTCAATAGCTTTTTGAATGAAAGCTAAAAACTTGCTGTTAAAGTTGGATGATTTGATGCTTAGTTTTGTTTTGAATCTTTTGATAACCTGCAAGGAGGAATTGGACACAGTTTTTTTTTTTTTTTTTTTTTTTTTTTTTTAATTATTTTTTTTTTTAATTATGTTGTCCAACAGCTTTTAAATGAAGGCTATATAGTTCTCTTAAGTTGGGTAAGGAAGCCCACCAGCGCCTGAAGATCAGGCTAGGCTTTGGCATGGTAAGGTAGCTATAGACCCCTTTTAACTTTCAACATTATTATGCCAACGATTTGCCTTATCCTGGATTTTAGCCAAAAAAAAATTTTAGTTGGGTGTTGCTGGGATGAAAGATTTTCTGAGAGCCAGAACAAATTTGCTATATACAGTAATTTATAGTTGGTATTTTGAGAAGTTAGTATTTGAAGTGAAACCCTTCAGCTAGCATGTCAAACCAGAGATGCATTATTACATTGTTTATCTATGTTCTAATTATGCCCTACCTTTTGTTTTTCCAGATTCTGAACTCAGCTCTCTAGCTATTGTTATAGGTGCTATGTATCTGTTTAAATTATCTCATCTGTTATTTTCTGAATTTAAACACACGGTTATCTAGTTGTTGGTGTCAGGTGCTTTGTGTCACTTAACAATGATGCCATTTTCTATATTTCAGAATCTGAACCCACAATTATCTATTTATTGGTAGAGTGCTATGCATCTCTCCAGTGCCACAGCTGTTGTCTGTTTACAGGGAAAATTCGAAAAAAAAAGAAAAACATTTTTTTCCTAAACATGTAAATTGTTTTCTTGCAAATTGCTGATTCCGAAAGAGACTGGAGTATATATATTATTATTATACTTGAAATAGATCCTTGATGCAAGATACTGATCTGTGTTGGATAGGGAGCCTCTTCCACCACTGGACAAAGGAGGATTCATTTAAGAATACGTCTTTGCCCAGCAGCTCATTCTGGGCCCATAATGCTACATTTCTTTCAAGATGGAGAACTCTCTCCTTGACATTTTCAAAGAGCTGTGTGTTGCGAGTACTAATGCAAAGCTCCTCAACCTCAGCCCAGAAGCAGGATTCTGGCACTGGTTCAGCCTTCAATTTCTCCACATGTTCACGCCATTTTTGTGTGTATCTGTAACGTGATGGTCTACCTTTGTCCATGTATGATCCAGTGTCCTCATTCTTTAAATGGCGGTAGTAGTTGGCTATATCCAAGGGCTCAACAAGGCGCCTGTACCAAGTACCAATCTCAATCCACTCTTTATTCCCCTCAAATTCATCAGGTAACTCGTTTCTTTTCAACAATCTCAATTATCTCATCCCATATGCCTGCTAATTCCAATCTCCTAATGTTGTTGTGGAAGTCTTCAGTGTGCTTTTGCATCTTAAAGGCGTCATAGTATCCTATTTTCCGAACCTCACTATTGGCTTGATATCTTTCAAGCATATCCAGCACATCTCTGATTTTGTTCTTGTTGCTGCTGATCTTGATTTGGTTTCTAACTTTCTGTTTTTCTAGCTCTCCTGCAGCTCGAAGACACAGTCTGGCTCTTGCACTCTGGAATAACAATCAGCTTGTTATCAACTTTCTATATTGAAGGAGTATATGTTTGAAGTGATAAGAAAGGTTAGTTTAGAACTCACCAAGCCTAGATCATTCAAAGCACCACATACATTGAAATTTTCACCTTCTCCTATGTTTTCTGTCGATAAAGGCAGATCTTCCAGATGCTCCAAGTAAGCTACACGGCGCATTGCCATGCTCTCGAGTAATTCATGCTCATAGATTAAATGCTCTTTCAGGCTTCTCTGGGCTACCTCATTCCACTCTGATTCAGAGCCTAGCTGAAGGCAGTAAAACAAACTTTGGTGAATGGCATCAGAATTTCTTATAGTGACAAATTTTCCATTCCCAATGCAGAAGACATAGGTCCCAAAAGGTCTGTAAGGGCTAAGCTCAATGAAATTGGTCACATTTTCCAGTAACAAGTTTGTACACCCCATGAATTTGCAGGCTGCACGACTGGTCACTAATGAGACGTTTCTCATCACTGTCAGAATGAACGTTGAAGCTTCTGCTGTTCTTCCTACAGAATCACTTGCGAAAAAGGGAGATTTTGGATTGTAGTAATGAAGAATCGTCTGCAATTCTTTCTCTATAGAGGGAAGAGGAGTGAGGGAAATTCTAGGGATGATATCATATCTCATGATTAAGTGTGTGAAATATTGACTCCAATGTTCTCGTTTAACAGCATGGGTTAATACTTTGTCACCCACGAGTGGTGATCCAAAGGTTATACAGCGGGGCGGGCCATGGTTGATGCGTCTCTGGTTCCAGGATTCCAAGAACCAAAGAGTTGCAAAGATAGCTGTTGCTGCACCTGAGGAATGTCCTGTAAACACTATCTGCTTCCCTGTTGCAGCTTTTTCCACCTGAGAATCTGAATTCTGTAAGTTAAATGTTCTCGTTTTTGAGTAGAATATATACATAATTTTATCGTGATAGTACAAACAATTTTTATAAAATCATACCTCATTCTTGAATGATGTTTTTGCCAATAGCGCTTCAAATCTTTGAAGATATGCTTGGTTTACTGTTGCGGCTTCGTTGCTGCCAATAGTTTTAAGAGATGGGAAGTGATTAAGGTTGATCTTTGCCTCTCCAAAAGGCTTATGTGTAAACCAGTCACCCAAATCCCAAGTTCCTGTGAACCCAAAGATCACCTCTGACAACGAGCTCCTAGATGTCTCACATATATACGGCTTATCAGTTGGTGACTTGTGAGCTTTTATGGCTACGGCGCAAGCTCGACCGATTAACTCGTCACTTAATCCTACACTCTCTCCTGCCATACCTATATTTGTAGTTTTTATTTTTACATGAAGAGAGCAGAAATAGGCTGTTCTGATTATTGCTGATTGTAATGGCCAAATTTTATGTTTAGGAGTGTTGAGGTAGGCTAACAGTGGAATGATAATTACTGAAATGCCCTCTTGTAAGATTAATATAGGCCGATGTATGATGTAGCTCAGAAGGGCATATTTGTCATTCTACTTTCATTGACTTGAAAGGTGAAATTGTGCTATTTCTATGGTCATAAATAAAATGATTGGAAGATTTTTTTCGTGGAAAATTCATCCCCGCTTCCCACTTACGTGCTTGACTTTGGACTTTAAAAGGTCATGTCCTTTTCAAGCTAGCCACCTTAATCACGATTATATTGGATTACTAGATTAATCTCATGCGTTAAACGGTTTAAATAGATTTTATTTGTTTAAAATAGTTGTCAATATTTTTTATTCGAAATAGTTTAATCATAATCTTATTATTAATTTTGAAAGAAATATTGTAATTGTTAAGTTTTAGAACTTAGGAGAAAAAAAAAACAGAGAAAAAAATGATGATGTCAAAAATAGTTTTGGCGGAAAAAAATTTCATAAAAAATTAACAAGTGTCCTCTAATGATGTCAACATGTTTTGTTTTAGTAATACTTCCTCTGTTTTTATTTACTTGCAACACTTCTCTTTTCACGCTTGTCGATGCATTATTTCAATCGTTTATATCTTTAATTATCAATATGTAAAAATTATAAATGTTAGATATTAAAATAGTATAAATAGAGACGAATCCAACAAGATCCCACATGACTATATTTTTTCTTAGCTATAAATCGTCAAAACTAGTCAAAGTGGAGTGCATAAATAGTGTAAAAGTCAAACTGTTGCAAGTATAAGAAAACAGAGGAAGTAGTTAATAGACTATTCGGATATTTACAAGGAAAAAAATAAATTTTTTTTTTTATAAATGACTATAAGTTTGAGAAGTATCTATTTATGTTATTAAATTATTATAGATCTAATTTTAGTTTTCTGACATCTTATGAATAAACAAAAAAAAAAAGCTTGTGCGAAGGCTTAACCTAAGACTCAATGCATTACCACTATGACAAAGCTAAATTAATATTTTTTATTACATCAAAATTGTATTTAACCTATAAATTTATACCTTTACCTAAATAAATAAATAATAATTTTTTTTTTGGGGGAGTGCCACCCAGGACTCTTAATAGGTCCGCCCCTGTAATCCATTTTAACCCGTGAAAACTCGAATTAAACTCGATCTATTATTCACCCATCCTGAATATAAGCCCAACCTGTTATTAACCCGACCCAAACCCGACAAGATGTGTAACTCGACTCAAGCATGGCCTAACCCGAACCTGACTTGCATAGGCTACGACATTAGTTCGAATTGATCCGACTTTAGCGGAGCTTGATTTAATATAATTTTCGGCTTACTTTTCCTCAATATACATAAATATATTGATTTTGATTGTATCTAAATATTTGAAAATGAGTTCATTTATGTATAATACTAAAAGTACATGTTTTTCCATTTGATAGTGCTTCTAGCCTTCTTGTACTTTTTCCATTTGATAGTGCTTCTTCAATTACCGTTCAAATTTCAGCTACTTGAATGCATCACTATAGAATCATGAACAAATTTGCATGCATGATACATTCATATTTTAAGTGAGACAATTTACGCACCTGATCATGTACTTAGAAAGTTTTGACTTACTATGAAGTATAATTGGCATAATATGGAAGTACAATAATGAAAAAAAAAACACGTAGTATTACTTATTTATATTTTGGCCTCAAAAATTTCTGTATTTTTTTAATTTTAAACAATTACTGTATAAAATATGGAAAGACTTTGCCAAAAAAACAAAAAAAAATTGGAAATTCTAGCATGAAGAGCAGGAAAATTTTGTATGCTAAGTTGATTGTATAATTATTTATTTATTTTTTAAATGAATGTAGTAACCTTTTGTTTGGGTCCAATTTAGTCCAATTGGGCCTAGGCATTAAATGATCCAATTAAAAGCCCAAGGTCAAGGTTCAACTCTCCAATTGTGCTAAAGTCAAAGGTCAGCCCTCAAAGCAAGCCAATTGGGCTAAGGCCCAACCTCTCCATGTATGAAGAGGTATAAAAGCCATCAATATTCAGACATACAGGTATTGATTCACAGATTCACATATTCTCATATATTCAAGCAAAGCCTCAAGCAACTAATTCTCTTGCATAGTGTTCTTTCTACACATTGTACTGACTTTAGCATCGGAGGGGCCTTCCTCGGCAACACCCCCGAGGCTAGTTTACGTGTGTTTACTGTGCAGGAAACCTTCGGCCCAACATAACTTGGACCGAATCCAGTCTTCTCCGTTTCAGCGGACCTTCGGCAAGGTCCCATTGTTTTCACCCGAAACAATTTGGCGCCGTCTGTGGGGAAGACTTTCAAAAATCTTTAAGCCAAATTTCTAACCAAGATCATCTTGCAATTATCTTAGTAGCAATGGCTAAGAACCGCAAGAGCAAAAGCCTCCGTCAAGGAGCGGGCGAAAAGCCTAAAACCCCTACACCATCACCCCCGCCGGACCGGAACTCTCCCAAGGGTGCCAGCTCGGGGGGAGGATCATACAAGGAGGATTCCCTTTCTCCCGTAATTCATGACTCTCATTATAGGCCGAGTCACTCTCGGTCTAGCAGGGGTGAATCCGATCAGTGAATCCGATCATAGGACACATTCAGTGCCCCAAAGCCAACCATCGGCTGTGCGCCCTCATTCCCATACTCGGCCGAGAGCCCCTTTGACGGGGCCCAGCTCGGAAGAGGTGGCAAGAGCGCTGGCAGTGCTCATGGAGGCGATGAGGGCGCAAAATATGCCACCACCTCGTGATCGAACTCCTCCGCATACCCGACATCAGCGGAGGAAGTTAGACCATGATGGTGGGAAACTTCCTTCCTTCCGGGAACTGGAAGAGTGGGAAGAGGATTCCTGGAAAAATGAAAAAGAGAGGAAAAAGAAACCTCAATTTTTAAAAGGATCCTCATCCTCAAGACCAGAAGCGCATAAGAGCAGCAGCTCAGCTTCTCGGCCAGAATCTACTCACCGAGAACCTGAGACTGTTCGCCGAAGCGTCCTTGACCGACTCGGCGGCAAGGAACCGAGCGTGCGCAGTCGCCTCTCGTTCCCTGCAGCCGAGGCCCAGACTTCCCAGCCAGGGACGAAAACCACTCCTACCTCTCTAAGAGGGCGGAGCGCGGTCCCTTCGGCCAGGAACAAGGGCAAGGCCGTTATGCTACCCGCCAGTTCACCATTCGAGCAATGGATACTGGAAGAGCGCGTACCCACGGTTAAAATACCGTCGCACATCACATATGACGGGACCTCGGATCCGAAGGATCACGTGGCCTCGTATGAGACTCATATGCATCTTTGCCCCAGATCTGAGGCGACTTGGTGCAAATATTTCCCAACCACTCTCAAGGGGGTCGCGCAAGCGTGGATCTCCAAGGGAGTAAGGCAAGGCTCCATAACAGGGTGGGATGATCTGTCCTCCAAGTTCAGGAGCAAGTTTTCCACGGCAAACCGCCGAGAGAAGACTACTGCAGAGCTCATGAGTCTACAACAGGGGGAAACCGAAAGCCTCCGAGACTATCTGACCCGTTTCAGTAACGAGTCATCCAGCGTCTCTCAGCTGGACCAGGGGCTAGCCGTTTTTGCAATGCAGAATGGCCTTCAGCCCGGAAAGTTCCTAGACTTCATGGTCGTGCATACCCCGCAGACCTTGGAGGAAGCTTTGAATGCCTCAGATAAGTTCATCCGAGCCGAAGAATGGAACAAAGCGAAAACCCAACCTCAATTTGGGGGAGGGAAACAAAGGCAAATACCCTTGTCTGAAGGCCAAGGCCATAAGGCAAAGGGAAAGTCAAAGGCCTCGGAGCAATCTTTGGCCAGCGACCCAAAGAAGGAAAGATCTGCCTCATACATAGGCAGATACGAGTCCTACACTCCGCTCTCTCTTCCACGCGCCAAAATTTACAGCGTGACGAAAGAGGAGCAGAGTTACCGAAAGCCGAGACCACTCCCAGAGTGGTATCAGCGAAAAAATAAAAATCAGTGGTGCGAGTTCCACGAGTCTTCGGGACACAACACTGAGGAGTGTATCCAACTGAAGGACCAGATAGAGGACATGGTCCGGAAGGGATACTTGAAAAAATACATCGCGGATCACCGTGAGAAAAAAGAATCCGAGAAGTCAGCAAAGGACTCTCGGCAAGACCTCGACTTCCCCCGGAAAAACAGTAAAAAGCCGGAGGGGAAATTCCCTCCGATCAATGTTATCTCGGGAGGAATATACTCTCGGAGGGAGCACAAGCGACACCTTAGAGCTTTGACTCACCAGGTGAACAACGCTGACATTCAATCTCCCCAGTCGCCGGTGCCGAACATGACGTTCACAGCCGCCGACTGCCGGGGGATTACGTTCCCTCACGAGGATCCGTTGGTGATCATCGCCACGGTGGCCAACCACGACGTCAGTAAGGTCCTTGTTGACGGTGGCAGCGGAGCAAACATTCTGTTTCGAAAGGCCTACAATCAAATCAAGTTGAAGCCCAAGCATCTTACGCCGGTACCCTACCCGGTATCCGGGTTCAACGGGGCTTCAACTTATCCAGATGGGAAGGTGACACTTCCTGTCACCATCGGCTGCGATGAGGCAGCCAGGAACGTCATGATTGAATTTTTGGTAATTGACGCTCCTTTAGTGTACAACGTGATTTTGGGGAGACCCATAATTCACGAGATCCAAGGGGTCGTCTCAACTTATCATCAGCTGATGATTTACGTCTCAGACGCCGGCTTCCCCGAAAGGATACAAGGCAACCAAAAGGACGCCCGAAGGTGCAACTACCTACAACCATCCAATAGTCGCCCAGATGACAAGGATGAGGAGGAGAAAGAAAAAGAAAGAGAGCCGAGCACAAAAAAGCCGAAAGGCCTAAGTGCTTCGGCCCAAGGATCTGTACCCAGAGGTAAAGGGCCCGAAAGGGAAAAGGCTAGCTCTTCAGCTGAGCCGCAAGACTCAGAGAGCCAGCCGAAGAACAAAAAGACTGGGACACCTGCTGACATTGGCAGCAGGCCAGATTATGAAGAGTCTAGTCCATCAGCAATGGACATGGACCAACAGACTGAAACAGTTGAGTTGACCGAAGGAGACGTTGAGAAATGTGTAACAATCGGGATGGACCTTGATCCGAACACCCGTTGTGAACTTATTCAGCTCCTTCGGGACAACAGAGATGTGTTTGCTTTCTCGGCAGCTGATATGCCCGGGATAAGTTCAGACCTCATCTCCCATAAGCTTAATGTTGACCCAACGTGTCGACCAGTTAAGCAAAAGAAGCGGAATTACTCCGCCAATAAGAACCGAGACATCGCAGCCGAGGTCAAAAAATTGTTGGAGGCAGGATTCATCGAACCTTGCCAATATCCAGAATGGCTGGCAAATGTGGTGATGGTTTAGAAGCCCAATGGTACCTGGAGGATGTGCGTTGACTTCACGGACCTAAATAAGGCTTGTCCAAAGGATTTCTATCCCTTGCCGAGGATCGATCAGCTAGTCGATTCGACAAGTGGCCATGCCTTGCTTAGTTTCATGGACGCATTCTCGGGGTATCATCAGATCTTTATGCACCCCGACGATCGAGCAAAGACAGCATTCGTCACGAACGCTGGGGTGTACAATTACAAAATGATGCCCTTCGGATTGAAAAATGCGGGGGCAACCTATCAAAGGCTGGTGGATCAAGTTTTTGCCGATCAAAAGGGCCGAAACATGGAAGTCTATGTTGACGATTCGATCGTCAAAAGCAAAAAACCAGAGGACCATGTAAAGGACCTGGCTGAAACTTTCGCCACCTTGAGAAAGCATCAAATAAAGCTGAATCCGAAGAAGTGTGTCTTCGGCGTGAAGTCAGGGAAATTCCTTGGGTTCATAGTCAGCAAAAGGGGGATTGATGCCAATCCCTCTAAAGTCAAAGCGGCGCTCGACCTTCCTGAGCCGAAAACGAAGCGGGATGTTCAGCGGCTCACCGGAAGAATGGCAGCCCTCTCGAGGTTCATTTCCAGAGCTTCAGATAAGGGGTTACCTTTCTTCAAAGCCCTGAAACTCCCGAAAACAAAAGAGCTCGTTTGGGAGGAAGAGCAAAAAGACGCCTTTAAACAGCTTCGGGAGCATCTGGCTCAACTCCCAACGCTGGCTAGCCCAGCTGAAGGAGAAACTTTGTACCTATATGTGGCCGTTAGCCCAGCCACCATCGGATGCCGAGACTCGCTATCCTCTACTCGAGAAAGTCAGCAACCGATCTACTTCGTCAGTCATACACTGACGGATGCCGAGACTCGCTATCCTCTACTCGAGAAAGTTGCTTTCGCGGTAGTAGTAGCTGCTCGGAAGCTGAGGCCCTATTTTGATTGCCATCAGATAGTGGTCTTAACTGATCAGCCGTTGGAAAAAGTTCTCGGCAAGGTTGAAAAATCTGGTAGGCTAGCCAAGTGGGCTTTTGAGCTCACCGAATTCAGCATCAACTACCGTCCGAGGGCTGCCATTAAGGCTCAAGCTCTAGCGGATTTCTTGGCCGAATGCTCATACCAAGAAGCGCTAGACAGTGAAAAGAAATTCTGGACCGTGTTTACGGATGGATCTTCCACCGAAAACGGTTCGGGGGCAGGAGTAGTGATAACTTCTCCCGAAGGCAAATCCTTTGAGTATGCACTAAAGTTTTCTTTTAAGGCCTCGAACAATGAAGCCGAGTATGAGGCAGCAATCGCCGGCCTAGAATTGTGCATCTCCCTGGAAGCCGATCATGTCTGCCTAAAAACAGACTCTCAGCTAGTTGCATATCAGATCAGTGGCAGCTACGAGGCCAAAGAGCCCTCCATGATAGCTTATCTTGCCAAGATCAAATCAGTCATTGCAGAGCTGAAAACTTTTGAGGTTCAGCTGATCCCAAGGGGTCAGAATACTCAAGCCGATGCACTCTCCAAACTTGCCAGTTCATCTCTTACCGAGCTGAACAGATCTGTATATGTAGAAGTGCGTCGAGAGAGAAGTGTCGACGAAGCACCTGAAGTGTGCTGCGCTGACCCAGAGCCTAGTTGGATGGACCCCATCCTAGCTTTCAAGCTTCGGGGAGAAACTCCCAAAGATAAAGCTTTGGCCTCCAAGATGAAGAGAACCAGCTCTAGGTTCATTGTCTTCAGGGGGGAACTTCTGAAAAAGTCCTTCTCAGCCCCATTGCTGAAATGCGTGGGACCAACAGATGCAGATTATATCCTACGGGAGATTCACCTCGGCATCTGTGGGAACCACATTGGGGGAAGAACCTTAGCCCACAAGGCATTGAGGGCTGGATATTACTGGCCCACCATGATCGCAGATGCTAAGGAGCTGGTTCGGAAATGCGAAAAATGTCAAAAATACGCTCCAGTTATCCAGCAGCCAACAAGGGATCTTCAGCCGATCCTTAATCCACTCCCGTTTGCCCAATGGGGACTGGATATACTGGGACCATTTCCAGAGGCTGTGTACCAGAAAAAATGGCTGATAGTTGGTGTCGACTACTTCAGTAAATGGATCGAGGCCGAAGCAGCCTCGAACATTACAGAGCAAACTGTCAGAAAATTTATCTGGCAGAATATCATCACTCGATTTGGCATCCCGAGAGTATTTGTCTTCGATCATGGGAGGCAATTTGATAACTTACCGCTGAAGCGGTATACAGATCAGTTCGGCATAAAACTGGCATATTCAGCGGTATGCCACCCGCAAAGTAACGGACAAGCCGAAGCTGCAAATAAACAGATCTTAAATGCCCTCAAGAAGAGGGTGGAAGATCAAAAGTCCAAGTGGCTGGAGGAGCTCCCTGGAACCCTTTGGTCCCTTCGGACAACTGAAAAAGAGGCAACGGGCCACTCACCTTTTGAACTGGTGTATGGTGCCGAAGCCGTCCTTCCAGTGGAAATTGGCTCTGAGAGCCTTCGAGTGCACCACTTCTCGGCTGAGAATGAGCGACTGATGAGGGAATCTCTCGATTTCCTCGACGAAGTAAGAGACTCAGCCCGAGACAGAATGACCGCCTATAAGCAGAGAATCAGAAAATTTTATAACCGAAGGGTCCATGCAAGGCCTCTCAAAATTGGAGACCTTGTCCTTCGGAATGCTGCTGCAGTTCAGAAAGGCCGAATCCATGGGAAACTCTCAGCTGCATGGGAAGGACCTTATGAAATCTATGATGAGCTTCAGCCAGGGACATACCGACTTCGGCAGTTGGATGGAACTGAGTTGAAAAATCACTGGAACGCTGATGTACTGAAAAAATATCATGTGTAAACCCTTCGGGGCAGAACAATCTTTGTAAGTACATTTTGAACTAATGAAAGGCCTTGGAGCCGCCATTTATATAAATGTTTACAACTTTTTATCCTTTCAAAATTTTCTTTGTTCTATCTACTCTTTAAGGGTTTTTTATTCAGCCTCGTCTGAAACCTTCGCCTTCGGGTAACTGGGTTTCAGATTGCTGACAAAACTCGTCTTTTTAAAGAACACTGGTCTTTCAGCTGAAGTCAAACTTCAGTAAGACTTGTTCTCCAAAGACATGAGTCCATGGACAATTCTGGGATATTGCCTTAACTGAGCCTTGTATCCCAGAGAGCCATTATCCGAAACATTGCCTTAAGTTGGCCCTGTGTTTCGGGTATCCATTTTTCAAAGATAGACAGAAAATCAAGGATAACAGCAACAGTTGAAAATTGTTTAATCAGCCTCGTCTGAAACCTTCGCCTTCGGGTAACTGGGTTTCAGATTGCTGACAAAACTCGTCTTTTTAAAGAACATTGGTCTTTCAGCTGAAATCCAACTTCAGTAAGACTTGTTCTCCAAAGACATGAGTCCATGGACAATTCTGGGATATTGCCTTAACTGAGCCTTGTATCCCAGAAAGCCATTATCCGAAGCATTGCCTTCAGTTGGCCCTGTGTTTCGGATATGCGTCTTTTAAAGAACACATGTCTTTCAGCTGAAGTCCAACTTCAGTAAGATTTGTTCTCCAAAGTCATGAGTCCATGGACAATTCTGGGATATTGCCTTAACCGAGCCTTGTATCCCAGAAAGCTAATATCCGAAGCATTGCCTTCAGTTGGCCCTGTGTTTCGGATATCCATTTTTCAGCTGAAGTCAATCTTCAGTAAGACTTGTATTCCAGAAGCACTGCCTTCAGTTGGCCTTGTGTTTCGGATACCCATTTTAAAGAAGTGAAGAAATTGTTTATTCAGCTGAAGCCATACTGTATCAGTGCAAGTTTATCTTCGGCAGAATGAAAGAAACAGTAAAGCATTCAAAAACAAAGCAGCTGAAGAAAAGAGCATCAAATTAATAATTCATGCTCAGAAATTGAGCTACAAGTTCAATTAAACTGTATCGGCAGCCGCCCACAAGCGGAAAATAACAGCTGCCGAAATACGTACATAAGCAAAAAAATAAACTGTTGTACGACAAGGCAAGCTGAAGCAAAAAACAAGGCAAAAAATTCAGAAAGCGGCAAGTCTAAAGTTAAGCGCATGATGAACCGCAAGATTCTGAAGACGACTGCCCGAGTTCCTATGCTTCAGCCCGAGGATCAGACTGATCAGCGTTGTTGAGCCCCATGGTGGCCTCAGCCCCAGCAGCAGAAGAAGCAGGCTTTGCACTCTGCCGAGCCTCCCTTTCCCTCTGCTCAGCCTCCAACTCCATTCTCTCAGCTTCCTCTTCGGCTTCCTCAGCCTTAAGAATTTCAGCTTCGACTGGAGTTGCATACTTCATATGAGGGTCTTCGGGATTCTGGACCCATTCAGCACATTTGGACCAGTCCAGCTTCGGCTCAGCATGAAGGCAGACTCTTCGGCATACTCTGAACCCGTTTCTGAAACCCATTTCATATTCTTCCTGGGTATAGACACGGACTTTGAGTAGAGCCTCAGCATCAGCCAGCTTCTTCTGGGTCTCCTCCAAGTCTTCCTTGGATTTCTTCAGCTCATCGGCGAGCTTGGAGGAGGAACCTTTCAGCTCATTCAGCTCCTGCTGAACTTGGGAAGCCTTTGTCTGAGCCTGGGCCACTTCAACTTTTTTGGCCATCAGTTGATCCTCAGCCTCATGGAGTTTAGCTCTCTGAGCTTCAGCAGCAGCAGCAGCCTCTGAGAGTTGGACATCTCTGGCCTGGAGCAACTCTTCAGTAGCCATTCGGCTGGCTTCAAGAGCTTCTAGTCGTTGCTGCACTTCAGCTTGTGCAGCAGCTCCTTCCTGAATACGGCTCTCAACGGCAGCCTTGAATTTGGAGACGTCCACTCCCATGTGCTCCTGGAGGAATTTTTCCCCTTCCATCAGTGGGGGAAAAACTTCCTTCTCCATAGCGTCGCAGAAGGTTTTGAGGGCTTCAACAGCTTTTTTCTCGTACTCCTCACCCTTCTGCTGCTTCTCTTCAGCTGCTGCTTGCTTCAGCTTAGCAAGCTTTAATTCCTCCTCAGCTACCTTCTTGTCGTGCTCGGCAGCATCTACCCTATCTTGTAGGGTATCTATCAGCTCTACAGTGAGAGTCTGATTGTGCACGAACTGAAAACAGGAGCACAAATTAAAAAAAAAAATAAAGGTAAATAAAAATAGAGCTGAATTTTAGAGGAAATAAAGGCAAGGAAAATCACCTGCATCATCAGCAGTTGGTTAGACCTGGCTGGGTCAGGAACTGATCTGCTGGATTCGCCCATCCCAGCAGTGGCCTTCAGCGACCAGATTCTTGCCCTATCTACTTCGGACATGCCAGCAAAATCGCCGAAGTAGGCTGCAGCACCTTCACGGTTCTGACCCCATATGAGGTCCCAGATGTGATCTGGGATTGGAATTCGGGGGGCCGAGAAACCCATTTCTCCAGATTGCAGAGTCTGGAAAGAAGGAAAGGATGACGATGGAGCTTCTTTAGCTTTGGATGGCTCAGCATCATCCTTCTCAGAAGAGTCAATTACTATGACCTCTTCTTCTTCAGGGGTGAGGACGAAAGCCTCAACCTCTCTTGCAATGTATGCCGTGAAACCCTCAGCACTGGGCATCACGGCATCCTTATTTTTGTGCTCAGCAGCACTCTCCTGAATTTCTTCTTGGACCCCTCCCTTAGATTCGGGAGTTCTCTGATCCACCTCCATCTCAGGAGGTGGCGGATGGGTCTTTTGAGGTGATTGGGGTGGTGGCCGGGGAACCCTCGGCGATCCATTGCCTTCCTCGGGTTCCCTTATTTCAACGCCGATGGTCATCGGCCTCCGCTGAAATTCGTGAGGGCCGATGATGGCCATTCTTCGGCGCCTTTTCTGAAGAGGCTGCTCGTCCATGTCTGAGTCTGAAGACTCTTCTTGTATTTGGTCCTCGGGACGAACAGGGGCTTTCCCTTCTCTGTGTCTGTTACTCTCTTCAGACTGTAACAAACAGGGGGGAGGAAGAATGTGAGTAAAAAAAAAAAAAAAAAAAAAAAGAAAAAAGAAGAAAGACAAAGTTAAGTCTGAAAGCTCACCGAGGTCTTCAACAAAGCCTCGTCTTCTTCAGCTGCCCTAGCTGCAGCTTCTTCTTCAGCAGCTCTGGAGGACCCTTCTCCTCCTTCGCAAGCTTCGAGAACCCGTGCAACCTCTTCGGCTGTACGGGCAGCTTCAGCTTCTTCGTCCAGCAGCTGAAACCAGGGGTCTCTCTTCTTCCACCAAGGCTTCTGCCTCTGATACAGAGCAACAGCCTCAATTTGGAAGTGGGAAGAGTCTAGATGAACTTCCCTATGCCTCGGTTCAGTGATAGACGGGGCCCGATCAGTTACAACTCGTTCTCGGTTGACACCAAGACGAGCGTAGTTAATGCCAACATTGGTCTCGTCCCGCTCTGAAAAAGAGAAGGGGAAAGGTCAGTTCAGATAGGTTGGCACAGCATAAAAAAGCGAAGTGAGAGAAGAAAAAGAGATAATTAAAAAGCCTCGGCCCCAGCCGAAGAAGCTTACCATCCTTAAACTTTCGGCTGAGGCCAACAACTGCTAGCATGTTCTCTTGGAAAACATAATGCGTATCGGGGAGCCAAGTCTCCGGGATATGCTGCATTCGGCCGCTGCCCCCCCGGTTTGGCAGCTTGCCGAAGATATGTTGTTGATCAAGGTTCGGATCCGGCCCGTTATCTGCGGGGGGACCTAGACTTCCCATGTCGGGATCAGGCTCAGCAAGGTACCGGGGAGAGCTGAAGACGCAAGGGTGGCCCGGATCTGTGGGTGCCCTAACCCAAATCCTTGACCTCTCCAGTCCTTGTCTGAAGAGTCGTTCGGCCACATGGTTAGGTACTGGGGCCGGGACTCAATCCGGTACCACCCAGAACCATGGATTCCGTGCCCACTTTGAATATTTGGCACTAGCCGATGAAGCTTTTTGAAGCAGTGCAGGTTCGGCACATACTTGAAGAACTTGCAGACCCATAAGTATGTCATCACCCTTCGGATGCTGGTGGGAGTTAACTGACATAGGGAGATATTGTAATGGATCAGCAAGTCTCGGACGAATACGTCCAAAGGGAACCTCAGCCCGTACTGAAGCTGTCTTGTGTACACCCCCACATACCCCGGGGGTGGACGATGGATTCTATCGGATGCCGCGGGCATTCGGCACCAATACCCATCAGCTTCAAAAATGCCGTAATGCAACTCAATTTGCTCGGAAAACCGATATTGTTCGGCATTCTCCACCCACCATGAGTAGGGGCGGTTCTTTATCATGGCCGAAGCTACTTCGGCATTCTCCCACTCTGAAAACCCGGGGAGGATATCCCAAAGGACAGCGGGAACTTCATCGTCCCGTCCAGAAGCGCTCGGCCCCTCCGTTCTCTGAGGAGGAGCCGAGGAAATTGGAGTCGCCCTAATCCCTTCAGCAGGGTCAGACTCTGGCCTTTGTCCATTCCAGGTCCCAATCCTGTTCCTAGGATCGGGAATTGGCCTTGCTCTTCTTGGAGCACGGGCTCTACCTCTAACTCCTCTTGCCATTGATTATTTCGAAGAAAAAAGTCGGAAAAAAGGGAAGGAGTTCGAATTCGAAGAAAAATAAACTGAAATCAACGGAATTTACCTTAATCTGAAGCGAAAGTTGCCGATTTACGAGTTCGTAGTGGCAAGTCTCAGTTTCTAAGCTTAATGCTCGGGGAATTTGCGAAGTTTTGATGCGGGTTCTTGGTTTCTCTCGAGAATTCTGGGTTTGTGTTGGTGAATAAGTGAGGAGAGATGACGCGCCTCTGTTTATATCTCCAGGAATGGGATACGGGGAGTCCGCGTTTCAATTTCTCTTAAATACCCCACTAAGTAACCGTTAAACACACGACCTTGCGATTAAACTGCCCATTATCCGTCCAACTTCCACCATCATCCGCCTTAACCGTTGTTATCTCATTAATTACGGTTTAAATTCAAATTTTTGGATTAATTAAATCATTTACTTCCCTCCTTTTCTGAATTAAATCAAACCCGACCCGTCATCCTTCCAAATCGGGTCTGGGGGGCAAGTTGTTTGGGTCCAATTTAGTCCAATTGGGCCTACGCATTAAATGATCCAATTAAAAGCCCAAGGTCAAGGTTCAACTCTCCAATTGTGCTAAAGTCAAAGGTCAGCCCTCAAAGCAAGCCAATTGGGCTAAGGCCCAACCTCTCCATGTATGAAGAGGTATAAAAACCATCAATATTCAGACATTCAGGTATTGATTCACAGATTCACATATTCTCATATATTCAAGCAAAGCCTCAAGCAACTAATTCTCTTGCATAGTGTTCTCTTTCTACACATTGTACTGACTTTAGCATCGGAGGGGCCTTCCTCGGCAACACCCCCGAGGCTAGTTTACGTGTGTTTACTGTGCAGGAAACCTTCGGCCCAACATAACTTGGACCGAATCCAGTCTTCTCCGTTTCAGCGGACCTTCGGCAAGGTCCCATTGTTTTCACCCGAAACACCTTTAATCAATCGACGCTAACCAATTTCCTCTATCTCAAATAGATGCTGAATGCTTATTCACCAAAAAAAAAAAAAAAAAATGCAACAACATAAAAATAATATTTTTATCTGCATAATTGCATAAACCGCAAGTCTGTATTTCTGTAAGGCTGGTCCGAAAACTACCTAATAAGTATGCATCTTAGATAATAGTGAATCACAAAAGTTTTTTCGAACTAACATAGAGACATTTTATTATAAAGAGTAGATCATGGGCTAATACTTTATAACTCTATTTGCAATAAGCCAAAGGCCTACATCTGACTGAAGACTAAAGTATCAAGAGGATACCCTTGAGTGATGTATTGTACGTCGTGGCTAAACAAAACAGAGATAAGAAAATAATTACACCACTAAGCATTATGCACCGCCAGAGCTTTTAATTGTAAGCAGTTCAAGGCTTGAAAGTTCTGCTCACCAAATGACAGAATCGAATATGACGGGCTGCTGAAAAGAAAGATGCCTCCCTCTCTTCGAATGACATATATAGGGAGCGGCAGAGAAGAAATCCAAAGTTTTTATTACCCCTACAGGCTGAATTGGAAGCAACAATGGCAAGCCGCAACCCTAAGGATAGCCAATGCAAAAGGAAACTGGGAAAGAGAGGTGAATCTGATGATAGCAGTAGACTTTAAATAAGCAGTAGTCATGTACAAAGACAGATTCTTTGGAGTACGACAATGTTTATGAATACAGGGAATCTATGTCGAAGCACAAGTGAAGCAGATATTCAAAGGAAGACAGAAAAACAAGGTTAGCCAGCTGACATTTAAGCAAATGAAGCAACAAGAGGAAACTTGCAATACGATTAGGGCCCTGAAGCTGTATTGTTGAATAAAAAAACCAATATCTTGTACTAATGAACTGGACCAAGGTACTAGCAGTAGCAACTCCAGATAGAGCAGATGCTGTACTAACACTGACAATAATAATAACATTTCTGATGTTTTATCATTTTTATGTGTTTACCATATATATCTGGAAATGAAACAATAAGATCTCTACAAGTTCTACTGAGTCAAAAAGATATTTAATGTTAATAGTTTAAGCTAGACTCCATCACTATTGGATGCTGATATCTCTACTTCAATATTTGTACAGAACAACTAGACGTCGAGTATTAAGTGATTAACCATACTCCCCCCCCCCCCCTTCCCTCCCTTTTTCTCTTTCTCCCCCTCCCTCCTAATCTTGTTGTATAATATTCTGATCATCATCTAGCAAATGAAAAAGGTAAAAATGATGAATTATGAAATTAAACAATGTCAAATGAGGTACTACGTATATATAAACCAACGTGTTTTAACACACAAAAACCATACAGTAATCATACAATGTCAAAAGAGTTAACAAACCTTTTAACGGGTAGGATGCCAATTTGTGGCAAAAAAAAAGCCCAAATTAAGAGCATCTGCATTGCTTTACTTGCAATTGTCTAAATTCAACCAATCTTCTTCTATATTCTATAGTTTCACGGGTAGGATGCCAAAGTCTTCCCTTGGATTCCTTTGTGCAACACTAAGCTCTCCACATAAGTCTCAAAAGATGTCGGGCCATCAATATAATCTTCTAAATGTTGTATTTGATGACTTCTAAAGTTATAAGAATACAATCTACCAGCACTCTGTAAGAAAAATGTATTTTTCTCCACATTGAAAATCTTTGTATGAGTAACCCTTTCAAGAAACTCTGATCCAATAGTTCAAATACTTAAAGTGCAGTTTCAAAAAACATTCAAGACACATACATAAACTCCAACATGTGACAACCCTTACTTTTAAAACTCCATTAAACTATTTGCTGTTGTTACAATTACAAAATACAAGCATTTCTGTCTCAAGAATATGCAATAAAACAAACCCATAGTGGCATTTATACAGAGATCTAGCAACTTCCAATCAAGAATAAAACTCATTTACATATAATCAAGCAATCACAGGCTGAAAAATATGCAGCGTTTAGGGGTTACAGATTCTGCAATTTTTGTGCCTCTAAAATCACAAATAACAGTTATAATTCTCAGGAATGCAGACAGTGGGAAGTTGGGAACACTATCTACTGCTAGTAAAATCCGCATTCACTGTAACAAATAGAGGCAGCCAGAAAACAGAACCTTTGCTAGTAAAATTGCATTCGGAGACAGAGGTGGCACAAAGCTTAGACATTCTTGAAGCCGCAATTATACATAGGTAAAACTACACGAGGGATCAAGATTGAAGTATATAACTTGTAAAATTTTAAATTTTATTTAAGTAGTCTGTAATCTGTATCACGTCGTTTTTTAATGATCACTGCCAGGATGTAGAAGAGCTCCAGTTAGTTGCAGAAAGTTAAAGGGGGAATTTGTGTTAATTAAATGGAAACACAGCAATAAAATGTAACAGCAATGCTGCCCTGCCCAAGACCACCACTTCATCAAATTCAAGCCACTTTGGCTGCTGGCTCAGTTATAATTTCTTTGTTAATTTTCCAGTAAAGACAACATCATCATCTATTATTCTTCATGAGTATACTACAGTCTAAAAAGGGTGGTCACTTGAATTAGAGGACCTTGACATATACTCTTTAACAAGTTTTGAGAATGAAGAATTCTTGTTTTGTAACAAGCTTGTAGGAGAATCATATTCCTCAACGAGCCCTACAAAAAAAGAGGATTGGCAATTACTAAAAATAACAATGAGAAATCAAACTTTGGTGCCTGAGAAAAATGAATGTACAATATTTACATGGAGGGAAATTGATTGTACCATGACTAAGAAGCAAGACCGTGTTACTGTCAAGAACAAAAGTGATGCGATGTGCAATGGTAATAAGGGTACAATCTGCAAAATGATGTTTGAGAGTTTGTTGTATAAGATTATCAGTGGTTGTGTCAACTGATGCAGTCGCTTCATCAAGGACCAACACTTTGCTTCTCTTGAGTAATACTCGCCCAAGACAAACTAGTTGTCTCTGACCCATGCTCCAATTCTCCCCGTTCTCATGAACTATATATATGTTGTTGGGAAAAAAAATGCATTGGAATTAGTATGTGATCATATAAAAAAAAAACCCTACAAAATATACTGTAAGTGTGATAGGAAAGAAATTAATACCATTAGAATCCAACTTTCTTTCCATGTTCCTGACTACATCTCCAAGTTGACACTTATCCAAAACCTATAAGTAAATTATACAATACACAAGTAAGAATGTATGGTTAATCCTTCAATTAAACACCAAAAGAAAAAAAAAACACTCACATCCCATATCTGTGCATCTGTGTACTGCTCAAGTGGGTCTAAATTACTTCGTATAGTTCCTTGAAACATGGTTGGATCCTGAGGAATGATGCTCAGTCTTGACCTCAGATCTTGGAGTCCAATAGTTGAGATATCAATACCATCAATTACAATACAACCAGTTGTAGGTTCAACTATCCGAAAAAGTGCTTGTATCAGAGTTGATTTACCACTTCCTGTTCTTCCTACAATACCGGTTTTTGAACCTCCTGGAAAAGTGCATGTCACACCATGTAGCACTAGTGGCAGATGTGAAGCATACCGGACCTGCAAATTATAGATATCGATGTTCCCATGTGATGGCCAAGAACAGTCTGGCCGATTTTCTTGTATGATAAGAGGAGCCTCACTAGGAACGTTCGTGTACTGAAGAATTCTCTCCACTGATATCATCTTGTTCTCCCAATGGCATAAACAACTTACTAGCGTAGACAGCTTACCGTTGAGGGTGAGTCCATATGTCACAGCTAATCCTGCGATTGCTGTACAAGAAGATAAGACTTGCAGTTTTAGATTTGCCCATTACAAAGATATACGCCGAAAAAGACTAATACATACCAGGATCTATGCTCTCTCTGAAGTACATAGAGAGAACTAAAAGGGAGGCAAATGTAATACAAGAGAATGCATCCAGCCGCAACATTAGCCATTTCATTGCAGCAGCAAGATGGAATTCAGGTCGAGAATATGCATCAACAATTTTCATATATGTTGGCTGGAATCTTGACTGTTGATCAAAGCTCCTAATAGTTGTGATTCCCGAATTAGTTTCAGCAAAATATTGAATGACTGGAGCTTCGCATACTGGACTCAACCGTGATAATTCTCTTGATGCACACATATAATATTGCTGCATATGATAGATGATCAGTGTTTCATAATATGAACTAGAACAGTGTAAACATTCTATAGGCTCGGAAGTAAATAGGGGCCTTATAAATAAGTAATGTTTAAACAAGCAAAATCCAAAATGGTAGCTATGTACTGATCTTACTTTTTTTAACCATAGACAATTTCTCGGTTAGTTAATCTATGTTCTAACAATGAGTGCCAGTTGTGCATACAGAAACAACAAGTATACTTGTAAAGTTACAGTCTTACCTGATACCATATGGAGGCGAAAATCAAGGGGATGAATATGATCAAAACTTCCCAGGCAACTGTAGACATCACAGCAATAATTCCCAGAAGTTGGATGGAAAGGGATATAAGCCTCTCAAGTAAGGATGGAATTCGAGTCTCCACAGCACTTTGATCAGTCGAACACTATATGGGAGGAAGTGGATTGAACTAGTCAGTACAGGAAGATTGAGCCAAGTCACTATTGTGATATAAGCTCCACAAAATATTCATTTCACCTCAAATACCCATGACATGTACTCGACACTCTGACAAGGCCTCTATTTTCAAGTTCAACACTTGGACACATCAACATCTAGCATGGTTACTCTAGTCCTAGTAACATCGGATGTTATATATAAGTACTCTGTATTAAGTAAATTGTTAAAGATATTATACAAGGAATGATCACTTACTCGGTTGAGAATTCTTCCAGCAGGTGTAGCATCGAAAAAGGACATAGGAGCATGAAAAATGGCTTCAAGCATTTTTTTTGAAAAGTATGGTTGCAGTTTTATATCCTGTGGCTACAACAAGCGATACTACTGCAAGGGTGCAGAAACATATGCCAATTGCCAAAGATGCATAAACAATCAGTAGAGTAGATCCACTAAAAACAGGTTCAACATCCTTTGATGATGGAGTTGCCCATGCCCACCAATAATTGCTCCCTATTTGAAGAATTTGTAAGACAATTGAGGCCAGAATTACAAGAATCACCGGAGCTCCCCCATATGCAGTTGTGATGTAGTTCCAATAGACAGAAAACTCGACTCTACCCCTCTCTCGTTCTTCTTCTTTTACAAGCTGTTCTACAGGTGCAGAATCAGCTGCTCCCCCCTCATCATCTACTTCACCATTCACATTTTCATTACTTATGATACTCTTCTTATTGTCTGCAGAAGTAGATGCAGCCTTGTTGGAATCAGGTATCGACGACAGAGAAGTATATTGTGCACCTACAAGTTGAAAAAATTCGGACCCTGGAACAAGAATGTCATCATACTTTCCAGCTTGTACAATCCTTCCATTTTTCATGACCTTACAAAAAATTTGAGGTAGTCACAAGTTTAACAAAAGGTTAGATGACTTAATGACCCCAAATTGAAGATAAGCAGACTATGTTACTGAGCTCACCACAACTAGATCAGCAGCGTTCAAGAACTCGATTTGATGAGTAACATAAATGACAGTTTTCCTGCTCAGAAGACCAAGCAAAACTTCCTGCAATCCAAAATCAAAAAGCAGTATTACGAAATCAGAATTTTAAAAAGTTTTTTTTTATTTTTCTAAGACAGTACAAGGTAATGGTAAAAGATTAAACCTTGAATAAATGAGAACCAGTATGAGCGTCAACAGCACTAAAAGGATCATCAAATAGATAGATATCCACATCATGGTAGAGAGCACGAGCAATTTGTATTCTTTGCTTCTGTCCACCACTTAAGTTAATTCCTCTCTCACCAATAACAGTCTGATCACCAAATGAAAGAACTTCTAGGTCCTTCTTAAGACAACAAGCTTCGAGTACTTGATCATATCTTTGTTGGTCCATATCCTTACCAAACAGTATGTTCTCTTGAACCGTACCACTCTGTATCCAAGGTGATTGAGCAACATAAGCCTTTGTCCCACACAACTTGACCGCCCCTGAGATTTTAGGCATTTCACCCAGAATGCAAGAAAGTAAGCTCGATTTGCCTGAACCAACAGTACCACATATACCAACCTTCATACCATGAGACACTTTTATGTTTATATCATTTAATGTTGCCATAGTATTAGACGAAGACATATTATCATAAGTGAAGTATCCATCAATAATCTCAACTGTTGTATCAGAACAGCCCAACGGCAGGTTCTCTAAAGCATCATCTTGGAGCTCATCTAGGGAAAGAAAAAAAGCAATTCTCCCAAGCGAAACCTTGGCTTGGACTACCAAGGATATTGTATCAGGGAGGAGCAAGACTGGCTCTCGAAGAACTCGAAAGGTAGCAAGTGCTGACAATACATGCCCCATTTCAAGTGGGATTCCCAAACATATACAAGAACCGAAAGTTACCAAAGTCACCAAAGTTGGACCTACCCCAAAGAAAAAATCAATCAATACTGAACTATATAGATATTTCTTCAACCATTGCATCTCCACTTTTCGTAGTTGAAGAATCTTGGACAAAAAACTCATCTCCCATCCTTGAAACCTAAGAACTCTCATATTCCTTAAAGTCTCAATAGTCGCCTTCATTCTATTATCCTTGGATTCCATTAGTTTTTTTTGAAACTTTTTCTGCCAAGTCATAAATAAAGAGTTTGCTCCCATAAATATTAATGTTACAACAAAAGCACCAATAGAAGCAAGAAGTCCCAATTTGATGTATAGAATTAGGAAGGCTAAACTGATTTGGAAAAAAATTAACCATGTATCATGAAAGTACACAATAAAACTCTGGATTTTCTCAACATCAACAGTCACAACATTGATAAGTTCTCCACTTCCACTACTAGCCTCGTCGCCTTGCAATTGTGATGACCAAGAAGCAAGGGCTAAACTCTTGCTGTAGATCATTACAGTTGTCACTGCTCGAATCCTAATTCCAATTTGTTGCATCCTAAACATCCAATGTCTATTTATGAAAGCCTCAAGAAAAGTCGTGGAACAAAATGTCAAAGCAAGGACATAACCTTGGTTATTAAACGCCTCTTGGCCATTAAGGCAATGAACAAAAGTATCCATAAGATATGGAGCAACGAAACAAGCTAGTGTGTATATTATAGCCAAGAGAGCTGTCCATACAATTTCCTTCCAAATCGACAAGAAATAAGCCTTTGCAAGCCCAAATTCAGTAATAACAACTCTTGTACTACTACTAACACCTACATTATCATCAAAAAGCCTAGCTTGGAACACAGGAAAGGCTCGAAACACACTATTAGAAGGGCCGAGTTGAGGAATATCATCAAGCTCTAAGGTTGATTTCTGGGTCCCCAACGCAAGTAAAGGAGTTATCCAAGAAAAAAAGAGTGTACGAAAAAGAGCAGCGTTATGGTACGGAGTCACAGTTTCGCACCCTTTGGCCTTTGCCTTGCTATTTGAATCGAAGTTGCCATGATTTAGAAGAGGTTCTTCAAGATCAGGGACAACTTCATCTTCAGTTTTCAACGATCCTACACAAAATAACATTTATACAATCAATAAAATCTTAATTTCCACTGCTACTATTATTTAGAAACTAGCAGTACGGAGTAAAATAGCAACAGTGGAGAGAACTACCTTTAACCACGATATTCATTTGATGATGACAACAGAAGTATGAGATGCGTAGCCTATATAACACAACAATAGAGATCTTTAGACAAAATATGTTATCAATGCATCACATCAAGCCACCATTAAATTATAGGTAAAACAAAATTATTCGGAATATACTTTGCATATAGTTGACTTCAACAAATATTATTCATATTAGTATAAGAGTAGTATCAAGTTTGATATTCTTTCAAAAAAACCAAAAAAAAAAAAAAAAAAAAAAAACACTTGACAGGGTTGTTTATCGAATTTTAAGATAAACTTTTTAAATTTTAAAACATACGGAGTGTTATCATATATATATATATTTTAATTCTAAAATATAAATCTCCATGAAATATATCCTATAGTTTCCTTAAAAAAAAAAATCTTGTTATTATTCTAATTTTACTAAATAAATATCCTACTCAATGAAAGATTTACAACACCTTTAATATACCACTTGTCAGGGTTGTTTATCGAATTTTAAGATAAACTTTTATATATATGAAAAATTTTAAAACATACGGAGTGTTATCATATAGTGTTATCATATATATACATTTAAAATACATTACAAATACATCAAACTGATATATTAGATACACCAAGTTGTAATCGTAGATACATTAATCAATAACTATGATTAATTTAAAAAAATATAGAAACACAAAAATTGATAAAACCATTTGAAATAATATGTTAATTAAAGCTACATCAAAAATTAACTCCGGAGTACGAGTACATGAAAAACTAATGAACACCAATGTTTTAAAAAATAATTATCTAAATGAGTGATATGAGTTTCCTATAGCTTGGATTGAAAATTAAAGAGAGAGAAAGAGGGAGAATTGCAATAGATTTTGGTTTCTCCACCAGTAGAGGTAGAGATCATATGCTGCAAATACACTAGAGGATCACCGTATTCACCAAATTATTAACGAAAACCAGCTTTGATCAGAGATGACAATGGAGGAGTGCTGGAACCTGGAGGGAGAAAACACGATGCAGAGACGAACTAATAAAATTTTGAAAAGCCGATGTTTTTAGGATTTAATCTTGACCGTGTGTTTTCAAATCCAACGATCCTTATTGCTTCTCACCATAAAGGTGAGATTATTAGTATCACACATAGGATAAAAATGTTGTATAGATTTTGCAAGATAAAAAAGTTAATTTTCAATAAAATTTGGATATATTTTAGGATAAAATTGCTGGTTTTGAGTTTTATTTTTGATAAAATAAATTACCAATATTTTATATGTACAAATTAAATTGTTATCTGCAACTTTGGGGTATTATTTGTGAGATATAAAATATTTCAAAGTTGCAGATAACAATTAACGAAGGTAGTATATATAAACCAGCGTGTTTTAACACACGAATACCATACAGTAATCATACAATGTCAAAAGAGTTAACAAACCTTTTAACGGGTAGGATGCCAATTTGTGGCAAAAAAAGCCCAAAATTAAGAGCATCTGCATTGCTTTACTTGCAATTGTCTAAATTTAACCAATCTTGGTCTTCCCTTGGATTCCTTTGTGCAACACTAAGCTCTCCACATAAGTCTCAAAAGATGTGGGGCCATCAATATAATCTTCTAAATGTTGTATTTGATGACTTCTAAATTCATAAGAATACAATCTACCAGAAATCCGTAAGAAAAATGTATCCGAAGAGCATTTAAATCCGCATCCCCAGAATACCATAGCCTACAGGAATACTTTCCATTATCCTTAACCAAAACCCATATGCAGGTACGCTTAGAAGACATACTGAAGAATGCCACTGACTCACCAAGAACGAAATTAAATTTAATGGCATATTGTTCTGTAGCATCAGGCAAATCAACCTATCTTTAATCCTCCAAAGGCGATCATTTAGTGAATAAACTGCAATCGAAAACTCGGGATACTTAACAAACCCGAAACCAAACACCTTATAAGATGGAGCGAAACCCGGCCAATAAGTTATGAATTTGTATCCCATTGATACAAAAGGGCAATGACTTGATTATAGAACATAATGCTATTCAAAATCAACCCATAACAATTCTCAGGAATTCCGAAAAGTTGATCAATTTTCCTACATGTGTCTCTACTATGATTGTTGATGTAAATTTGAAGATGCATAAGAATGAAATCAGAGGAATCGATTAAAGAACACCAGGTTTTACAAACAGACCTGAATCGAATTAGGGTTTTCGCCGGCAGCCTAGCAAAGATCTCCCTCCACAATTCTGTCGGCAAATCTGGCAATTCGGCGTCGGATGTTGTGATCTGGTTGCTGCTTGATTCCGCCATTGAAATCAATTTGGGGGGTGGAATACTGTTTGGGGAAGATAAAGTCTCACACACAATGATTTACTTGTATTTGTATTCTCGGAGTATTAATGTGAGAATGTGCCCGTATTAATTTACATTGTATTCAAAGACAAGTCATAGGGAAATAATCTAACACGGATGGATCGGTCCTTAAATCTTTGATACTCCCTCCATCCCTTATTGTTACCTCATTTTCCGTTTAAAACCGTCAGATTGCCTCATTTTAATATTGAGCAATAGAAATCCAGTGGACTACTAGCTAGTGCAAAGTGCTTGATTACAGCCTCGTTCATTCCCTTACCGAAGGGATACATAAACTAAAAGATTATCAGGCATTTTCTCATTTGTATATACGAGGACTCGAGGAGAGCCACAATATCAATTAGCTATGAGAAAATTAACATGAAAATAGGCAGGATAAAACAATGTTTTTTTTTTTTTTTTTTTTTTTTTTACAACACGCAAACAAGTAATTTTGAATCAACAATAAGTACCTCGTTTTTTCCTTGCCTCCTGGGCTAATACGTGGGCCCTTGAGACAACGGTACAAGGAACCTTATTACAACAGAAATAAACGAAAATTTTACTACGGCTATTAATGTCCTGGGCTAACCTACGAATATCCCAAGGCGCATCAATAGGGTGCTGGATGCACTGCCTTGCTACCATGCTATCTGTACAAACCTCAATGGACTTGCTCAATCCCTGTGCATGAAGTACACCCTCCTGGATTGCCATCAGCTCCGTCTGCAGCGGTGATTGTGCCATCACAACTTTCCCTCCCCTCGCAACCTCTGTGTGTTCTTTCATTATGACCCATCCTATGCATGCCGTGATTCTCCCCCCTTTGTCCTTTTTCCAGCTCCATCAGTGAATATAGACAGCAGGGATCCTTCTTCACACGTTCCTGTAGCCCAGAAAAGGTCTAACTCTCCTGTTTCCCTAGGCCTCTCCTCTTCCTTGGCCTTGTGCTCCTTCAACCTGGACACTGATTCTTCTAACATATGGGAATCATTGTTTTCAGCTGTTACTCTGATCCAATAGTTCAAATACTTAAAGTGCAGTTTCAAAAAACATTCAAGACACATTTTCTAATACATAAACTCCAACATGTGACAACCCTTACTTTTAAAACTCCATTAAACTATTTGCTGCTGTTACAATTACAAAATACAAGCATTTCTGTCTCAAGAATATGCTATAAAACAAACCCATAGTGGCATTTATACAGAGATCTAGCAACTTCCAATCAAGAATAAAACTCATTTATATATAATTAAGCAATCACAGGCTGAAAAACATGCAGCGTTTGGGAGTTACAGATTCTGCAGTTTTTGTGCCTCTAAAATCACAAATAACAGTTGTAATTCTCAGGAATGCAGACAGTGGGAAGTTGGGAACACTATCCATTGCTAGTAAAATCTGCATTCACTGTAACAAATAGAGGCAGCCACAAAACAGAACCTTTGCTAGTAAAATTGCATTCGGAGACAGAGGTGGCACAAAGCTTAGACATTCTTGAAGCCGCAATTATTCATAGGTAAAACTACACTAGGGATCAAGATTGAAGTATATAACTTGTAAAATTTTAAATTTTATTTAAGTAGTCTGTAATCTGTATCACGTTGTTTTTAAATGATCACTGCCAGGATGTAGATTAAGAGCTCCAGTTAGTTGCAGAAAGTTAAAGGGGGAATTTGTGTTAATTAAATGGAAACACAGCAATAAAATGTAACAGCAACGCTGCCCTGCCCAAGACCACCACTTCATCAAATTCAAGCCACTTTGGCTGCTGGCTCAGTTATAATTTCCTTGTTAATTTTCTAGTAAAGACACATACCACCATAGTCCTAGAGGACTCAAAATTAGTAAGCTTATATAAACAGATGAAGACTCAAAATTACACGACCATCACTAAGCCCCATCATCTACGCCAGTTGGACTAAAAATATATTTTGTGTTTGAAGGTAAAGAAAATGCAAGTTCACATGCTTATGAAACTTCACACATTTAATTCACAGCATCAAGTAATGTAGTTATGTGACAGCAGGTTAATTGATCCTTCATAAGTACGATATCAAGAAAACTATAGTTAAACAACAAAAGCAGGTTTGCCTGAATAATGCTTTGCAAATCATAACAAGTAACAACTAAAAAACAACACAGCAATTAAAAAAAATGTGTATTTCACATGTTTTAGAAATGTAAGTAGGAAGAAGGTCATAATTAAGACCGAGTTATTGATATTACCTATGATCTTCATCTTCCAGAATCAGCCATCATCCACACTTCATCGAATTCATAAAAAATATGTGAAAAAGAAAAGGGAACAGGTTGATCTAAAATTTAGGCATAAACCAGCAAAAGGAGAATGAAAACAAGTTAATCTAAATCTTTGGCATACACCGTATAGGAGTAAAACACTCAGTTTATTATTGGGTTCATAAAATGATTGACTATCTCCTGTTGTCTTGTCAAAAACACCCATGTCAAGCTCAATACTCTTGAATTGTATGGTAATGCAATGGATTGACTCTACTTCCTAAGTCCTAACTGATATCAAGTCTCTATCAATATACGATTATAATTTTACCCCTAGTTTGCGCCTACATCCATCTGATGAGTTTTCGGACCAAGGGTGGAGGGAAAGACTGGACTCTGGAGCAGCAAGCCAGCAACAATTGACCCGCACTAGCACCATATCAATGACACAGCATCATCTATTATTCTTCATGAGTATACTACGGTCTAAAAAGGGTGGTCACTTGAATTAGAGGACCTTGACGTATACTCTTTAACAAGTTTTGAGAATAAAGAATTCTTGTTTTGTAACAAGCTTGTAGGAGGATCCCATTCCTCAACGAGCCATGGTACATGGAGGGAAATTGATTGTACCATGACTAAGAAACAAGACCATGTTACTGTCAAGATCAGAAGTGATACGATGTGCAATGGTAATAAGGGTACAATCTGCAAAATGATGTTTGAGAGTTTGTTGTATAAGATTATCAGTGGTTGTGTCAACTGATGCAGTCGCTTCATCAAGGACCAACACTTTGCTTCTCTTGAGTAATACTCGCCCAAGACAAACTAGTTGTCTCTGACCCATGCTCCAATTCTCCCCGTTCTCATGAACTATATATACGTTGTTGGGGAAAAAAATGCATTGGAATTAGTATGTGATCATAAAAAAAAAAAAAAAAAAAAACCTACAAAATATATTGTAAGTGTGATAGGAAAGAAATTAATACCATTAGAATCCAACTTTCTTTCCATGTTCCTGAATACATCTCCAAGTTGACACTTATCCAAAACCTATAAATAAATTATACAACACACAAGTAAGAATGTATGGTTAATCCTTCAATTAAACACCAAAAGAAAAAAAAAAACACTCACATCCCATATCTGTGCATCTGTGTACTGCTCAAGCGGGTCTAAATTACTTCGTATAGTTCCTTGAAACATGGTTGGATCTTGAGGAATAATGCTCAGTTTTGATCTCAAATCTTGGAGTCCAATGGATGAGATATTAATGTCATCAATCACAATATGACCTTTTGTAGGCTCAACTATCCGAAAAAGTGCTTGTATTAGAGTTGATTTCCCACTTCCCGTTCTTCCTACAATACCGGTTTTGAGCCCTGCAGGAAAAGTGCATGTCACCCCGTGTAGCACGAATGGCAAATGTGGAGCATACTGAATTTGCAAATTGTGAATACTTATTTCACCACGTGACGGCCAGGAACTAACTGGCCTGTTTTCTTGAATAATAAGAGGAGCTTCACTAGGAATGGTCATGTACTGAAGAATTCTCTCAACTGATATCATTTTGGTTTCCCAATGGCATAAACACCATATTAATGCAGAGAGATTAAAACTTAGGGTGAGTCCATATGTCACAGCTAACCCTGCAATTGCTGCACATGATATAAAACTTATATTACTATATTAGTCCTTATCATATTTACCATTATAAAGGGAAATTAATAAAGAAAAAGATATATACACTACTAAAACATACCAGGATCTATGCTTTCTCTGAAGTACAAAGAGAGAACCAAAAGGAAGGCAAATGTAATACAAGAGAATGCATCCAGCCGCAACATTAGCCATTGCATTGCAGCAGCAAGTTGGAATTCAGGGCGAGAATATGCATCTACAATTTTCATATATGTTGGCTGTAATCTTGACTCTTGATCAAAGCTTCTTATAGTCGTTATTCCCGAAATTGTTTCAGAAAAATATTGAATAACTGGAGCTTCACATACTCGACTCAATCGTGATAATTCTCTTGATGCAGGCATATAGTATTGCTACATATAATATTTGACTAGTGTTTGTTACATTATTGCCAGCTACTGCATACTGAAAATATAGAATCACCATTTTTAAAGCATTACCTGATACCAAATGGAGGCGAAGATCAAGGGGATGAATATAACCAAAACTTCCCATGCTACGGTAGACATCAAAGCAATAACTCCTAGAAGTTGGATGGTGAGGGAAATTAGACCCTCAAGTATGGACGGAATTCGAGTCTCCACAGCACTTTGATCAGTAGAACACTATATCAGAGGAAGTGTATCAAACTAATCAGTAAAATGAAAATTGAAACTAGTATCTCAAATGTAAATTTATACTTATATGACCAAAACATACTTTTGTCACTTATATATAATTTGTGAACCAAAAAAAAAAAAAAGAGTGGATGATAGATCACTTACTCTGTTAAGAATTCTTCCAGCAGGTGTAGCATCAAAAAAGGACATAGGAGCACGAAACATGGTGTCCATCATTTTTTTGAAAAGTATGATAGCAGTTTTATATCCCGTGGCTACAAGAAGCGTGTCTACAACAAGGGTGAAGAAACATATGCCAATAGCCAAGGATGCATAGACAATCAGTAGCGTAGATCCACTAACAGCAGGGTTTACATCCTTTGACGATGGAGTTGCCCAAGCCAACCAATAATTGCTCCCTATTTGAAGAATTTGTAACATAATTGCGGCTAGAATTACAAGAATCACAAGAGCTCCTCCATATGCTGTAGTGATATATTTCCAATAGACATGGAACCCGACTTTACTTCTCTCACGTTCTTCTTCTTTTACGAGCTGTGCTGCAGGTTCAGAACTAGCAGCACCCCTGTCATCATATACTTCACTATTCATATTTTCAAGTCTGATTATACTTTTTGTATTGTCTGCGGATATAGGTGCCGATAGAGCTGCATTTTGTGCACCTACATGCTGTATAAAATCAGACCCTGGAACGAGAATGTCTTCATACTTTCCAACTTGTGCAACCCTTCCTCATGACCTTAGAAGAAATACATAAGATCATTAAAAACTCAGATGACTTGATGACCTCAAAATGAAATAAAATGAAGAAAACAGACTATTACTGAACTTACCACAATTAGATCAGCAGTGTTTAAAAACTCAACTTGATGAGTAACATAAATGACAGTTTTACCTTTCAGTACGCCAAGCAATACTTCCTGTAATCCAAAATCAGATAGTATTACCAAATCAAAACTTTAATAGTCTTACTACTTATAACATGTAAAAAATAAATAGTATAAATACTTCACCTTGAATAAATGAGAACCAGTATGAGCGTCAACAGCACTAAAAGGGTCATCAAATAGATAAATATCCACATCATGGTAGAGAGCGCGAGCAATTTGTATTCTTTGCTTCTGCCCACCACTTAAGTTGATACCTCTTTCACCAATAATAGTTTGATCACCAAATGAAAGGACTTCCAGGTCCTTTTTAAGACAACAAGCTTCGAGTACTTGATCATATCTTTGTCGGTCCATATCCTTACCAAACAATATGTTCTCTTGAACCGTACCACTCTGTATCCAAGGTGACTGAGCAACATAAGCCTTTGTCCCACACAGCTTAACTACCCCTGAGATCCTAGGCATTTCCCCCAAAATGCAAGAAAGTAAGCTCGACTTACCTGAACCAACTGTACCACATATGCCAACCTTCATACCACAAGACACTTTTAAATTTATGTCTTTTAATGTTGCCGTAGTAGTAGATGAAGAAGTACTATCCCAAGTGAAGTTCCCAGCAATAATCTCAACTGATGTATCAGAACTGCCCAATGGCAGCTTCTCTAAACCATCATCTTGGAGCTCATTGAGGGAAAGAAAAGAGGCGATTCTCCCAAGGGAAACCTTGGCTTGGACTAGCAAGGATATAGTATCAGGTAGGAGGAAGATGGGTTGTCTAAGAACCCGAAAGGTAGCAAGTGCAGACAAAATTTGCCCCATGTCAAGTAGGATTCCCATATATATACAGGAGCCAAAAGCAACCAAAGCCACTGAAGTTGGACCTATCTCATAAAAAAAAACCCATCACTACTGAGCTATATAGATATTTCTTCAACCATTGCATCTCCACTTCTCTTAGTTGAAAATCTTAGACAAAAAACTCATCTGCCATCCTTGAAATCTAAGAACTCTAATATTCCTTAAAGTCTCAATAGTTGCCTTCATTCTATTATCCTTAGATTCCATAAGCTTTTTTTGAAACTTCTCCTGCCATGTCATAAATAGAGAGTTTGCTACCACAAAAATTATTGTTACAGCAAAAGAACCAATGGTGGCAAGAAATCCTAACTTGTTGTATAAAATTAGCAAGGCTAAACCGATTTGGAAAAAGATTAACCATGTATCATGCATGTAGACAACGAAACCTTCGATTCTCTCAACATCAACAGCCACAGCATTGATAAGTTCTCCTCCACTACCACCACTTCCCATCTGGTCGCCTTGTAAGTGTGGCAACCAAGAAGGAAGGGTCAAGCTCTTAAGTTGTCACTGCTCGAATCCTAATTCCAATCTGTTGCATCTTAAAGATCCAATGTCTCTGAATGAAATCCTCAAGAAAAGTTGTTGCACAAAATGTAAAAGCAAGAATATAGCCTTGGTTTTTAAAAGACTCAATACCATTAAGGCATTGAACAAAGCTATCAATAAGATATGGAGCAACAAATTGAGCTAGTGTGTATATTATCCCTAAGAGGGCTGTACAAACGATTTCCTTCCAAACCAACAAGAAATATGCCTTTGCAAGCCTAAACTCAGTAGTAACAGCTCGACTATTATCTTGTTTATCAGCTTGTGACGATGACTCAAAAAGCCTTTGGAACACTGGAAATACTCCAAACACACTATTAGAAGGGCCTAGTTGAGGAATACCTTCAAGCTCTAAGGTTGATTTCTCGATGCACAATGCAAGTAAAGGAGTTAACCAAGAGAAGAAGAGAGTATGGAAAAAACCGGCATTTTCGTAAGGAGTCACAGTATCACACCCTCTTGTCTTAGCATTATTAACACCATGATCCAAAAGGGGTTTTACAAGATTATGTACTTGATTCTCACTATTCAAAGATCCTATAACATAACAGAAAATCAAGCCATTTATAAAAAAGATACTAATACAACAGGTATTTCAATAATTTACAAATGCATGTTCACGATTATAAACTCCATTCAAATCTAGTTGTCACATTACTAATTCGATGCAACAATGTATAATACGGAGTATTGAGGAATAATTTAGGATATTATAAGTAACTCTTACACCCTTTATACGAAGTATATCAATATATCCCATAACACAATTTATTTCTCTGAAACCATAATCTCAAGTCTTTCACCAAGAACTTTCGAATCCTCCCCCACCTTTCTTTTCTTCCTCCCTGAAAACCCAAAATTACCAGGAAATCTCAATTCAATTCTAATTCTAATCAAACTCTACAAATCCCTGAAAACCCAAGATTAAAGTTTTATAATTTACTTTTAATCTAAAACCCTACTATTTTAAACCAATTTATCAATTTGCCAATTTCACCCAATTAATAAATAGTTCTTACTCATCTTATTTTCAATTATTTCAATAAAAATAAGTTGAAATTAGAAAAGTAGAGATAAATACCTTGGACCATTGTAATGATTTGACGTGGTTGGGTTGTTGCCGCCGTCAGAGGAGAAGTGTTAATGGTGGTGATCGCTGAATTTTAAAAACAGGAGGAAACAGAGTATCTTGAAACAGAGTATCATATTAAGGTAAAGGAGTCTAATAGAAACAACTGAATATTCACTGACTTTTTTTAATGAAGAATCTGTGAAAATACAGATTTATCATCACCAAATTGCCACTAGAATACTAAAATAAACAAATTTTGTTATGATAAAATTTGACTCCCTTAAAGAATCTCTCATCAATATTATGAATCGATCTCATAATCTCCTGGAATAGGGAATATCTAATCACTTGAGCTATCCCTCACTTTCGGAATCCAATTATTTATGCATTTGGACATTATTGCGAATTCAGAAATTTTTATTTACTTTACATTGGAATAGCAATAACCACATACTCATTGTGCAAAAGAAGGGTTTAAAATTTATATCAAGAAGACAAGAAGTACTTGGTATAAGTTTGTAATTAGTCATGTTTTAAGACTAACACAGCTTGAACAAGGCATACCCCATATTATGTGAAGATTTGTTTCGTTTCTTGCATGTTATAATAACAAGCATAAAACCAATTCACACGAATTTCTTCAAAAGGTACTTGGCCAAAAATTAATTGCTATGAGTAAAATCCATTTCAACATACATTGTTTTAGAAAAAAAAAATTACAGCTTCATTTAGAGAAAAAAGAATTCCTTTTTTTCTTGCTAGACTTTCGGCTTTTCTCCCTCGAATTTCTCTTGTTCTCTCTTCATTTACAGTTCATCATATGCACACAAAAAATAATCTCTCTTTCAGGCACAAGAAAACCAGAGAATGACAGGTCAGGGTAGCGACAACTCTGAAGGATACTCCAAGCTTCTGCTACGAAACCTGAGATGCCTTGATCTGCACGCACACTTTGGTGAAGAACACGAAAAGCTGAGACGTAATGGATTGATAATGCAAGGTGAAGGCGCAGCTGATGGGAATGATTTTGGTGATGACAGACCTTTAACCTGTAGACTACTTGGGTTACAAATACCAATTTCCTTAGCTTCATCGAAGTCACCTGTACTCATGATGAATTCTTTTATGCGCTTCACGTCTGAAAGTTTCACAGGCTTTACTATATAATCCTTTGCTCCCAACTCCAAGCATCTGATTGAGCCATAGAGGACAATTATAATGGTGTTGGTAAGTTACTAGAAAAAGAAAACTTGAGCTTGCACAGTCTCAAGTCAGAAAAGGTATGTTTATGATGTACAGCAATATAATTAGAGACATTAAACTAGAATATGCCATCAAAAAACACTAATATAACTTATCTAATACTGACATTATATCACCATCACACGAAGAGTGTTGACAAAGTGAGTTCTATATCCAATTAAACATAGTGCAACTCCTAAATTTTAGCATAATGCGCGGTAAGTGCTAAAAATCTGTACTCCATATGTATCACAATTTTTTTTCTATTAAGTACGAATTCAACACTTCTTAAAAAACATTGTACAGAAGAAATCTTCTACCCTTTCAGATATATTATTAAGAGTATATGATAATGAAATTCATTGATAGATTTTGTTGTTTCTTATGATATATAGTCAGTCATTGACTTGATTTAATTAAGGATTATTCTTTATGCTCATCGAATATCCTATTTTTAACAGGTACTTAATACCTTAAACTTAGTGGAACCTGATTACAATAGTCACCAGATCAAAGCATATCGTTAAATATAATAGTTTCAAGATCTCATTGAATAGATTAAAGTTGAAGAATATCAAAATAATCAGCAAGGACATCATAGATCAAGTAGGTACAAGAAACAAGATCCTACAGTATAAGATAAACAAACAAAAGGTGGGTGTAAATTCCATTGACCAAATGGACCATATGATAATTATATTATCTATATAGTGTTCACATCACTATCAAGAAGATTATCAAATCTTAAGCATGCGATTTGCAATATTTGACAAAGATAAACTAATGCCAATTAAGGTTACGAGTAATCTGCGTGCATTCATGCATGTCTAAAGTCAGACAGGATTTAACTTCTTGTCCGATGAAACAGAAACAGAAACGGATTGAATTTGCCTTATCACACCCTGAGTTCATTGTTTGCAATTCGAGCAAGAATATGACTTTAATATTTTTCATCACAAATTTGTATACCAAATTACCATTAAGAAGATGGTTCAAAGCTTAACTTCATAGAGGTCTTTATGAAAAGTAAAGTTCATGATACTTTTCTTATATGGTAAGGTGCAGGACTTAATAAATCGGACCCTTTATGTGTCAACACCGTCCCTATAGGCAGAATTCGAACATATGACCATAAATTAGCTTGGTAGTATTATTACCACCACATCAAGCTCACTAGGTAAAGCAAACTTCTTTGCTATTACTAGCTTATAATCCTTATCAAACTATCAGGAATTGTCTAAGCAGCCATACCTATCGATTCGAGTAACGATGTTCTCAGATGACATTATCACCACAGGCACTTCCTTGAATGTTGATGATTCCTGCTAAAAGTAGAACAAGAGAAAAAGAAATCACATCAAGATCCTGTGGAAGACAGACAGCAGCAGAATTATACTCAAATTTCTGTTTAATACTCAATAATCTGTTGAATACTTAAAGTCAAAAGCATCTGTGCCTAAATTCAGAATAATTATATTCTGACTTTAAATAAGGATTAAGGAAGCCACAAAATTTAACCAAAACATCATCTATACAATCCTCTTGTTTTAAAGCAGTGCCAAAATATATAAGAACAGGCATTATAAGGCTGAAAATGACCTTTTTCCAGCAGAAATTACGAAACAAAAGTACAAATCAAAACTAATAATATCATAGGGCAGACTCATAGAAATTGTAAGAAAATATTCAAAGAAGCAAAGATAACCTTGATTTTTTTCAGTAAATCAAATCCAGTAACTTCAGGCATGGAATAATCTGTGATTATCAAATGCACCTTCAATCCCTAATAAAACATCACAATATAATTGAATTCATCAAACATAGTATAATTTATTTTCTAAAAATAAAATAAAATGAAAATTGTACATACTGTGTACTCAATAGAGCCTTTCTCTTCATCTAATCCCAGCAACTGTAATGCCCTTTTCCCACTTTCCACCACTGTCACTGCACAATTATTCCAAAAAACACAACCCATTTTTAGAAACTATTGCCAAAAAAAAAAAAAAAAATACCAACCCATTTAGCCAAAAATAGAAAAAGAAACAAAAAAATAATTTTCCCCTTTCATCAACAACAAGTATATTTATACCTTTGCAAGATGAAATCTTTAAGAGTCTCTCAATAACCTTTCTATCCACCAAACTATCATCAACAGCTAAAACATGAATTTCAAAATTTTCAGCCATTATAGTAGTTAATCTTAGAAGAAATGGATTAGTTTTTTATTAATAAGCTTGAAACATGCAAAACCCTTTAAAAAGACAGAATATTTTGCATTAAATGTTGGGATTTTTAAGAAAAAAAAAGAGGATTTATGTTTTTTTGGGGATTTCTGTTGTTTGGTTTTGTTGAAGAACAGAGAGAGAAAATAAAAAGGCAGGATATTTATATTCTTGTGGGTGGCAAAAAGTGACAAAAGTTGAGATTCGGAAAATCGGATTTTGTGTGATTTTTTTTTTTCTCGTATATAGTCCATCCAACTTGATTTCACCGTCTATTTTTTGTCCAAAAGGCTTGATTTGATTAGATTAAACAATTTTAAAAAGTGCTCTGATTATATGATCAATTGGTAATTAGAGTTGAATTGGTACAATTTGACTAATCATTAATGCTCAAGTTTTTTTAAAATATATTTTTATGTAAAGATTAAAGGAGGTATGGTTAGGTGAGTGAAGCAAGTTTGCAACTTGGTAAAATTGTTTATAGAAAAATGTCCACTGTTAGCAGATGGTGGATGGACTAGATGCCAATATGCAATTGTATTTGTTTAGAATTTTAAGAAAATGTTTGACATTGGCCTTGTTTGGCAAATGACTGTTGGCGGTTGGCTGGTTCACTTGGCTTGTTTGACTCGCTGGAATGTTTGGCTGTTTATAATGGCTTTTGAAATTAGTTGTTTAAGCTAGCTGTTTATAAAAGTGTTTGGTAAATTAATTGTTGGTTGTTGGCTGTTTATTAGATAATTTGTGGGCCAACAAGCCAAAAGCCAACAAAAAAGCTACTCAAAGCAACTTTTTCATTTTGGCCTAAAAGCCAGCTTTTTCGCTGACTAAAAAACCAATTACCAAACACATTTTTTTGGCTGTTTGACCACCTAAAAAAGCCAAAAGCCAAAAGCTAACCAAAAAGCCATTAAAAAGCCAATTACCAAACATGGCCATTAATTTTTGGGATCACTTAATTTGTTTTACGAGTATATATACACAAGGTGAAAAGTTTAAAAGTGCACACTATTAAAAAAAAATAATTCAAAACTTGTATTTTTAAAACGTGTCAATCATTTTTTTGAAATGATCATGGGACGGGGCAAGCTGAAGGCTAAAGAATTAGCCTGTTAAGTTGGATCGAACAGGTTGGGTCAAGGTCCGGTCGAAAATGTTTCATCAAACCCCGTAAATGTTAATTGTGCCTAGTAGGGTTTTCGTTTGTCTAAAAAATCAACAAAAAATAAAAGTTTAAGATGCTTGTTCATGGCTCACCCAAAAGAATTTTAAATTTTAAGCCGAATTTTTATGTCTATAACCAGCCCATAATTGGTCCAATTCAGGGTTGACCTGACCAATTGTTGATAGTTTTGGCCACCGGTTTGGTACATGTGGTCGGCCACAAGGTAAAATGAGGTCACTGGTGCCCAAAACCGTTAAAAACTGGTCTAGACCAAAGGCCAACCGTTTCTCAACATATTCAAGCAAGAACTCTTAAAAGGAAGCCACAAAATTTAGGTAGTTGTTTGGCCACTAATTGACATGTTTTGAAAGCAGGTGGATAAAAATATTTTACTCGATATCACTAATATAAAGTATTGTAATTGACAAATTCCTAATTTCTCAAATAGTAGAGTTGTAAATAAATGAATTTTTTTTACTCTATTTATTAGCAAATTTTGCCCTTTAAATAGAGATTTTACCTGTAATTTTACGAATTTAACCAATACCCTCCTTTTAACTAAAATGGTGTTCAAATAGATTAACCAAAAGTTAAATTTTACACTCTCCCTTCTCTCCTAAACTAAACTTCGAGCTTCAGAAAAATTCAACAATGGAGGAAGATAAAGCGGCAGCGTACTACGACGAGTTAACTCGGAAAGGAGGTGGCGCAGCCCGATTCAAGCAAGGACTCGGCTTCTCCTCATCCACAACCACCCCTACTTCCGGCGAACCACCAAAAAAGGGTTCAGCTTTACCTTCTTCATCTTCATTTCTCAGCAATTTCGTCAAAGCTTCAAGCCCCACTAAAGAAACAGAGATTGAGCGAAAAACCCAGCTTGAAAATATCCAAAATAAGCTCAAAAAGAAGGAACCCACTACCTCAATTGATGCCCCAAGTGAGAAAATTAGGGTTAAGGATTCTCAGAAAAGCAGGGATCGAAGGAGAAGTAGGAGTAGAGAGAGAGATAGAGATAGAGAAAGAGGGAGAGAGAAGGATTTGAAGAGGGGGAGGAGTAGGAGTAGGAGTAGGAGTAGGAGCAGGGAGAGGACGGGGAGTAGGAGGAGTGGTGGTGGGTCTGATGAGGAGAGAGAGAGGTTAAAAAGGCGGTATCGAGGTTCGAGTAAAGAGAGGAGGGAGAGGAGTAGAGAAAGGAGGGGGAGGAGGAGGAGTAGGTCTAGGAGTTGTTCTGATGATGAGAGAAGGTCTGGGAGGAGGCATAGGAGGAGTAGGAGTAGGAGTTTTTCGCCGAGGGATAGAAGGCGGTCGGATAAAGGAAGAGAAGGTGGAGGGAAGGATGGGAGAGTGGTGAAGAAGGAGGGTAATGGTGTAGTTGATTATGCTAAGTTAATTGATGGCTATGATAAGATGGTATGTTTGTTTTACACTTTTAAAGTAATTTTTGAGTTTCAATTCAATAATTGATTATGTTAAAGTCTTTGTTGTTTTAATGCATATGGTTTATGCTGCTTGATTTTGTTGAATTCAGAATCTATAATTTTATATACTACGGAGTATTTATATTGCATTATTGTTTGTTTTGCTCAAATTGCTGAGAAGTCTCTCTTAAGCTGTGCTGCTCATTGTTCTTTCCTATGATATTAGTGCTTTAATAATTCTATTAATACTTGATTCACGCTTTGAATAAATGTAATGCTCCGTATAATTGTGTGCATGCGTCTTTGTTGATTGATTTGCTGGAGTATTCTCAGCAAGTCAGCAGTCACTGATGGCTGATTGTATTAAAAGGTCTTTGTTGGATTAAAAAAAAATATTTACTTCACACCTATGCTTTACACTTGACCTTGAAACCTTCTAAAGCCTTGAGATTTTTTCTCATTTGACATTCATGGAAGTTGCACTATTGCTCATTGTTGGCCAGGATCTTAAGATTCTTCCATTCATGACTCTGATGTGAATGTGCATTTTGAAACAGGTTTTCTTGGCCAAGCAGTCAACTACCTTGACAATTTCCCGATGAAATGCATGTTTCTATAATGCAAACAGTAGACAAGATGAAGTTGCTTTAGCTCTTTATTGAATTCCACTCTGTTCTTTCCACCTCAATATAGGTTGCCACATGACAAACATACGTTCTGAGGGCTCGATGTAGCCCTAGATATTAGCCTTATCTATGTGCCACTTATCTGGATTTGAGACCTGGTTACCATGATCTTTTTTATGAAGGAGACTGTTATTTATCACTTACCTGCTTATAAGTGTTCCATGCTGTATCACTCTCTTCAGCCAGCAGTTTTGATCCTTGCTTGCTTAATCAGTATCTGCTCTTGACACCTTTTTGGTTTTATTGGCCTTTGTACATGATTTACTCCCTTGACTGTAACCTTCAGTATATTGGTTTGTGGTTGATGAAAAACAACATAATTGAAATTCCAGGATTTGAGGTCAAATAATGGGTTTCGTATGGCGGTATTATTGCACAGTTGCACTAGATCAATCAATTTGGTGTAAATGAGATGTGATTTTCTTGCTAAAGGGCTGTTAAATTACCTAGTAGCTCTTACACATCTCGGATATATAAGCCTACTCTGTTATTCATGAGCATGATCGAGGAATGTGCCTGGGGGGGGGGGGGGGGGCGGTAGGGAGCGGTCTTACAGTGCCTTCCTTGCCATCTGCCGCTCTTCTGTCTGTGTGCAGGCATCTTCAGGAACTTTGTAACATTTTATTGACAAGTGTGATTGATAATACTCCATTTTTACTTGATTGTAATAGACACCTGCAGAAAGAGTCAAAGCTAAGATGAAAGTTCAGCTTACACAAACAGGTATTACCTGACTTTTGTTTGTTGTCTTGATCATAGTCTGGATTAGTTTACTTGCTTTTTTTTTTTTTTTTTTTTTTCTTTTTTTTTTTCTTTTTTCAGTCAGTGTAGGAGTATTTATGAGAGTTGGGCCTGTCTAACTTTACACTTTGTAGCTCAAAAGTGATTACAAATTGTCAGTTACCCTAGGAGGCTGGGACTATGAGATGGGGTCACATATGAATTATGATATCGTGCCAATACACACTTCACTGATATTTTGTTCCCTTCTTTTAGTCTCTATTATACACCTGTACATATGTTATTAAAATATCACTTCAGTTATATATTTTGAGGGACTTGTCTATGTTTTATGTCAAAAAAATGTTACACATGAGGTTACATCTACCTATTCCAATCTGGTCCATTTATTTTTACCTGATAGATCATTCCCCCGTGTCCTTCAAGATAATGAGCTATCTGCTGTATACGGAGAATTGATTAGAATGCTTGAAATGTGATAGAGGCCATAAACAGACCACTAACTACCAATTCTATTTGGCTTGCAAGTAGGAAACATTTTTGCTTCATCTGAATAAATAAATAAATTATTTGCATCCCTCTTCTTTCATTCTACATGTTCTTTTTTGACATTATAATTTGTCGGTGAAACCCTCTGCATCTGATCCAGACCAATTTCAGTTGACATCTAGGTTAGAATTTTTTATTTTTTACTTGATACATGCTCGCTAAGCTAATGATGAAGGTTCTTAGTTTTCAATTATTAGACACATATTCTGTGTAGCATCATATTTTAAAGCATCGAGTTATACATTCCCTTGCTGAATTTTAACTATATTTCTTCGTAATGGAATTCACTGTCTGAACTTTTACAATTATCATTAAGTGTAATAATTTATTGAATTTTAATCATTAGTGTATTAGCATGGTGGATTGGTGGGACTTGTATTTAGTGATAGATTAGTATATAGTTGTTTAATTATTTTAAAATGGGACAAACAAAGTTGTATGTAGGATTTTAGGAGGGATTATTACTGAACAGTCATTAATCAAATTCTTGCCTCCTGTAGTTTTATTTAAAACCCCTGATAGTAATTCTGGTAATGAAATCCTGTATTGGCTTATGTATGTGTATACACAAAATGGATAATCTCTCTTATTGATGCATGATGGACTTGTCCCCATTCAACCAACATCATGCTCATATAATCAATAATGTTTTGGCATCCAATATAAGCTTTTTCACTTCTATCTATTATGGTCAAGTGGTTGTATCTGGTGGGGTGTTATACCTTGATTACTATTCAATTTTGGTACAACTTGAAGCTCATTTTGTATTGCAGTGCACTTTGTGACACACCTTGCATGTTATATTATTATTAGCAAAGCTTGATAAGCATTTTGACTTCAGTGGGATTAATATCTTGCCAAAATTGATTATTTGTAGAATTTCATCAATTTCCACATCTGTATAGAATTGGGCATTCTTTAACTCCTTGCTTGAATTTTTTCTAGGAGACACATTCAAAATTGGACTGTGTATTCTATCTAGAAGAATTGTCCGGCTTGTTATATAATTATTTACCAAAATATAGTTAAGCGCAATTGCAGATGCTCGCCTGAAGCTACTAGGTCGTGCATTATGGGGCTGTACAGAATATTAAATTTCTGTCACCCACTTACAGCTATAGGAAGTCTTGATTACTAAGAGATATATTAGCTTTCCATACTTGAAATTGGCCATAATTCTGGCCTTGTTTTCCCGATCCTTGCATGGTTAGCAGGTTTTACTGGGAGACCCAGCCAGCTTAGTTCTTGATCCTTGGCATTTCCCATCATTTAGAAGCCTTGTTACCCTGAGGTCATATATATATGGGTTCCCGCACCGTATTAAAGGTTATGGCATAGGTCACAACTCGGTGAGCCCTTGTATATCCCTGTATAGAATCCATGGCCAAGTGTTATATCTCCGAAAGGTAAAGTTTGTTGCTCCAAAATCCAAGATGCCCTAGCATTATGTTACCCTGAGACCATTGAACCCACACTGTTGGATTGTTCTTATATTAGACTCTAGCCTGGAAAGGTTAAGGTCCTGAGCACTAATCTTCATCTTACAATTCCTACCTCTAGTGTAGCCTGGAAGGCTCAAGGGGATAGGAAAGTTTTGGAACTGTAGGAAAAAAGATAGATTTGGGATACTACTAGTAACGAGGTCAATTATTATGGTTATAAAAAGTTTAGATGTATTTTGTAAAGCTATTGGGATCTGACTATCTGCTCATATCGTATCATCTGCTCAGTTCCTCATTTGTTTAACCATAAGAAATTGATTTTGGTTTCAATTCTTTCCTGCAGCTGAGAAGGATACTAAGATGGGGACTAGCTCACAATGGGAGCGGTTTGAGTTCAACAAAGATGCTCCTGTAGATGATGAGGAAATTGAAGGTAAATGGATACTCGTTGGTCTGGTAGACTTCAGGGACACAGTGTAGTACATGAAAGATGTTGGTTCTGCATTTGGGGGCAGACACCAGGGATTAGAATTGATAATAACAGTTCTCTCTAGTTCATTTTTAACTTTTAAATGGGTTATCCTCATTTGCCTTCTACTTTGTACTACTGTGTGCTTGCATGCATTTGATGTGAAGTTATGTTAAACTAAGATTTTAATCCTTCCTGCCTGTAGCTGCTGACGATGATGCGGCACTGGTCAAGCATATTGGGAAAAGCTTTCGGTTCAAATCTTTAGAGGTACTTTGTAATCGTAATCATAATTCTGTTGCTGTTTTGGGGCGGGCAGATCTTGCATCTGAAAGCAGAACCCAAAACTTTTGACGTATGGTTGCTTACCTAATGGGGGTTTTCTTGTCATATTGAAGGCAAAGAGCGAGGATAAAATCCAGAATGCTCATGATGAAGCCATGTTTGGAGTCCCAGAATCTGGTCCATCATATGCATCAGATAATGGAGAAGGGAGAGAGAGTGAGAATGAGAATGGAAACGAAGAGACTAAAGGTGATGAACCAGCTAGTAGTCTCATCAATGAGAAGGTAAGTTTCTAAACTGAACACTTGTAGTATTGTTCAATATAAAAAATATTATTGGAAATCATGAGTTGTAATTATGTATAGGTGCTTTCAAAGCCACAAGGTTCTTGGCGGGATAGGGCTCGCCGAACTGCTGGATGATTACTGGTAAACAAGGTGGAAGACATTTACCACACAAACCTTTTGTTAAAGTGCCTCTGAGAAACTTTTTGTCATATCCCTATAAATGTTGATTCTGTATAATTTGTTGCAGCTGCAATGAAAATTTATGCAATTAGAATGGCTAGAGTTCAATATGTCATTCGTTCTTTGTAAAGTCGTACATTTATTGGGTTATGGTTTTGGACATTAATCACATTATGATTATATGTAACTACCATTTGATCTTGCAAGGAGCTGGTTAGTGCTGAATTCTTACTCATCGAGCAGCAGAACTGCAGAACTAGTTTCGAAATACCAATTAATGAAGCAACCTCTAGTATGTTTTTACATTCACTTTTCTGTTTAAATGATTTAGCCATGTGATGTACAATATGAATGCAACGGTGTTGCTTTTTTTGTATTTGGATTAAAATAGGGGCACTTGAGGTTGGGACTTGGGAACATATATTTGCAGTTGATTTTTGTACCTAACAAGTAACAAGTACAGATCATGATTTACCCCTTTTATCCTTACAATTTGTTTGGGTTTGAAGTAAAGATGAAGGATCTTATTGTGCCAGAATTTCTCACGGGTTAACTCGACCCTGGTTAATGGGTTAGACAATTTGGAAGAGTTGTTGACTCACATAAAGTATAGTTTGGTCTTTTTGTACTTAGGCCCTGTTTGATTCACCTTAAAAAAAAAATATTAAGTAAAAATAATTTCAGTTCAGTAAAATTAATTTCAATTCAGTAAAATTCAGTTTTCTTAAAGAAGAATTATAATAGAAAATCAGTAAAAATAATTTCAGTTCAGTAAAAATAATTTAAGTTCAGTAAAAATAATTTCAGTTCAGTAAAATTAAGTGCAGTTCAGTAAAAATAAGTTCAGTTCAGTAAAAATAATTTCAGTTCAGCAAAATTAAGGTGAATCAAACAGGGCCTTAATATAGAAATTATTTGATGCACCCGAGAATACTATTATATTTTAACGAGTATATTTACTACTAGTCCAGACTGGCGTGATGTATTTTAATATAGAAATTCAAAATGGGCGGTGATTTGCTTTGCGTGTGGACTCAAAGCAAGTAGCAACATGGACCGCCCCATATTTTACCAATGAGCGCCCATAGCATAGCAAATTCCAGCTGCGTATCTTTCTTGCTAAATCCTGTGATTGGCAGAATCATTACCTCCTTGGGAATCGTAAAGTCTGACCAACAATTGTACCAACTAGCAACTGCATTCCTTTCCTACATATTCATCCTTCCTTCAGCTCAATTTGCTCCATTTCCATTCTCTTCTCTCACATTGCACCCGCATTTAACTTTCTCTCTCCGACGATCTAATCGGAAGTCATTGCCCAAGAATGGCCTCTGTCAATCGTTGGTTGAGACCTGAGGTTTATCCTTTGTTTGCCGCGGTTGGAGTTGCTGTTGGTATCTGTGGCTTGCAGCTCGTTCGTAACATCTGCATCAACCCTGAAGTCAGGTATTGTTATTCCTACATAATTTTTTCATGTTACGTGACACATCACTTAATGTCTTGTTGATTTGTTGTATACCTTTGTTATTAACGTACTTCTTTTGGCTCAAAATAATACGTAGTGTACAAGGACATTTCGGAAATCTATTAAGACGATGTGACAATTATATTTAAGATTAGAAGAGCACACACTACACAATGTTTGTGTGTTTGTATGTGTGTACGCGTACGCATGTGTATCTGTATGATTACTGATATCGCTTTGGTTAAAACAGGGTTACCAAGGAGAACAGAACAGCAGGAGTGCTAGAGAATTTCTCAGAGGGTGAGAAATATGCTGAGCATTTACTGAGGAAATACATTCGTAACAAGTCTTCAGAGATCATGCCTTCGATCAACAGCTTTTTCGCAGATCCAGATCGTAGCTAAAACTTCTAAATAATTCTGTTTCTAGAATGACTGCTTTCAATTTCATTATATTGATTTCACCATGATTTGATAAACACATTGCGTTCGAGTTTTCTCCGTTGTATGAATTAAGTTGGAATTCAAACTCGCTTGCTGGTTGTTTTATAGATAGTTCTCTTTATTTCCTTCAACATGTTATATACGTAGTATTTAGAAATCAAAGATAAAATTAATGTAAGTAAATTGATGGAAACAATATGAATGCCAGAATAGTTGTTATACAACTCCTAACGAGGAAAACGACAATAGTTATCAATATTAAGAAAGTTTTGAAAGTGGTAGAGGTGATCAATATTGGTTTGACCTGTTAGCCCGGCCCAAAAATAGAGCGGTTTGGGCAAGCCTGAAAATGCATTAATTAAAAATCTGAACCCGGCTAGAAAAAAGCCTGCTTTAGCCCGACAAGCCCTTACTTTGTTGCGGGTTCCGGCATGAGGATTTATGTTAAGGCCTGGCCCGATATATATATATTTTTTTCACCTCTAGGAAGTGGTGATGGCCACTCCGGGAAATCAAGACCATAATCTTTCCGATTGCTTTCAACGTTACAAATTGGTTCTAGTGTTCTCGGTAGCAAGTTACATTCGACAACAACTTGTTTAGCTAGCCATAACAACACGATATTGGCATCGTTTGGGTGGAAACATACAGCCCTTGTGTCCGGACATCCTCGATTGATATGTCCTGTTAAGACAGTCTTCAGAAACCAAATTGTGTAGATGGTATGCTTCAAAGACCATTCACCACTATTGTAATTCTTAAGCTCCCAAACCTTAATACCATATATACCAGTGGCCTGTGGTTCGATATAAGGATCAGCTATATGGCACTTGGCAACAAGTATTTGTCCTCCAAAAACTCTATACACTCATTGATCTGCCTATAATCAGTACCGGAAGCATATGGAGGTATTCGAATTAAGGGTCTGTTCTGATTTACTGAACTGAGCTGAGCTTCTGTATAAAAGCATATCCTTCACCTTGCTTCCACAATGATAGAGTAATGTCCTTTTTTTCTATAACATGGAAGAAAATCGAGCCAATAGTCAAGTCTGCCAGGAGATGTAAAAGGCGGATTGTTGGGATAAATTACGGATTTATGATTGTTTGATTTCATATATATCACTCCAGGATCATCTTTTTCTTCCCCATCTAATTCCCTTTGGCTTTTGATGTTCTTGGACAACTGAGCGTTGGTTTTATGAGCAATAAATTGCGCGTCAAATCTAGGTTCTGATATTTGATAAGGGTTTAAGAATGATATATGCAATACACTAGTTGTATACTAGACCTATGTTTAGATTGTCTACTTGTAAGGCACTAATGCCTAAACCGTTTCTTGATCTACGAGTCATGATTACTAAAAGTGCTACAATGCTATGATTTTCAGTAGTCACTGACCTTAAAACGAAAACGTATGAGGTATGACCACTCGGTGATATGGAAGGGCTACTAGAAATCTAGAATTCCCTTTGAGTTCAAACTTCAAAGTTCAAACCCTACCATATATATATACAAGTATATTATATTTTTACAAAAATTACTAATACAGTATTTAGATACAGAAGCACCAAGATTGTGAAAGTTTTTTTTTTCCTTTAAATTAATTATATTATCATTTAGTGGCCAATAATGTTATAGACCTCTTATATATAAATATATATATATATATATAAGAGAGGTTATAGACTTGAGTAGTATTTTCTTTCTTTTTTTTTTTTTTTTTGTGTGTGTGTGTATGTGTTTGAGAGGGGACTGGGGAGGGGGAATAACATACACAAAGACGATTTGACCAAAAACAACAGTTACCTTTTACCTTCACCAAATACACTCTTTGCTGAATTAACATATAATAATTTGCCAAACCTTCTTCTATAAGAATAATCAATAAACTTAATCTTCTCAAACTATTTTTTTTTTTACAAATTTAGTAGACTTTAGAAGCCACACAAATTCACAAAAGCTGTTATTCCCTCCATTTTTTTTTACTTTTCAGACACTTGAGATCCTCTGACTTTTGAAGTCAAAGAGGTAGATCCGAACTTTGACTCCCAGCCTTAGGGAGGAGGAAGAAGAAAATATCATAATTAAACTGTCCAAATAGTGTTAAGGTCCTAATAAAGCTACTTCTATAGACTACAAATTACAAAATTCAATTGTAAGATTCCATCTACCATGAATTAAATTACTCCATGCATATACAGAATGATTGTGTACAGCAAAAGAAGCTTTGCTAACATACATACGCAGTCTGCATTCAGGAATGAGAGCCGTGTGGTGGAAAATGCTCAACATCCATGGACGGGAAACCAGATTGCGCCATTTTCATAGATCTAAGTAAACTCTTTGCTGTTTCCTTTTCCTGCAATATTAGAAAGGGAGGGAAAGAAACACATGGTCAGATATATAAAGCTGATTTGAGCTGAGATATTAGCAAAATAATCAACCAAAATCATTTTAAAGTACACAAGGACTTGGGTTAGGATAACTCACAGGTCCTGTGTAATCCAACAATCGGGTACAATAAATCTCTGCCTCTTCAAATCTTTTCTGGGCTCTATAATATTTAGCAAGGAACATCAAAGCATCAACTAAGTTTGGTCCTTCCCTTTCATCTGCCTCCATTCTGTCTAAATCTTTCTTGTAGTAAAATGCAGCCTCTGCATGCTGCCCTTGCTGATCATATAGTTTTGCCAATCTGTTAATAGCAATCGCCTCAGTATCTTGGCGATTTGCAGCTCGTTTATAACATTTGATTGCCTCCTCAAACATACGTAAATGGTCACTCTCATAGCAATGAGCCATTGCAATCCACAATCTCGGATCATTTGGCTGCAGGAAAACAGATTTTTTGAAATAATATAGAGCGTAATGAGGCATTACCATCATTTCATAGGCTTGCCCTAATCCATACCATGCTCTATAATCACATGGATTTATGTCTACTGCCCTACGATAGGCATCCACTGCGGCTGCTGTGTTCTGCATCTCAACATACTCGTGGCCCATTAGAGTCCAGGCAGATAAATAATTTTTGTCCAACTTGAGAGCCCTCCTGAAATACAAAACTGATTTCTCATGTTGGCCCTTGGAACTGTAATAATTACCAATGATACAACATGATTGAGGTCGATATTTGTCAGTCAAGAATACGTTATGGGCTAGGTAGCTGAGGGATGAGAACGCTTCCTTTGCATAAAGCACGTTAGAAAACATGTCCATGTCTTCAATTCGGTATGGATCATTTCTTAATAACTCCTCAAAGATGACTTCTACCTGTTCAAATTCTCTTAAATGATACTGCACATTTGCCATCCGAGATTGTATGTAGCTGCTAAATGAAAATGTTTTCTGGAGCTGCTCGTACTTATCCAAGGATTCCTTGTGCATCCTGAGTTCTTCATAAGCTTTAGCAAGAAAGAAGTCTTTCATCCAATGGGTGTTGAGATTAAGACTGTTTAACATGTCAACGGTGGTGCAGAGTGATTGCAATGCCAACCATGCATTCCAATTCCATGGATAGCTATTTACAGACTCCACGAGGATAGCACGAGCAAGGTTCTCATTTCCCTTGTCTTTTAACACAAGACCATACAAGTACATCCCAAATGGATCCAGAACACCTCTTTTCCGCAACATGGATAGTTCCCTTTCAAGGGAAACCAATTCGCGATTCACAACATTACTTTTCCCTAAAGGCCCCTCCAGCTCTATTATCTCTTCTTCCTTTCGCTTCTCCCCTGCCTTTACAAAAAATTTAAAAATAAATTAAGAAGTCACTCAATTGAAATGAATATATAAACAAGTGGAATCCTGCTGTTGAGAGGTATGGGAGGTCTAGACAAGGCTTCTTTCTAAATTAGGCTTATTAATTTAATTTTCAGCAAACTTAAGTAAAGTTCAAAAAAATTGATTTAAGATAAATTCCACAATCATACACTAAGGATGATGATACACAAAACATAGAAAGCAATAATACAACAAATACAAACTTACATAACCCAGCTATTAAACAATGAGATGTAAAATCAACAATGCCATATTTGTTTGTCAATATATATTCGATCTAGTATAGTAGTATCTGAGCAGCAAACTTCTCAAATCATGTTCCTGATCGCTGTACTCAAGTGTTCAGATTTTGGTGTAAAAAATATAGGTTTCGTAATGGTAAATAATTTGATTGATCTGCATAAGAGAATCCAAGGATGTAAACTTGTTTTCAATCTTCAGTATCCCCAATCTTGGAGGCAGACTTAAAGAGTTACAAGTGCATACCCAATTTAATGGATCCAGTCAAAGGAATCTCTTTCAATACATACTAAATTAATCAGCAGACTGGACACTTTTTTTCACTTGTTCTGAAGTTCATTATCATAATAGAAAATGTCATAGAAATATACTGTCCATTACACTAGTGGCTCTCTAGAATCTTTGGCAGTTTGCTTATTAAGGTTATTATATGGAAGGGTGCTATCTTAATGCAAATTTTGTTTACTAGCAAACCTTCATTAGAGAGGCCTACTTCATGATAAAGAAGAAGAGATCAACCAAATGAAGACAATTCCGTCCCTTGTAACCAAAAGTAACGATTTTCAAATATTCATCCTTGCAATTTTGTTGGAAATGGACATACTTTGTTGAAAATGGACATATAAAATGTCCAGTAGACATGATTTCCTTAATCAACATAATAAATAAACAAACAACATCCCACCTTCACCTACTTATAGAAAAATGCCTCAACATGGCAGCCAGTATCACCTAACACAATGTCTAATCTACAACTTCAACAGCGTCAAATTCATAAATCCAAGGATCCACATATATTCTACACACTCCACTCGTATACATTCTTCTGGAAATCCTTCCTCAAGGGAAAACAAGAAATAATCTAACAATTTTAACTCTTTGCACCACATACCATTAACTGTGGCATCCTACATAATGCAATCATATAAATTACTAGCCTCTCAATAGCTCAGTGCTCTTTAGTGCTTTAAGAGAAGGAAGTGCATGTTTAAAAACTCATCTTATAATTGGTTTGCCACAAACAAATGAACTTGAGCTCATACAAATCATGTAAGATCTCCAGTTTAAGGCCTAATATTATACACTTATTGTCACTCAAGTACTCTAGATGTCTCAAATAACTTGCTACATAACAATCCAAAACCGAGGAGTCAACAAATAATATATAACAAAGACACAAGCAAGTTGATTATCTAAACTCAAGATCATATTTGTGCAGCAGCTTACAGCTTACACTAAAGAAATCATAAAGCTAAAAGACAAGGAGCAAAGCATACCAAGTACAAGGCATAACATCGCAAGAACACAGCTTTCCGTCCAGCCTGGTCTCTAAGTACATGGGCAGCTCTCCGGAACTCCTTACAATCGAAGTAGGACTTGGCCAAAAGGTAGAAATCACTATCCACAACATCATCATCCTCCTCTGGCATTGGTGTAGAAACAAAGGAAACACTAGGACTAGGCGTTGAAGTAGGGTCATGGGTTTTAAATCTACGACGAATGCTAGAGCTACCTCGTTGAAATCGAGTATGAGAAGGTGTAAACTTTGCAGGGTCTTGCTCAATACCTAGCAATTGTTCAGCTGCCCTGGAATAATTATCATGCCAAATCCACAATAATACCAAATTTAGTTTCTTTTTTTAAAATTTGATCATGTAAAGAAGTTTAGACAGTAAATCCAAGAGCTATAACCCTTCTTATCAGAGGAAATTCGTCGAACAGATGGTGGGCAAACCCATAAGAGACAGAAAACTCCAAAAATTCAAGAACCCCACATAAAAAATTTCAAAAAAAACCAGAAGTTAACCAAGAACAATCAAATTATTTAATTTCAAGCGATCAAATAACAAGAAATTTGAATTCAAACATAAGATCTATGAAATTCAAACCACACCCAGTAAAGAATAGTACCAAAACAAGTTAAAATCAATCAAATTACTCTAAAAATCAAATCTTGCACTAAATTAGATACACCCATGAAGATCCTAACCCCAGAAATTCACCCAAAAATTGTCAATTGAAGAAATGAAGAGAGAAAGAGGGGAAACTGACCATCTAGAAGGGGAATAGAGACCGCGATTTGTGAGTTGACGAATTGCAATTCGGAGTTCATTTCTACAATTATCTTTGGAATCCATGATTTAATTTTGAATGATTGTTTGATTTGGTAGACACAAAGAGAGAGTGAAGGGACTGAGCAACCATTGACGGCCGCGCCTTGCCTTTTGATTTTTTGAATTTTAACGTCTGTCTGTCAGGTTTTTTTTATTCAAATTTCTATATTCCGTTACTCTGCATTAATTTTTTTATAAATGAAAGTACGCTACATACTACACTCCACAGAAAGTAAGGAACATCAATTATTTACTTATTTTCGGGTATACCTAAATTTAGATTTGTTAATTATGTATGTCGTGTTCCATCTCATAATATAGTTTTTGTTTGTGTTTTTTTACCGTATTTAACAAATAGGAAAAAAAAGTGAATGAAGTATATTAATAAATCTTAAAAGTACAATGATTGACAAAAATTAGGCAGAGAAAATGAAAAAAAGTACAAGACATGCAAAATTATAGGGTAAATTAGAAAATGCAATGAATAAAGTTAAAAAAAAATTGTATTTCCTCCGTTCTATTAATATTACAACAATGGACTTTTTGCACTATTCATCACTCTTGTTTGACCTTATAATATAGATTTATACGTTAAGTAAAATATAGTCATGTGCAATCTTATTGGATTCGTCTCATAAAATACTTTCACAAAATCAACTTTTTATAATTTTTACTCAATTATAGATATTTAGTAATAAGTATATAAAATGTGCTTTGAAATGTGTAATTTCCTCTTTGTTGCAATATTAATAGAACAGAGGAAGTATAATATTTACATATCATCCAAAAATAGAAACAAGAATAATATTTTAGATCTCTAAAATAAGAAAGCAGGAATTATATTATGGGACAAATGGAGTATATATATTTTTACAAATTTTTGTATGTGGCTGGCCACACGGTGTGGCCAGCCACATTTTTTATTATTTTTTTTTAAAAAAAATATAAGAACTTTTTTCTCTCTTCTTTTCTTATTTTCTTCTCCAAACCATACATCACCAACAATCATATCTATACTATACCCATTTTCTCTCTCCTCTTTTCTTAGCTTCTTCTTCAAGCCAAACCACACATCACCAACAACCATATCTCTACTCCACCCATTTTTTTCTCTCCACTTTGCCAAATTGTTGCAATTAAAGCCCGAAATTGTAGAAATTGGGTGTTAAATTGCCGTGAAAAATTGCGATTAATTATCCTTAAAATCATCAACAACATTTGAAGTAGTGAAATTAATGAGAACCAAAGAAATGTGAGCTCGTTTTCTTCGTGGAATCTTAGATCGAACATTCTACGTCAAAAATTGTAGGGTGTTACTAGTTTGGTTATGGGTACTTGTAGGTGTTACTGGTTTGGTCAGGATTTACATGTAGGGTGTTACTGGTTTGGTCAGGGGTTACTTGTAGGGTGTTACTGGTTTGGTGAGGGTGTTACTGGTTTGGTCAGGTTACTTGTAGGGTGTTACTGGTTTTGATCAGGGGTTACTTGTAGGGTGTTACTGGTTTGGTTAGGGGTTACTTGTAGTAGGGGCGAGCAAACCGGATACCCGGTCAAAATTTTAGGACCCGGAGTTGGAATTGGTTGGAACCGGGTCCTAAAATTCGGATTCGGAATTGAAATTGGTTCAACTGGGTCCTAAAATTTAGGAATTGGTATTGGAACCACCGGGTACCGGTTCCGGTTCTGGTACCCACTTATATGTATGTAATTGTTAATATATAATACAAATTTTAATTCTTATTTTAGTTAGGTTCATTTTTAGCGTTTAATACTTATATTTATATATGCATTGAGCTATTTGTATTTATGTTAGGTAATAATAATACTTTGTTAATTTACAAATTAGATACATTCAACGTATTTTTATTATTTAAAATTTATTTAGTTTAGCATATATTAGGTAACTGGGTACCCAACTGGTTCCGGTTCCAAAAAGTTGAGAATTGGAATTGGAATTGGTTATAACCGGGTCCTTAATTTATTACCCGGAATTGGAACCACCGGGTCCAATTCCGGTTCCGGACCCACCGGTTCCTAACCGGTTCCGGTTCCAATTCCGGGTACCCGGAATTTTTGCTCACCCCTAACTTGTAGGGTGTTACTAGTTTTGCTCAAGAGTTACTTGTAGGGTGTTACTGGTTTGGTTAGGGATTGCTGGTAGGGTGTTACTAGTTTTTCTCAAGGGTTACTTATAGGGTGTTACTGGTTTGGTATGGGGCTTACAAGTAACCTTTAAATAAGTAACAAGTAACCCTTGAATAAGTAATTCATACAAGTAACCTTTGAAGCAACTCATATAAGTAACCCCTGAATAAGTAACTCATTCAAGTAACCCAATAAATAACTCATACAAGTAACCCTTGAATTAACCCATACAAGTAACCCTTGGAAAAAAAAATAATACAAGTAATCCCTGCAAAAAAATACAACTAAATCTTGAAAAAAAAATACAAGTAACCCTGAAAAAAAAATACAAGTAACTCTTGAAAAAAAATAAGTAACCCCTGAAAAAAATATATAAGTAACCCCTGAAAAAAAAATACAAGTAACCCCTGAATAAGTAATCCATACAAGTAACCCTCGAAAAAAAATACAAGTAACATCTGAAAAAAAAAAAAATACGAGTAACCCCTGAAATAAGTAATCCATACAAGTAATCCCTGAATAAAAAATACAAGTAACTCCTGAAAAAAAAATACAAGTAACCCCTGAATAAGTAATCCATACAAGTAGCCCTGAAAAAAAAAATACAAGTAACCCCTGAAAAAAAAATACAAGTAACCCTTGAAAAAAAATACAAGTAACCCCTGAATAAATAATCCATACAAGTAACCGCTGAAAAAAAAATACAAATAACCCTTGAAAAAAAATACAAGTCCTAAAAAAAAATACAAGTAACCCCTGGAAAAAAAAATACAAGTAACCCTGACAAAACCAGTAACCTTGTTATGCGAGTGAATAGTAACCCCGTTATGCCGCGTAATCCGTTATTTTTACTGATTTGGCAGCAGGCCACACAGTGTGGCCTGCTGCACCAAAAAAGCTCTCATATATTTTTTATTTTTTTGAAACATGTTGCGTTGTTCATATCTGTTTTTATTACTCATATAATTTACATTAGATATATTTTCGAGAACATGATATAGGTCTTTAGAATATTTGAAAGCTCTCTAGGAAGATTATTCATGCTTCCTCGGTTCCTTGCTTTTATGTATTTCTCATATAGAATATAATACGAGTATTTCATTTGAAATTATATATATATTTTGCGCTCTCATCCCTACCTACTTGTTATATTTTTAACCCCTTTTCCGTCCCCACCCTAAATGGTTACCAATCTAAAACAACCTTTGTCCCACCATCATTATCCACACCAATGACCTGCCTAATTTCCACCTTTTCCACCCCATAACTCGTCTTATCCCACCCCAAATCCGTCTCAGTTTTATTTTATTATTTTAATTTTTTTATCCATTAAAATGACCTTTAAAAAAAAGTAGCAAAGTGTGCCTAGAAAAAAAAATTAAGGGAAGTGTGCCTAGAAAAATTCATATTACTTCTCTATAAATAAATAAATCAATAAATGTGAAGAGAAAAAGAAAAAAAAATTTAAATCACTTTCATAATACAATAAAAAGCTGAGCTTGATTTAATAGAAAGAAAAGCACCTTCCAACCATGAGCTTCAATCTCCACTAGTGACAATTTGGTGGGGGGGGGGGGGGGGGAGGGGGGGAGGATTGGAATTCCCTTACATTTCCCTACTCTCGCAAATTTTCTAGCTGACTCATGAGGGATTTCGACCTAATAGGGCCCTTCATCTTTCGTTGCTGCCCATTGTACTGCACTTCCCTCCACCACTAGGTCCCTTAACTTATTGGAATCTATGATTTATTTGTGATTTGTGAATTAGGGTAAAACAACTAATAGATCATTAGTAATTTAATTCGGAGTACTAAGCTAGCTAGGGTTTTTGCAAATATTGCATGTGTTTAATTCAATCTCAAGTACCTTCCCTACTTAATTTTTTGTAGGATAATATGGCTTAGGGAACGCTATGGATTAATTATGAAATTGGTCACTGATTTTGAAGTCCATAAACAATAACTTATACAGTAACCTGAAAAGAAGATTTTAGAATATTACTCCCTAAACTCCTAAAGCCCCAAATTCATTTGAATCATTTCTACTATCATTCTATTATAGTATTATAAACTAGAACGTATTTATCTCTGCATTTCTACTATTATTCTATTATAGTAATAAGCTTTAATTTTGCTCATTTTGTATAAAATAATTATTTTCTTGTTTTATTTTGCCTAGACAAGTGTAAATACATTGTTTGTGAGGTGTGTGTAAACTGAGGATTTCTTGGAAAACCATGCAAAAAAATATACTAGTATAAAGCTTCATTTCACTTAAGAAAAGTTGTAGTTAACATTACAAAATGTAGAAAATTATGTATAAAAGTAATTGAATCTTTTGTCACTTGAATTTCACCATTACCTGAATAATCGCTAACACACATTTCTTAAAGTTTGAACTTTTAGAGATTTCTAATGCTATAAATTTTTACATACAACCAAACGATCAACTTAAGTGTGTCCTACAAATCGCTACAATATGCAGGATTGTTATAAGTATTAATACATACAGTTTAATAAATTCATACCAATTCAATTATGCTAATAAGTAACAAGCATATATAATATTTCAAAACCATGATAATATTCCATGCACAACATAATAGTTTTCCCCGTAATAAAAAAGAAAAAAAAAGGAGGATGTTTTCAACAAAAAAAAAAAAATGGCCCAAAACGTGCACAATTAATAGGCAATTAATAGCAACAACTTGAGTTTTAATAGTCTAATATACTCCCCCACACCCACAAATAAATGTCATCTAAAATAGGACCACATATTAAGAGTCAACAATAACAGCTTAATGGTTGTGTTCATTAGTAATCCGTAACTAGTTTATTTGAAAAACATTAGGGGTCGTTTGGTTCACCCGGGGTAAACGGAATGGAATGAACAAAAGGAATGGAAGTGAATGGAATGAAAATACCCAATATTCTCTATGTTGTTTGTTTTAGAAACAAAGGGAAACAATCCCATCAACCCACCACCACACAACCACCCCACAACCACCACACAACCTCCTAATTCATTCACTTTCCACCTTTTGTAGCCACCATCCGTCCACCAAACCACCAGCCGCACCTTCGCCGCCCATTCGCCGCCCTCCACCGCACACGCGCAACACTCTCTTCCCCGAGAATCAACCCCGAAAACCCTAGAAACTAACCCATCCCCTAGAAATCCCTCCCTCTCCCCGCAAAACCGCCGTCCGACCCTCCCCCACCCTCGAAACCCTAGCCGCGCTAGGGTTTCGAGGGTGGGAAAGGGTCGGACGACGGTTTTGTGGGGAGAGGGAGGGATTTTTAGGGGCTGGGTTAGTGTTTGCATGAGGAGAAGAGAGTTTTACGGGGAGGGGGAGACGCGGCGAAGGTTGTCGGAGACGCGGCGAACGTTGTCGGAGAGGCGGCGAAGCAATGGGTGGTGCGGTGGTTGGGTTTCTCGGTGGTGTGTGGAGGTAGGAAGGTGGTGATGTGGTGGTGGCTAGGGAATGGAATGGAAAAGTCTAGGGGGGGTGGGGAATGAACTTAGAGGGATTTGGGGTAATGACGAAGAGAGGAAAGGGAATGAAAGAAAGTGGTAAACAAACATCAAGGAAATCGGGCCAGTTGATTCCCATTCCCTTTCCTGATTACCCCCAACCAAACGGCCCCTTAGTTTATTGACTACGGAATACTAAATAGCTAATTAAAGGTGTTTAGTGGAAAATTTATTTAAAGAGCTTACTCCACAAAATAAGTTATTTTGCAAAAAAACTCTTTAATTTTAAAGGTGTTTTTCAATTAGTTTATTCAATATCTTAAGGTGAAATAACACTTATACTCCTATTTAAATTAATATTGTTCAAAAAAAAAAACCAACCACAACTACTTACCCTCACAATTAGCTTATGGGTCATTTTAAAAAAAAAATAAAAAAAAGTTTATAAGTCATTTTACATACTCAAACAACTTTAAGTAATTAACTATTTATCAAACACTTTTATACAATCATCTAAAAAACAAGTTAATTAGTCAAATCAATTAATACAATAGCTAGTCAAAATCGATCAGCTAACACAATCAACTTTACCTTTCAGCTTTTTACTAAAACACGACTGTTAAAGAGTGTCTTCTATTAATACTTTCATTCAATGACATTAAAAAATTGAATTTAGGGCCTATTTCGATTTGCTGAAAACAACTAAACTAAATTAAATTGAACTGAATAGACCTGAAATGAATTGTTTATGAGAGAAGTAAATTAGGAACTGAAATGAATCAACTAACACAATCAACCCGTTATTTAAGGGAGTCTTCTATTAATACTTTCATTCAATGACATTAAAAAATTGAATTTAGGACCTATTTCGATTTGCTAAAAACAGCTGAACTAAATTAAAATGAACTGAATAGAGCTAAAATAAATTATTTATAAGAGAAGTAAGTTAGGAACTAAATTGAGCTGAAATTAAACTGAACAAAATAGACCCTTAGAAGTTCAATATTTTCCATATACATGTTTATGTTTTACACATAAGTGTATCATGTTGCATATTATATTCTCGAGATTAGGGGTTATGATGATGACTTTAAGAGAAAGGTCCTAATTAATTCTAAGTCATGACATTTATAATACAACTAGGATTAGTAGTTAATAGTTATATTTCAAGTGTGAAATGTATAAAAAGCCGCCTCATGACAGTCATAAGTCATACACAACGGACTTAATAACCATGCAATTTCATTTTCAAAGGGAGCCTTGCTTGTGCCCCACCAACTAAGTCCAAACGGCTACTAGAATTGGCTCAAATTTGAAATTAACTAGCATAATACCAGTACAAAGTATAAATATGGGGCATAAATGCATGATTATTTAATAAGTTGTTGGCGGCACCAAACATCATAACTAGCATTTTGAGATCGAGGATAAATAGGGTCTTATGATATATTTTTCGATATCTCATATCTTATCCCTCTCTAATTTCTAATAAGGGGAGTAAGTATAAGAATTCGGAATAAAATTGAGAAAACAAAAGATAAATCTCATTTAAATTTTACAGATAATAAGTTATTCATTCGATTACGAAATTAACAAGCATATCAATCAAATTAATTCAGATTTATCTTTATCAACTTTATTGAATTTATTAGCATGTTAACTTTATCCCAATTTAATTATCAACTCATACCAAATAAGATAAAGAAAACATCATTTTAACTTTATTCCACATCTTATTCTCCTTATCTCTATTCCTCGTATCAAACGCCCTAAAATGTATCCATGTAGGGGTGGGACATCGGTCTGGCAGTTCAGTTTGACCTCAGTTTGAAACGGTTTGGGTTAAAACGGTTTCATTTAGACGGCGGGTCGGTTCAGTTCGGTTTTGATTAGTCACAGGTCGGTTCGGTTTCGGTTTATTTTTGTACAATTTAAATTCGGTTCGGGTCATAAACGGTTCGGTTTATAAACAGTTCGAGTCATAATCAGATCGGTTAGAAACGGGTCGCTTCAGGGGCGGATTTACTCGGGTCAATGCCGGTTCGGTTTTTAAACGGTTCGGTTAATAATCGGGTCGGTTTGAAACAGGTCGGTTCAGGGGCGGGTTTACCCGGGTCAATGCCCGTTCGGTTTATAAACGGTTCGGGTCATGATCTGACCGGTTTGAAACGGATCGGTTCAGGGGCGGTTTTACTGGGTCAACGTCGGTCCGGGTTCATATCGGTTCGGGTCATGAACGGATTATTTTGAAATGGGTCGGTTCAAGGGCGGGTTTACCCGAGTTAATGCTAATTCGATTCATATCGATTCGGTTTATACTCGGTTTGGTGCTAAAATCGTTTGGGTTAGTTTGGTAATCGGTTAATTGGATCGGGTTGAAATCGAGTTCTAAAAAGTGGTTTTGACCAGTTAGCGCATTTTGTTTTATATCAAGTTGGGACTAATATTTCCATTTCATTAGCGGGTCGGCATAGGTTGGTGAAAAAAATAATGGATCGAGTAAAAATTGGATTTTAAGAGATTTTTGACCGGTTAGCTATTTTCGTTTTATATAAAGTTGGGACTTCGTCACTTTATTTTCAGACATCGGATTATATACAATTACACAAATCTTCATTTATTCAATTATTCTATATCATGTTAATATGTTATTTTTCAAGTTTGGTTATACTCTTGTTGTTGTTTATTCGATATTATCATATTAGTCTATTACAAATTTATAATGTATTAATGTATTATTGTTTCATTATTAAATATATATTATTAGGTTATCAGCTTCTTGTTGGATTGTTTTAGATATCGTGTCATGACCATGTTTTGATGAGTTGCTACTTTGAATACGATAAATCGATTCAGATATCAGATTATATAGAATTACAGAAATTCTCATTCATTCTATATCATGTTAATGTGTTATGTTTCAAATTTGGTTATAGTCTTGTTGTTGTTTATTAAATATTGATCTATTACAAATTTATAAGGTATTAATGTATTATTGTTTCATTATCAAATATTATCAGGCTATCAGCTTCTTGTTTTAATTGTTTTAAAGATCGCGTCATAACCATGATTTGATGAATTGGTACTTTGAATACGATAAATCGATAATTGATATTGTAATAAACTAATAATTTAATGTTACAGAACTATATTTGGATGTTTAATTAAAATCACGATTATTCAATTTCCCATTAGTCTAATAAAGTAATAATTGACAATTGTTTGTAACTATTCCATAATTTTGGTGTTAAAGTTATATTGCTGAATTACTTTGTTGTCTTACCCTCTCTAATCACCTTTTAAGATTACGTGCCTACAAGGCTGCAACATATATATGTTGCAACTTGCAAGTTAAAGAAAACGGGTGGGGAAGTAGAAGTATTCAATTAGATCGATCATCAACTGTTTTAAGTTTTAATAATCAGATACATTTATCGATTATCTATACATACCAATGATAGTATGATACCAATCGTACCATACATTATTATTTATTACATATACTGATATACATATAACTAATTTACATTAAATATGTCATATTGAATCAATTCCAATTTCCAAACATTTGTGTTTCTTACAATTTATAAGTTACATAAAGTTAAGAGTACAGTAGTGTTTTTATTAGTACGTAGCTATGAATAAAAAAAAAACATACTATCCAAATCCATTATCCCATGATCCGTGTCACCGTCTTATATTAAATATCAGCCATTGATTTGCATGTCATCTAACGGCCTATCATCGCACACATTCCAATTCACGATCCGTGTGTTTTCTTTTCCACCAATCAGATCACTCTTATCATCGTCTCTTTAGTACTCTTTTTGATTTCTCTCTCGTTTTCTTAATCCTCTTCTGTAATATTATCAATTTTTTGAAGCCATGGCTGCTAATATGCTCACTGCTCCCTCGTTTTCTCTCTCATCTCCTCTTCCTTCTTCCTTTCTTCTTCTTCCTTCTTCTCCCTTCTTCCGTCTATGTTCTCCTTTCTTCCATCTCGTTTCTCCGTCTCCGTCCACCGGCACCACGCACGACGGTTTTTATGGTCAAATTCGACCACGAAACTCTAGATCTAGTTGTTTCATGATCGAATTTGGCCTTTTAAAACCAAATTTGAGGCCAAATTCAGGATTAATATATAAGGTGTTTTCGTTCTTCCTTTTTTTATTTTCTGTTTTTCTTTTTAATTTTTTTTCAAGTTGTGGGCAACGGAGGGGGCCGAGTTAGGGTGGGTGCGGCGGCGGTTAGACTGGGTTCGGGTGGGTGGGGAGGGAGGATTTTTCGAGGGAGGGAGGGAGTTTTATGGTGGGTGAGCAATTAGAGTGAGTTGGGGGGTTTCGAGGATGTTGGGTTTCGTGGGGGTGGGTGGGGTGGGGTTACGGTGGGTTTGGGTTTTTTTCGATTTTTTTGTATGGGGTGGGGTGGGGTGTGTTACGGTGGTGGTGGGTGTGGTTGGGGTTGGGTCTGTTTTTTTTTTTTTTTTTTTTTTTTTTTTTACAGTGACGGTGGTGGGTGGGGTGGGGTGGGGTTTGTTAAGGGGGTGGGGTGGGGTACGTTACGGTGATGGTGGTAGGTGGGGTGGGGTATGGGTCTGGGTTTTTATTATTTACGGTGACGGTGGTGGATGGGGTGGGGTAAGGTTTGGGTCTGGGTTTTTTTATTTACGGTGGGTGGTGGGGTGGGGTGGGGTGGGTTACGGTAATTATGGTGGGTGCGGGGGTGGTGTTAGGGTGGGTCTGGGTTGACGTTGGTGGGGTGGGGGTGGGTTACGGTAACGGTGGTGGGGTGGGGGTGGGTTACGGTAACGGTGGTGGGTGGGGGTAGTGTTAGGGTGGGTCTGGGGTGATGGCGGGGGTGGTGTTAGGGTGGGTTACGGTGGTGGGTGGGTGGAGGGTGGTTGGATTGGGTGGGTGGCCAAATTTTTTCATTTTTTTATTTAATTTATAACTCCTAATTTAGTTATACAAGAATATAATTTTAATTTTGTAATAGCAAAAAAATTTACAAATTTAAATCAATAATTATATGTAAAAAAAATTGTATAGTTAAATTACATTAAACATCAAATATATTTCGTGGAATTCTAACAAATTGTTAAAGGCTGCAAATAGTTCAATTTGAATGGAACGGGTTGTAAACGGTTCGGTTTAAATAGTTTGTAATCGGATCGATTTAAACGGGTTGCGGTTTGAAAATAGTTCGGTTTAAACGGTTTAATGGGTTATAACAGTTCGGTTTAAACGGTTAGCGGGTTCTAAATGGTTCGATTTAAGCGGTTTTTTCCTACGGTTTAAACGGTTTCGGTTTATAAACGGTTCGGTTTAAACAGTTAGCGGGTTAACATTAATCGGTTCAAACGGTTTCGGTTTATAAACGGTTTGGTTTGTTATTGGTTTACGGTTCGTAACGGGTTAACATTAATTGGTTCGGTTCGGTTTCGGTTTGACATTATACGGTTCAGTTTGGTTTTCGGTTTAAAATTAGCGGGTTATAAACGGTTCGGTCCGTGATGGTTCGGTTCGGTAACGGACGGTTTCACGGTTCGGTTTGAAAAGTCCCACCCCTATATCCATGTAAACTTTATGAGATCCTATTATTCAGTATTTTTTTTTCCTAATTACTCCTACGTGGTAGTATTCATTTTGGCAACATGCACATTTAATTTAGTATCCAACCCCATCTTGTGAACATGCATGCACACTCGTAATTGTCGTTTTCAATTATCCTCCTTGATAACGTAATATACTCTCACATTAATCCAATCAGGCAAATCTGCAATTAGCCAATAATTATGATATTATTTAATTTGACTGGGATAAGTCGTTATTCATCAATTACGAAATTAATGTGCATATCACTCATAATAATTCAGAATTGTTAAGATTATTTCAAATTTAATATATATATATATATATATAAAAGGGAGTTTTTTCCCGAGTTTTTAGAGAGTCACGTAGGATCTAATTTTCTCAGCGCCACGTAGGATTATAAATCTTAGTAGTAGCCAATTAAATAAGAGATTATTAATTTCTTTTAGAATTAAATAATTTAAATGCCATGTAAGCAAAATTGGCGAATGAGATTTTTAAGTTTAAATTAATTAAATATTATATATTATCTTTTAATACTAGGAATTTTATCTAAATATATAACAAATTTTAGGCTCATAAATACAAAAAAAAAATTATTTAAAAACACCAAACAAACCGTGCATCGCACGGGCTTCATCTAGCTTATTAAATTTATGAGCAGGACAATCATGGATAAGTACATTTCAATATGCGTGTATGTATTATAATTACAACTATGTATATATACGTTATTCTATTTAATCAATTTAGAGATAGGAAGGATATAATTAGACAATGACCAATTGACCATATAATATCATGATATGAGTAATAAATATTCCGTAAGTCCGTATAACATACTCTCTAACTGTTATATAACTTAATCTATATAGAATAAATTAAAATGGATCGATATCATCCGGTCATTTTATATACTCCAATAATGCGTATATTATTATGTGTTCACATAGATAAATCATTTTAAGCTAATTAATTTCGCAAAAGTATTTTTATTTTCCAATTAATTAGATAATACCGAGCTATATATCAACATTAGCATTACTTTATTTTTTCCAATAATGCGTTCAATTAGATAAAACATAATACCCCTCACATTCTAACTTCTAAGCTACTATCTATTTAAGCTAATTTCGCAAAACCATTTTTTTTTTCATTAATTAGATAATACCGAGCTATATATCAATATCACCATTAGCATTACTTTATCCATCTCAACTTATTTGCCTCATAATTATCATTGAGCCCTTAAATTAAAATATCTATTATTTATTTAATTAGTTAAATAGCGGATTAAACATAGTTTGATATCCCCAAGTTTGATATATGTCTAAAAAATCATGGAATTACAAGCTGTCAAGTTACTGAGTAAGATAATTTCCGTCCCAAAAAAAAAAAATAATAATAATTTAGATGGATAGTGATACAGTCTGGATGGTTGACACATGATAGACATCAAGGGTCATTATCTTATTTATAATCCAATATTAGCAAATAATTAAAATTTACTATTTACACATATAAATTACACTATAAATACCTCTTTTTAGATATCATTATAAACATAACATTTCTTCTCATTTACATTTCTTGGTCTCATTCTCTATTTCGTTGGCAGCTTCTACTCTGAGGTCAATTAAGGTTGATTATTATGTTTATAAAATTTCTTTTGCATTTACTACTTTTTATCTATTTTAATTCGATTTCACTAATAGTTATTTAAGGTTAATTCATCATTATAAAATTATGCTTAAAAAATGAGGCCTTGATAATATATGATGCATTGCATTTACTACTAACCATTTATATGTACGTACCATAATTGGCCTTAACGCTGAATACCCATCACCATAATGAAAATCGTTATCATGCTACAATAACAATCAACTTGCTCTTTTATACTATATAATAAATCCTTGCATTATTTCTCTTTCAAATTTACTCTTTTCTGATTTCTCTTTTATATTTTAAATAGGTTGTCAAAGAAAGGTACAAGAAGATGGTTTATTCTAAGCGTAGTTATGATCATACGATGGTTTGGTTATTAGTTGGAGCATTAACTATTTTCCAAGTTTGCTCGGCTCATAATGACCTAAAGGTTATTGATAATCGGTATACCACTGCATCCCTCTCCGTGGATGTTTCTAAAGGGCGTCAAATATCTCCCGTCTTTTTTGGTATCTTTTTCGAGGTATATATAACTCATTCTTTTTTATTATCGTACATTCATACTCTATAATAATTAATATTACTCTCTCCGTCTCATTTTACATATTTTAATAAATCCAGTTAATAACACTATATTTTAATTATAAAACTTACATTTCTTTTTAATCCTATTCCTTTATCAGGAGATCAATCATGCCGGAGCTGGTGGTTTATGGGCGGAGCTCGTTAGTAATCGAGGTGACTACATTACATTGATAGAGCCTAAATTAGTAATTGCTTTAGTATTATCTCATTAACTATATGTTTGATGACATGAATGTTTAGGATTCGAAGCCGGAGGTCGCTACGTTCCTTCGGCAATTAGTCCTTGGGGTAAGATTGGAGATGATGAAGCAATATACGTAGTAACAGAACTATCATCATGCTTCAAAAACAACCCCGTTGCCGTTCGTATGGATGTACTTTGTGACCAAAATACTTGTCCACCGGGAGGTGTCGGACTCTATAATCCCGGGTATTGGGGAATGGTAAGTAATAAGTGTTTAATTCTTATATGATCTAATAATTCGTATTGATTAAGTGCCTAATCCAATAATTTAAAATCTTTGTAGAATATCGAAGAAGGCAAGAGTTACAAAGTGGAATTTCACGTTAAATCATCTGGATCACTTGATGGTGTTATATCATTTGTTAGTGACGATGGAACTCAAGTACTTGCCTTCCAGCGTGTTAAGTAAGTACATATACTTTGTACATAATACATTATTTTTTTTTTAATGAACCATGTTTAAATTGACTCGTATATATTTGGTATGATCATATGTACATAGATTAAATAGATTATAAACCAATATTTACCCAAACTATATTGGCGTAATCCAATTTTAATGCGCCTAGTTATCGATTTATAGTTGGTATGTTTTAAATACGGAGTATTAAATTTTCAATTCAATGTATAACTCAAAGACATGACTTAACAAAATGAAGGACTTATTATATATTTCTCATGGTATGTTAATTAAATTGTAGGGCTGATGCTGAAAAAGTTAAGGATTGGACAAAAATGGAGTTCACATTAAAAGCTAGAGGATCATATAAAAAAGCTAGACTTCAATTCACTACCAGTCAAAAAGGAACTATTTGGCTTGATCAAATATCTGCTATGCCTATTGACACATACAAGGTGAAATTTTCTTTCCTTAAATTTGTTTAATTATTTTTTTAATATTCGATTTAATTTCTTTTATTATTGGATTTAAGACTTAAATTTTGAATTAATTTAATTGAATTTTTTTGCTTAGGGACATGGATTCCGAAACGATTTGATGGAAATGCTTCTCAAGCTCAAGCCTAGATTCCTTAGATTTCCTGGTATTTTTCATAATTTTGGGATAAATTAAATAATATCTTTAAATAAAAGTAAATAAAATACTTAATGAAACATTAAAATGCAGGTGGGTGTTACGTTGAAGGTAATTTTCTAACCAATGCCTTTAGATGGAAGGAAACTGTTGGTCCATGGGAAGACAGGCCAGGACATCTTGGGGATGTTTGGAATTATTGGAGTGATGATGGACTTGGTTATCTTGAATATCTTCAGGTACTTGCCAAATATATAATATACTCCATCCGTACCATTTTGCTATAATATATATAAATTTTATAACAAAAATATAAATAGTAGTTTCGTAATACGATTTACATTCTTTTTCTAAAACAAAAATATTAATTACTTGTAATCGTAATACTCTGTACATTCTTTTTTCCAGCTAGCCGAAGATCTAGATGTTGAGCCTGTGTGGGTTGTCAACAATGGTTTGTTAAATGTTCACTCTTTAATTGTACACTTTAGGCTAATTTTCTTTTCTATGAAACTAATGTATATGATCTTATTGCAGGAATTGGTCTCAAGGATCAAGTTGATACCTCTTTAATTGCCCCTTTTGTACAAGTAATGTTATAACATTGCAAAAATGATTTTATTATTATTATAAAAGTATATTATTATCGTTGACTCAATATTTGTTATGGAAAAATAGGAAATGTTGGACAGTGTCGAGTTTGCTAGAGGTAGTCCAAATTCGACATGGGGTTCCCTTCGTGCAAAGTTGGGACACCCAAACCCATTTAAATTGAAATTTATTGCTTTTGGAAATGAGGGTTGTGACTTAAACAGCTACACGGGTACAATTTATTTAACAAATTTTTGTACTAGCATGCATCTATATATAAATTCACTATTTTAATGATCTATATATAAATTCACTATTTTAATGTATTCCACAGGAAATTATCTTAAGTTTTACAAAGCCCTAAAGAAATTATATCCGGACATCAAGGTGATCTCAAATTGTGATGCAACACAGAAGCCCTTAGATCATCCTGCCGATATATATGATTTTCATGTAATATTATTTCCAACCATTAATTACGTTTTTTTTCAAAAAATAAAATATTAAAGCATATTTCATATTTCACATCTAAATAAGTTGGTCTAATCATGATTTTCAGAGATATACAAATATTCCGGATATGCTTAATCTCACCCATCTATTTGGGAAGGTTAAAAGGGATCCTCTCGCACCAAAGGTATGCAATACATGTCATAAAAAATATTATGTTAATAGGTAGTATTAATCGGTACCCTCCTCGTACTTAGTTCTTATTGAAAGTTTAAGTTATTGGATAACATATAATTTTAACTTGCAGGCTTTTGTTAGTGAATATGCTGTGATATACCCAAAAGATCAAATGATGAATGGATCATTTGGGGCAGCATTAGCCGAAGCAGCTTTTTTGCTATCATTAGAGCAAAACAGGCACCCATATCTCACTTAGCTTATTCATTATAAAGTACTTTAATTTCCCACCAGTAATCTAAATTGATTTTATGTTTATGTTTAATGATTGTAATGCAGTGACATTGTTGAAATGGTGAGCTACGCCCCACTATTCGTAAACCAGAATGACAGAACGTATGTACATGCTTGATGATTCAATATAGTTCGTACGTATATAACATAATTTCATAAAATAATTTTTTTTTTTTTGGTTTATTCGATAGATGGAATCCAGACGCGATTTTCTTCAATACATACAAAGTGTTTGGAATAGCTAGTTACTGGGTTCAAACATTTTTTAAAGAATCAAGTGGAGCGACACTGTTAAATATTCATTTCCATAATCACTCAAAGCCTGAGAATACATATGTTTCAGCAATAAGTTGGAGTGATAAGTTGGATCAGAAGAATTATATAACTGTGAAGGTTATTAAAATTTTAATCTCAACCTTTTAACTATAATCAATTCATATCTCGTTTTAACTCAAATATTTTAATCGTGTAGATTGTGAACTACAACAATGTAACGGAGAAGTTGAAGATTTCATTTGATGGAATTGATCCTAATTCCGTTAAATTGTGGAAGAAAACAGTACTTACCAGTGAAAATTTGCAAGATGATAATACGTTCGACAATCCTACAAAGGTATGAACTTTAATTTGCTTTATTACTAATAATCAATTAATTAGGAATATCTTTGATAATATTGTTTTGTTTTGTACCAATTTTATTACACTTTCTAACGTAGTAATTTGTAATGTATAATTGCTAGGTGGTGCCAATATCAACTCTACTCAAAAGCGAAGTAGGAAAAGACATTGTTCTTGAAGTCGAACCATACTCGTTCACAGCATTTGATCTGATCAATAGCGCACAAATTCCAAAACTCGAAGCCAACCAAACTAATCAAGTATAAGCAAGTGAAATTCCATAGCTAATAAAGAGACTTCATATCTTGGAAATATTATACACGATTTGGTCACTCAGTTCTTTAGAAGTTTAGTCGTTTAGATTTTCTTTTAAAAGTTTATAGCTTTATCATCCCTTTTGGGTTGGCAATAATGTTAACTATAGTTTTTCAATTGTAAAGGATAATTTATTTTTCTAATATATGAAGATATTTCTCTTGCTTATATCCGTTAAAGTTATCCAAAAATGAAAAGTCATCCCAATATGAATAAAAGTTACCTTGGCATAAATAAAAGTTACAAAATATTAGTTACTTTATTTAAAAGTAACCCAAAAAATTGTAAAAGTGACTTCAAATTTGATAAAAGTGACCCCGATGTACTTGATGTTTAAATATTTTTTTCTCTAATTTTTCTTGTTTTTAATACAATTTGTTGTTCTATTCTTATGGTTTTGATGAAAATAGTTGTTCTAAATAGGCATTTGTTTGAGTTAATTAAAATTTAGCTTCAATTGCGCTGATGTTTGTTGAATTAAGTGTTATGTTGCTGCTACAATTTTTTTTGTTAAATTTCCGCATTGATTTACTGAATTTTTTTCCTGAAAGAATTTTGTACGACTAATGGTGTTATTTCATATTAAGAATATATATCATCATAAATGTTTTGCTCATTTGGCCTTGTGCTCTTGTTAAAAATGCATGCCGGTAGAATCCCTTTTAAGGATAAAAAGTATTATTGAGGGGTTCCTGCATGATTAATAGCCAATTGCTTTTATTAATTAGGGAATTCTAGCACAATTTCTGTACTTTATTAATCTTTTTGTTTGGAAATAAGGTATAAAATTGATTATTATTGTAGACTTGTAGTCCTTGTAGAAATTTGAGTTAAATAGCCATCCGAGACCGGGGATTCCATGATTATTATCACGTTGTGTATGCCTCTAATTCATAGTTTATAATTAATTATGATGTTTATTTATTGATATTTTTAAATTGATTTTCTATTGGTTGACGGCACGTAATAGAATAAATAAGGTCATATCGTGATACTTTTATATAATTATAGTTGCAAGTATGAAATTGTGATTTCAGTGATTTTGTTTGGGTTTTCTCCTGGATATATGCTACTTAGAGTTTACAAATTTTTCCCTAAACTATAGTGTATGCAGCTTTCCCTACACCCCCTCTTCAAACTACGTCGTTTCACTGTTGTCTCTACCACCTCACACACCCAATAACAATCCGATCTCCACAATCCACTCACCAATGCAATAAGAGAAATTAAAAGAATTATGAGCACTAATAATAACCATATAATCCAAATATCAAAAGAAAAAAAAACTGCATTTTCATAAATTAGTAAAATATTGCAGAAGGATACATAGATCAAGCAAAAAAAAAGGGGGCAAAATTATCGAACTCTAAGGGTCTGTTCACATTTACTTAATTTCAGTTCAGTTTAGCTCCAATCAGTTCAGTTCATTTCAGCTCCAATCAGTTTAGTTCATCTCCTAATTTCCTTCTCTCATAAAATATTCATTTCAGCTCACTTCAGTTCAGCTCCAATCAATTCAGTTCAACATTATTGCATTTTCTAGGCCCAACAAATCAAACCTTTTAAGTCTTAACGATCCCTATAAATTTAGATGTTAGCATCTGTTGAATTATTTGTTTAACCAATAAATGAAAATTAATGAAATTCTTTTTCTTCTCGTAAAAAAAAATAAATAAATAATAAAACTATTATAATTGTGTACTTACATGGACTCTTAAGTCAAATTTTTTTAAAAAGGACCACTAACGGAAAATCGTTAAGTGGTAGCAAAATCTAATTTTTGTGTGTTTTTACTTTTTAGTGGTAGTAAAATACAAAGTGGTGTTTTTTAATGGTAGTAAAAGTCAAAATTTTCAAAAAAAAAAAAAATTAAATAAAAGTAAATAAATGAATAAAAAAGAACATAACAGACTAATAAAGCGGAAAAAAAGTTGTTAAAATATTTAAGTTCTCTGTTACCGTCTAATAGTGAATTGTGATCCAACATCTGTGACAAATACTAGTCATTCAACTACCCTATACTTCTCAATTTGTCTCCTTATTAATAAATCACAAACTCATTAGTCAGTCATAGATTTACTGCAAGAGTCCCATCCTGATTTTTGTTCAGCAAAAAATTTCTCATAGTCTTACTAATCCTTCAATGTTAAAAGGTAACCATGAAGAGGCTAGTACCTGTAGCTGATGGAAATGGCCAGGTGAATGACAACAATGTATATGTATGAGTATTTTTGTAAGACTAGGAATAGTTTGGATTATTTACATCAAATTTGCCTTTTAGAATTAAGCTCTAAATTAAAAGTTTGTCAATTACAATTTGTTCTTCCAAAAAAAAAAAGTACAAATTGCTAAAAGGTATTTAAAAAAAAAAAAAAATTGGAGAGCCGAATGTTATGATTAGAACATGGCCTCTAAATTTGTGAAATGGAGTAAAATTTCTTATTTATCAACAATTTCAGTGACCAAATTTTTTTTTTTTTTTTTGACAAATAAAAGGATCATATATTTTACAGAGCTTTTTTTGGTGCAGCAGGTCACACCGTGTGGCCTGCTGCCAATACAGTAAAAATAACGGAGTCTGACGCGCTTATAACGGAGTTACTATTCACGCGCATAACGGGGTTACTGGTTTTGTCAGGGTTACTTGTATTTTTCAGGGGTTACTTGTATTTTTTTTTAGGAGTTACTTGTATCTTTTTTTTCAGGGTTTACTTGTATTTTTTTAGGAGTTACTTGTATTTTTTTAAGGGGTTACTTGTATAGATTACTTATTCAAGGGTTACTTGTATTTTCAGGAGTTACTTGTTTTTTTTTTTTTTTTGTAGTTACTTGTTTTTTTTAGGGGTTACTTGTATGGATTACTTACTCAAAGGTTACTTATATTATCAGGTGTTACTTGTATTTTTTTTCAGGAGTTATTACTTGTATTTTTTTTCAAGGGTTACTTTTTTTTTTTTTTTTTTATTAATTCAGGGGTTACTTATATGAGTTAATTCAAGGGTTATTACTTGTATGAGTTACTTATTCAAGGGTTACTTATTTGAGTTACTTCAAAGGTTACTTGTATGAAAAACTTATTCAATGATGACTTGTTACTTATTCAAGGGTTGCTTGTAGGCTCCATACCAAACCAGTAACACACTAAAAGTAACCCCTAACCAAACTAGTAACACCCTACAAGCTAAGTGAACCCTGACCAAACCAGTAACACCTTACAAGTAACCCTTGACCAAAACCAGTAACACTCTACAAGTAACCCCTGACCAAACCAGTAACACCCTACAAGTAACCTAACCCCTGACCAAAACCAGTAACACCCTACAAGTAACCCCTGATCAAAACCAGTAACACCCTACAAGTAACCCCTGACCAAACCAGTAACACCCTACATGTAAACCCTGACCAAACCAGTAACACCCTACAAGTAACCCCTGACCAAACTAGTAACACCCTATAATTTTTGACGTAGAATGTTCGATCTAATTAAGATTCCACGAAGAAAACGAGCTCAAATTTCTTTGGTTCTCATAGATTTCACTAGTTCAAATGTTGTTGATGATCTTAAGGATAATTAATCACAATTTTTCACAACAATTTGACACCCAGTTTCTACAATTTCGGGCTTTAAATTGCAGCAATTTAGCAAAGAGGAGAGAGAAAATGGGTAGAGTAGAGATATGGTTGTTGGTGATGTGTGGTTTGACTTGAAGAAAAAAGCTAAGAAAAGAGGAGAGAGAAATGGGTGGAGTAGAGATAAAGTTGTTGGTGATGTGTGGTTTGGCTTGGAGAATAAGCTAAGAAAAAAGGAGAGAGAAGAGTTGTAGTATTTAAAAAACAAATAAAAAATAAAAATTGTGGTGTGACCAACCACATATAAAAATTTGTGTATATTTTATTAAAGCTAAAATAAAATTAGAATTTGTAGAGTAATGTACAAACTCCATAGTCTTTTAATATATATATGCTTTATAATTTTTTTGTTAGAAACAATATAGAGTTAGTATCTATTATAATTTCTTTTTTCAAGAAGTTGCATAACCATATAATTTATTTTATTTTGAGTAGTATGAATATATGATTGTGAATTTGTAAACTATAAAAGCAACCAAAAAAAAAAAAAACGGCGTCGACAAAAGTTTATTTTTAAAGTGAATTAATATGAATACTAAATACGAAGATTTATTTTACTATTGTAAAAACATCCATTATAAATATTTGTAAAGTGAATTACAATTTCACTACTTAAATTTGCACAGTTACACATACAACGGTGAAATAATTTTGACACACCTAAAAGTTATTTTAACATACCTATTGTGAGAGCATATATGTTTAGGTGTGTCAAAATCAATTTTCTTACAAAATGTCGTTGTGTTCATTTTTTTAATTGCGAATAATCACAACAACAATAGTCCTTTTGGCATTCGCCCACTTTATGTGGACATTGAGGGTTACATAAATCTGGAGTACAACCTGGAAAACGTATATTACATTGGAAGTCATTTGCTCCAATGTGTTGAAGGAACACTTTGTCAGACCTTGAACTCATAGCACTAGAACTTGCAATTATCAGTAATTTTGAAGATTTTGCATACCCGACTTTTTTTTTATTATTACTCCGTACTTTTCTATCAAAAATAAAAGTAATTAAAAAAGTATTAATTTTTTTTTTATTATTGAAAGTAACATATTTATATATTTAATTAAGGGTAACATGTTAATAAGGTTTTAACACGTATACAATTTTAAATAAAATTTTAACTTGTAATTCTATAATGTTTTAACAAGTATAAAATTTTAATCATTATCTGAAAATTTCTATTAAATTAAATTTTATTAAGTACTACGTGTAAAACTAGGAAGCATAATTATAATTCTTGATAGGGAGATTTATCAAACTTTATATTGTATAACACTTACCACAAGATAGAATAACTAGTAGCACTAGCATGAGAGACACAAATAACGTCTTTCCAGCCATTTGTTATAGCTTATTGCTTGTTTTCAGAGTTATGGAGATGAAGAAATTGAATTATAACTTAAGTATAAAGAACAAGCAATGTGAGTAAACTCTATACTTTTGGCCTCCTTATATACGTAGATTATGACATTATTGTTGATTCTCTAATAATTATGTAGATTATGACATTATTGTTGATTCTCTAATAATTATGTATATGATTACTCTCCTTTTCTAAAATATATTCTCCTTTTACATATGATTACATATGATTATGAATTTGATTTGTATATTCCATTAAAATAATTATTTCTTTCCTATTGTATTAAGAATTTTTCAAATTTGGCTTCTTACTTAATGTAAGTTATTGCACATTTAATATGCGTAAGGAATTATTGATTTTCTAATGAATTAAAACGTGTTCTTTCCACCTTATTTCTGTTGAACATAATATTTTTTAACAAGATTTTTTTTTTTTTGCCGACCGAAATTATTATACCGATTAAAAATTTATTCTTACCAGTCTCCTATTGAATTTGTTCTTTTATGTTACTGATTTTTATTGATTAAGATTATATTTACTGAAATTAACTTTTTTTAAATGAACAACATATTTTAATTAAAAACAAATTAATTGTATTGACCTTAACTATTATTATTGAACGTTAATTTAGGCCCTATCCTCATTACCTTATTTTTTGTTGAATTGAAATTACTTTTGTAGAGTCGAAAACCTGGTGAAGGTAGTCTATTTTAGATAATTTCTTACAATATTTATTTTATCTGGTAATTTCTCACAAAAAAAATGGCTTTTAATAAGTAGTTTTTGACAAAAATCCTTTTAACTACTATGTCATATTTATCGATTATTGTAACCATATATATTTGGTTCTACCCTCTGGAGAAGAAAAAAAAAAACCAAACCTGTATTTATTTTGATAATTTGGATGAATAAGAAGCCTTAGATAGTGATAGAGTATCTCGTCTTACATCTCCTCTGCACACTTCTGAACAAACTGATTTTGTTAAACGTATCGTCATATAGTTGAAACTGGGCTCTCTCTCTCAACCCATGTTCAACTACCTCTGACCTTTAGGTCTTATGCATACTTTTTGTTCGGCTTCTTACTTGATAAATAGGCTCCCAAAAACTACCTTAAATTATGTAGTCTTTGTTATCCATGGCTAGTACAAATTTTTGCCTACACCCAAATGCAGGCAACACTACCTGCACCCCCTCTCTCTTTCTAATGACGTCATTTTCAATTTTTCAGTTTCGGATCACTTGAAAAAGTTCATTTTTATATATGTAAATGTTCAATTTTGCATCATTAAATATTCAATTTTGTTAATACGACGTACTATATTCAAATTGTTTTTTTTAAATAATTTTTTTATTAATTTGTCTTATTATTTAGTTAATTTAATAAATTTCGTTTGAAAAAATATATTTCAATAATAAAAGTAATTCAATTATAATAAAAATATTATTTTAAATTAATATATACTCATTGTTTCTTTAGCATAAAGGGAACTTTTTTTTAAAATTTTTTTTTAATATAGATTTACTTAATTTAATAAATAAAAATAAAAACTACAAGGGAAAAAAATTAATAAAATAAACTTAAATAATGTATATATTTCATATGTGCCTTACAAATTAAACATCGTCTTTTGATTTAATACATTTAGTATGAATAAAAGATACTACCATATATATAGAATCATCCTCCTTGTTGTATGATGTTTGTGTGCTTTTCTTGATACATGCATTTAAATTTTTTTTTTCTCAATATTTTCATTATCGTCTTCAACTTTTTATTTCATTTTCCATCCCGTGTAATAAGAAATTTTTTTAAGAGAATACATTAGTAATAATAAACGCACACTATAAACAAAACAGGATAATATAATAAACATTTACAAATACAAATTTGAACACATTGCTAGAAAAAACATAATTTAGTATGAGAATGAACAAATATTAAAATATAAATGAACATCTTTCAAAATGAAAATGAACTAAGTATTAAAAGTCAAACAAACACCTTTTAATACGAGAATGAACAAATATTAAAATTTAATTGAGCATTTTTGTGATAACAAACAAGTATTAAATTAAAAACAAATACTCTGTATCTTTTAATGTGAGAATGAACAAGTATTATATTAAATTAACATGTTTAGATACGAGAATGAACAAGTATTAAATTGCAAATGAACATCATTCAATATGAAAATGAACATGTATTTAATTTCAAATTAATATCCTTTAACACATATATATGAGAATAAACATGCATCAAGTTTAATTAAAATTATATCAATACGAAAATGACCATAAATAAAAATAAATTACATCTTAAATGAATAATTAGGATAGATTTAATTTACTAGCCAAAATTCACCAAATAAGAGTTTTAATTAAAGAATTAAGTTATAATAATTAATAATTGACAATTCAATTCCATTAATAAATTAATAATTTGTCTTTATATTTGAATATTATTCCTTTTACAAATGAACATGAATTCCATTTAAATGAACATTTATTGTAGCTTAAATTTAATATCTAAAATTCTCCAAATAACCGTTTTAATTAAAGAATTAAGTAATATTCACTAGTAGAAAATATCAAAAAGGCACCCCCTAATTGGCACCGGTTCAGTCCAAACCGGTGCCAAAAATGGCCTATAAAATTGGTGGGAAGCTAAACTAGAGTAAAAGGCACCGGTTCACTTCAAACCGGTGCCAAAATAATAAAGGCCACCGGTTTGAACCGGTGCTTTTTTGAACCGGACCTTAAATTATTTTTTTTAAAAAAAAGCGGCCGCCTCCTCCTCTCATTTTATAACCCTAATTAAAACACTGATCTCCTTATCTCTCCTCTCACTCCGTCTCTTTACTCCCTTCTCTATCTCCCTTCTCTATCTCTCCTCTGCTCTCCCTTAAACTCTTCTCTTTCTCTTCGAACACCACCGCAACAACACCCCCTCTATCTCTCCTCTGCTCTCCCTTTATCTCTTCACTTTCTCTTCGAACACCACCTCAACATCAACAACAACACCACCGCAACAACAACAACATGCAACAACAACAACATGCAACAACAACGCCGCAACAACAACAACGCCGCAACAACAACATGCAACAACAACGCCGCAACAACAACAACATGCATTTTCTGGGTTTTTGAACTGATTTTTGTTTTTTTTTTCTTTTTTTTTTTTCCTTTTTTCTGGGTTTTTTTTGGACTTTTGAACTGATTTTTTTTTTGTTTTCGATTTTCTAGGTTTTAATTTTTATATTTTTTCCGATTCATTTTCTTTTTTGAATTAATTTTCATTTTCATTTTCTTTTTTGAACTGATTTTCATTTTCATTTTCTGAGTTTTTTTTGTCGATTTTTTATTTTATTTTCTGGCTTTGAATTGATGTTCTGGGTTTTAATTGATTTTGGGTTTAATTTTCTGGGTTGTAATTGATGTTCTGGGTTTTTGAACTGATTTTAATTTCTTTTTTTTTTCTTTTTTTTTCCCTTTTTTCTGGGTTTTATTTGGATTTTTGAACTGATTTTTTTTTTTGTTTTCGATTTTCTGGGTTTTTTATTTTTTTATTTTTTTCCGATTCATTTTCTTTTTTGAACTGATTTTGATTTTCATTTTCTTTTTTGAACTGATTTTCATTTTCATTTTCTGGGTTATTCTTTTCTTTTTTTCGATTTTCTTTTTTTTTTCGATTTACTGGGTTTTTGAATTAATTCATGTTAATCGATTCATTTTGGTTGTTTTAATTGGTGCAGGTATATGGATTTAGTTCTTAAATTGAAGAATCAACATGCAAGTATATTGATCTTAAATCGAAGAATCAACTGATTTTTTTTTTTGATTTATATTGTAATTTTTTTTATGTGTTGTAATTTTTTTATTTTGATTTAGCTGTTGTAATTTATTTTGAACAGATTTGGTTATATTAATATTTTGGCACTTTTGGTTATTATTAAGATTTGATTGTACTGTAATTTTTTTTTATTATATATATATATATTAATATTATAATGAATAGATTTGATTATATTAATATTAATACAAATTTAATTTTTAAGTAAAAAAAAAAAAATTAATATGTTGGCACTTTTGGCACCGGTTAACCGGTGCCAAAAACTGTTAAATAAATTTTTTTTGTACTTTTAGGCACCGGTTAACCGGTGCCAATTTCAAGTTTTGGCACTGGTTTGAACCGATGCCTTTTTAAACCCCTTTTTGGCACCCCTCACATAGGCACCGGTTCAAACCGGTGCCTTAGGCCGGGTTTGAACCGGTGCCAAATTCGTTTTTTCACGTAGTGATTACTTGATAATTAACGTTTTAATTCCACAAATCAAATTTATATATCTTTAATTTTAGTGATTTATAATTTGAATATTATTCTTTCTACAATTGAGCATGAATTCATCCTAAAATGTACATATACTATAGATTACATTTCGTGTATAGTTAAAATTCACTAAATAACAATTTTAATTAATGAATTGAAATAAGCAATATTAAGTGATAATTGAGGTTTCGATTCCATAATCAAATTGATAATTCATCCATCTTTAGTTTTAAGTTTTTTATTATTATAATTTGAACATTAATCATTCTACAAATGAACATGAAGTCCATCTAAAATGAGCATTGATAATAGATTAAATTTACACAAAATTTATATGAGCAACTATTAAAATGTGACTGACCATATATTTACATGTGAATAAGTATGTAATGAAATTCAAAATTAATATAAATAACTGACTATATATTTTTGATCATGTATCCAAATGAGTATGGGTATGTATCAAAATTCAATTAAGATTCTATGTAACATATATAAATGTTTCACGATAATGAAATTTTGTAGAATCAAAGAACAAATTAAAGAAGTATATATAAATGAACTTTATATATTTAATGATAATCTATTATATGTAAATAACCATATATATTTATAACATAAATAAACATCTATCAAAATAAAAATGAACATTTATCAAAATAAGAATGAACATTTTATCAAAAACACAATTCGTAATAATCCTAAAAAATAACAGAAAATTACAGCAATTGTATATTGTTTTCAACTTTTCTTGTCCAACAATCCTACAATATGAGAAAGCAACATAATTTAATTTGAAAAACTAGAAAATTCCATACTCTAACATAACTTAACCATAATAACATCAATTCTTACCGATATTTTAATATCTAGAAAAAAAAATATCAAACATTAATAGTATAATTCATCCAACATTTTAAGATTTCTTTGTATGCTTTGACAATCAATTTGGGGGAAAAAATTAGGGTAATGAAATCGATATTTAACGATTATATGAAATTGTTGAATTGGAAAAAAGAGAGAGATAAATTAGTACATCATCAATCAAACTGCGTCGACGATGAAGTTACGGTTAGTGGTGACGTGAATAGATTATAATGAAACTACTAAAAGGAAAAAAAAATGAAGGTTTTTAGAGAAAATTGTGGAAAGGATGAAGGTTTTTGGAGAGAGAAAATGGAGTATGAATGCTTTTTAGAGAGAAACAATAGAGGATGAAATTTTTAGAGAGATAAAATGGAGGATGAAGGTTTTTGGAGAGAGGAAATGGAGGATGAATTTTTTTTTTGGAGAGAAGCGGTAAGATGAAGATGGTGATGTATGATCTAATATTTTTTTTTTTATTATTTTCATTTTTTACTTTTATACAAATGTTTCTTTATTTGTTAGATGGTGGAGGGGGTGTAGGTATAGTAACCTACACTTGGGTTTAGGTATATATAATTATTATAACAAAGCTTTATTTTCATTTACGCTCGAATCATGACATCATTACAAATTTATTTCATTATTTACAACTTAACACTTACAAATCCAAAATGGTATGCATTTTAAATTATATTATTTTTGTACATATATTGTATATATATTGTACATGTATCGTGATATGTTGTTTGCATCTATTGGCCCATATAAGTTGTGTAAAGTAAAATTTTAGATCAAACTCGCATAATGTTTTCTTATATTGATTTATTATTCAATTATCATATTTTAATTGTATGTAACAAGATTCTATAATAGTTATATTGTCATTTTCTTTCAAAAAAGTTATATTGTTATGAATACAAAATAGTACAGTAGGATTTTAGCTATTACTCCATGTTTAATTAGGAAGCTCCATTATAATAATCCATGACAATAAGAAGATAAAGTATACATAAATTATACCTTAGTATGGTTGTCAAAGGTGTTATCGGCTTGCAGGTCATCACAAGCTAGCACAACTTTCCTCCAAATTATTATGGAGTTTGAATCAACTCCATTGATAGAAATGTTCAGATTTAACAATATATAATTGTAGTTGACAATCTAGGTGATTAAATGTGCAAATTATAATAATGTAAGACTAGTATGATGTATTGATTATATATAGAAGTAGAAGTATGATATCAAAGAGTAGAGATTTTCATAACCTTAATCATTATATGGCTCTTTTTCTCTTTAGTCGTCCAACTAATAGCAGTAATAAATGTGTTTTTTGATTGAAAATGGTCGTGGAGACGAACACTCAAAAGTGTTGCTCCACTTGAGTTTTGCAAAAAAGTTTGCACCCAATAACTTGTGATCCCGAACACTTGATATGCGTTGAAGGAAATTGCGTTTGGGATCCAACTATGATTAACAAGTAAAATTAAGAGAAATAATTAATACTTTGTATGATTTACAATATAAATCCCAAAATTTAATCACCAAGTATATACTTACCTTCTGTTATCATTGTGATTTAGAAAAAGCGGGGCTTAACTCACCAATTCAACATCACTGTATTATGATCAATATAGCCTGAACGAACATTAATAATACTCATATATAATCTATCAGTATAGTTGGATTTTTGATGAGTTAAAATTGATCAAAGTGATGATAAAGTGAAATATGCTATCTATTCTGCTCTAATGAAAGCAAAAAAGCAGCTTCTGCTAATGCCGCTCCAAATGTTCCATTCTTCTTCTTTGAATCATTCAAATTTCTCACAGCATATTCAGCCACGACTATTGTCAAAAAAAAAAAAAAATTCACTCACGAAGGCCTATATATAGATCAATATTGCTTATCAATGTTATTAAATACTCCGCAACCGTATTGATAGTGTTTAAAACTATTGACGTGAACTAAAATTGATCAGAGGATATATAGAAGGGATGCAGTATCAGATTATCAATGTATTATACTATTATGTAAAAAGTATCATTTAATTTAATAAAAAAACTATTCTACTAACATGATATTTTAATAGCATGATTCATACCTTTGGGGTACCAGAATCTCTTCTTATCTTCCCAAATATATTAGTTAGTTGAAGCATTTCTGAAGCATTATTTGGGTATGTCTGAAAATCATGAAAAGAATAAAAGATTAATTAATCTAGAAAAGATATTTATGTTTTTAAATTGTAAAAACAATAGCAAGCAAAGAGTCAATTGAAAAAAAATATATTACATGATAGTCATATATGTCAGCTGGATGGTCTAAAGGCTTCAAGGTTGCATCGCAATTTGATATCACTTCGATATTAGGATGTATTTTCTTTAGGGATTTGTAAAACTTGAGATATTTTCCTATAAAATAGACATAATAGAAAAGTAACTAACAAATTTACAAAACCAATTGAAAAGATCATATCATATACTCGTATATATATATATATATATATATATATATATATATATATATATATATATATATATATATATATGCAAAGATTCAAGTACCTGTATAGGTGTTGAAATAACAACCCTCATTTTCGAAAGCGATGTAGTTCAGTTTAAATGGTTTTGGGTGCCCCAACTTTGCACGAAGGGAGCCCCATGTCGAATTTGGACTAACCCTTGCAAATTCGACAATGTCCAACATTTCCTATATTTTCACGGTGAATATTTGCAGTCAATTGGTAGTTTATTATATAAGATAGTGCAACACAAAATCATTTTGTAAAGTTTCAATTCAATGGTCAAGGATTCATTATTTACTTGCACAAATGGTGCAATTAAGGAGGTGTCAATTTGCTCTGAGGTACCAATTCCTGCAGTAAGATTATATAGCGGAAGAGTTAAACATAACGAACCATTGTTAATAACCCACACAGGCTTGACTTCTAAATCTTCGGCCAGCTGCAAAGAGGAAAAAAAAGGACTAATTATAACAAAATTACTGGTTAACTAATAATTATGTAATGACATTTATATAATTAATTAAATTAATTTTATTACTTTCCTAAGAAAATTATCAAATTATCAATGTATCAATAATTACATTGTATCAATATATTATATATTATATATTAATATATCAATATATTATAAAATATTAATGTATCATTTAATTTAATAAGAAATATCTATTAACATTGTGATATTTTAATAGCATGATTCATACCTTTGGGAGTAAGTGGATCCAATACTTGTTATTTTCCCAAATGGATGAGTTAGTAAAACCATTGTTGAGATATTATTATTAGGGTATGTATGAAAATCATGAAAAAAAAAGATTAATTAATTTATTATTTATACTTTTTAATTGTTACAACAATATCAAAGAGTCAATCAAATTACTAAATGATAATCATATTATATATCAGCAGGATGGTTTAAATGTTTCAATGTTGCATCATAATTTGATATCACTTTGATGCCACGATATATTTCCTTTAGAGATTTGTAAAACTTGAAATAATTTCTTATAAAATAGACAAAACAGAAAAGTAACTACCTACAATTTTACAAAACCAATTAATTGAAAAGATCATATCATATATGCAATGATTCAAGTACAAGAAATTTTCTATGTACCTGTGTAGTTGTTGAAGTAACCGTAAACACTGATTTTATTAGGAAAAAATATATATTTTCTTGTAGTAAAATGTATTACATATTATGTTAAGAATTTTATTTATAGCTATAAATATTTGTGTTTAAAGATATGTATAAGGTATAAAAGTAAAGGAATTTTTTTTTTGCAAAAGGTTTGTTATTTTAATAGAATTTTACTAGATGAAAGCTCGTTCGATGCACGGTTTTTTCATACATAAATCTCAAGAAAATATATTTTCGTTTAGATTCTAAGTTATTTTTTTAATTATTAGATATATTTTAATTACTATTTAGTAATTTCAAACAAAAAAGCACATATTATATTAATTAAAGTGTTATTGCCTGTTACAATATTATTTTTTTAAATGTAATTTGTAATGCGTCTTTATTTATTTTTGTTTTGTGTTTTATTTGTGGTTGTTAATATGATTTTTTTTAATGTTTTTTTTAATGTAATTTGTTTTGTGTTTTATTTGTGGTTGTTAATTTGACAACTGAATTTTAAAATATGAATAAATTGTAAATATGATATCTTTCAAAAAAATAAAAATTGTTAATATGATATATTATCGGTTACATATTAGGATAAAATCTTTAATGTGAAAAGATTTTTTTTTTAATTTTTTAAATAATTTAAATCCTAAATCATTATTCGTTGTTTTTTAAAAAATAAAAATAATAAAAACATGTATACTATTTATCTTCTATTTCGATAGAATCACCAACTTCGTTCACAACCATATATCTTCCATCTAATCAAAACGGATAAATAAAACATGTTAGCAAAAATAAAATTTATAAAATTAATCTTTATAGTCTTTTAAAATAAATCAATATATATATATATATATATATATATATATGTATGTTTTGAAATTGATCTAAAAGTTTTAATTGTAAAAAAATCAAATCTATGCATTGGAATTTTTTCATCGTCTCCAATCATCCGAACAATAGTATTTTGAAAAATTAAATCTTTACTTTGTTGTCATTGACAACACGTGCAATATTGCTTCTTATTTGTAACGACTAAAAAGTATCTAGTGACGTAATTTTTTCTTTCAATTAATTTTGGACAAATTTGTACAAAGTTGACTTTGATTGAGGCATGAACGCAATCACCCTGTAATTAAAAATAAAAATTTAAGTTAATTTGATGACTTGATTATGCTACCTAAATCACAAAAAAATTGTTTTTATCATGAAATTAATTATTAAAAACTAAAAAAGATTTATAAAATTTATTAAATGCAAACGATTTAACCCTAAAAAAACCCAAATTTTCAAATTATAAATCCTAAAAAAAAAAACCCACAAATTTCCATCTTCCTATATACTTTTTTTCTACTGTCAATTTACCAAATTTGGTTGCCGATTATCATCTCCGATCGTGATTTAGTTGCCACTCTCTATATTTTCCCTCAGTAGCGGCTAGGTCATCGTTATCTCTCATGTTTTTAGTAAGATGTGGTGTCCTTGTTTATTTTGAATTTCTCTAGACCATTGGTGATATTAGAAATATTTGAATTTCTCTGGGTTGTGATAGTATGGCTATATGCTACTTTATAGAGAAGCTAGACAATTAAAACGATTAAATTTATTCAATAAATCCAAGCATTGAAATTTATAAATACTTTATAAGGCCATTAGTGGGTTCAGATTCTTTTTCTAGATAGGTCGTTTTTTGTTTTCAAATTTTAAATGGGCCGGGCTGGACTGAGCTGGGCTTTAAAATCATTAATCCAGTTTGGCCCATATAAGAATAGCCTTGGTCCAACCCGGCCCGACCCATTTTATTTAAGCCCAACCCAGCCCGGATCTGGCCAATTGAACAGGTCTAATCCTAACCCTAATCCCAGACTACCGCTCTCCCCAAGCTAACCCTAAGCCCAGACCTAAACCCTTCCCACCTTAACCCTAAACCCACCTAAGCCCACATCAACCACAAACCCAATGCCACCCACCACAAAATGCGCCACCATATTGACGCACACACATCACACCCACCACATCAAACACGCACACACCTCAACCACACCCACCACACTTCACCACCAGTGCCACTATCCCCATATTAGACTTTAGACCACCGCCGCCGCTACCCCAAACATCAGACCATCCGTTAAAAGAAGAAGTCATAAAGCATGAGGAACTATTTAAGTAGGCCTTAGTTAAGGCATCCTTCGACAGGTGATCGACCAACAATGATATAAAAAAGAATGAAGATAGATATAGCGTTAAGGAGATAACAGCTCGCGAAGCAACAAGGGCTAACAGGAGATAGGTGTTTGCTTCTAGCTCTACAGCTAGCAATTTATAGCTCTCTCTCTTCTGTCATGTCTTTTAAATGTATTATATGTGTTTTAAAAAGCCGGCTATGATTCCTTAGCTTAGTACAAGGTCGAAAAGAATGCTTTACATCCCAAGTGGGGTTCCATAGTGGATAAGAAGGAGCGAAGTCTTAACTACCACGCACGCTACTACTAGACTACTAGCACTCTACGAGTAGATTAGTTGAGTGACTAGAATGATACTCTCTTTTATATCAATCACTAAACTCAAGAAAGTTGCAAAAATCATAAGAGAAGAAAGGTCCACAGAAGGTTGGGAAGTAGTACGCCCAGTTCACGAGGTTCTACCACTGCAGGACCCAATCATAGTTAAAAGAAGAGTTTGGTCTTGTCCGACCCCGCCATTACCTAACCCCGAGGAAGGTAATGGAATAAGGGGCAGAAATTGGATGGGGGGGATTCCAATTTATCCAATTTCAGGGCAGAAATTGGAGGGGGGCACGCCTTGCTCAAAAGGAACGGTACCATCCGATTCGCCGCCGAAAAAAACCTTATACTATAAGAATGATCTTTATCTTCGGCAGATCGGCTTCGGCATCGAGGTGTTCTATTCTAATCTAATAAGAATGACAAGACAGAAAGGTGTCGGTAGAGTTGATCCCCCGTAGGCAGAACCAAAAAAACAATAAAACGGTAAAACTGGAAACAAAACAAACAAAATGAAAAAAAAAAAAAACATACAATGCAAAAAAAAAAAAAAAAAAACCCCCACTTCATAAGAGAATTTCTTCTACTAGAAATCCGGAAAAGCCCGGAATAGTTGACAGAATCGCAGCTATTAAAGGCGCTTACTGGAGAAGGGGCTTTTGGCTACAAATCCATTGTAATCGCGGAAAGAGAAGAAAGCAAAAACTTTTATTACGTAATAGGGCTTCAAACGCTAGATGTGTCAAAGAACAACTACAAGAAAAAAAGTAAAATGCTTTTTCCAGAAATGAAAGAAGAAAATTTCTGCGCCTCCGCGAAAAAGGGAGTTGGGTCGAAGAAAGCTTTTTATGTTTTATAATTCCAAAAAAAAAATTATAAAAAACTCAAAAACAAAAGAACAAAAAATTTAAAACACATTAACTTACCTTAGAATTTGGTTTAACAAGATAAAATTTGACCCCTAGACTTTTCATGGTCGAAAATCACCACAAAAACATTAAAAGAAAAATAAAAAATAAAATAAAACAGCATAAGGTGATACAGGTAATGGAAAAATTCATGTAGCAGTTTCAGGTTTTTGGATTAAGGCTCAGTCTTGTTCACCTTAATTCCACTTATTTCGGAAATAAATTCAGATAAGGGTTAATAAGTTCAGATAAATTTAGATAAGTGTTCATCAAGGTTACCCAAGTTCAATTTATAACTAAAATACTTCCTCCGTTTTTTATTAGTTGACACATATGGTTTTGGCACACCACTTGAGATATAAGAAAGAAAAAGAAAATACAAAACTACCCTTGCAAATTTATAACCCACCACCACTAACTTGCCTAGAGGCTACACCCTTATCTTCCATCCTGACAAATTAGGGAGAAGTAGAATAGAATGACTTGTTTATTATTCATCAATAGATAGCGTATTTATATACAAAACCTAAGCTCATAAGATAAGAAACAATCTTCCTAAAAGATATACTAGCATAACCATAAACCCTAAAAATACATTCTCTAAATAATATTATTCTCATAACAATATCTATACGGAATATATATTTTCCGATATATCATATCTCTAACACCCTTCCGCAATCGTAACGGTAGTAACACGAACGTTGCGATTGGAAATTCTTCAATTTGTTGAAGCCGAGGTGCATACTCTTGTGATGTCGCCTTCAAAATTTTTTTTTACTTGTTGAATGATGAGAACATTTTTCTTTTCGAACTTATCAATCATCAAACAAGCGGGAACATCATTCTTTTCGAACCTGCAAATATAACAATTTTGGTTTTTCTAGAGCAAAACCAAGCTCCAATCAAATATTGATTTTTCAGAGTAAACCACACTCAAATATCTTATATGTCTTTCAGAGTAAACCACAGTCAAATCTCTTATTGGTCTTTCAAAGTAAACCACACTCAAACATCTTATTGGTCTTTCACAGTAAATCACACTCAAATCTCTTATTGGTCTTTCAGAGTAAATCACATTCAAATTTCTTATTAGTCTTTTAGAGTAAAACCAAACTCATATCCAAAGGAGCAAAATCATGGTCGAATTAACTCACAAAAAAGAAAAAAAAATTGCACAACGGAATTTTTGGATAAAATTTATGAATCCCGCCGGTGAGTTTAATTTTCTAACCCACCGGCGGGGGGAATTTTTGTGAAGTATCCCAAGATCTAACTTGCTCTTGATACCATGACAAATTAGGGAAAAACATAATAGAATGACTTGTTTATTATTCATCAATAAGCAGAGTATTTATATACAAAACCTAAACTCATAAGAGAGGAAATTAAACAATCTTCCTAAAAGATATACTAGCATAACCATAAACCCTAAAAATATATTGTCTAAATAATATCTAACATAAGATAATACTAAATATATTATTCTCATAACAATATCTATATGGAAAATATATCACATATATTTTCCGGTATGTCATATCTCTAACACATCCAGATCTAGAAAGATTATTGTCTTACCGACCAATTACCAAGCCAACCACCACCACCATCACTCAACCCCACCATCACCATTAATTTGCAACAGTTTAACCCATCTTCTTCAGTCTTTTTCCCAAACAACCCTCATGCTTGGCTGTATTAAAAATAAATCTTAATTTTATCTCTTTAATGGTGGTTTCTCCAGCGACGTCGACATCAACTTTCATTTCATAGATTTAGTGAAATGATGTCTAATTCCATCATATCCTCTCTATATATGCACTGACTTATACTGTTGGTTGATTAATTCTAACTTAGTTGGAGTATTTTTAGGAATATTGTTTTTAGTGTTTTTGGTTATGTACGTAGTGGAGTAATGTTACTATGTTAGTGGGATAATGATCCTAAATTATAGGACCCATTAGTTAGGTTTTTCATTCTATTTAAATGCATTATGTAAGTTGATTTCATTGGGTGAATATATCAAATTATCAGATTTTATCTCTCTCTTTAGTTCCAACATGGTATCAGAGCTTCAGGTTAGATCCGGGAAGGGAAAGAGATGATGAAAAAAAAATAAAAAAATCGGAAGTTAAACTAAAAATATCAGTCGTGTTTGTTGTGAGTAAAATAGTCGTGAGGTTTGAGTGTAAAACATAGTGAGTTTTTTCTTTCAGAATGAATTTTATTTTATGTGTGTTTAGTCATTGTAGAAATGGGTGCATTTAATGTGTGTCAATGGGTTCTTTTCATATTAGTTGTTGCATTCCTGGGTATGCAATTGGTAGTAGTTATCGTCGAGGTGGTCATGGTTATGAAAAAGGTGGAGGTCGTGGTGGCAACGGAAGTAGAAGCGGTGGTCATGATGTAAATCATCTTCAAATCCAAGTATTGTGTTCATGTTTGGGTTGTGGTTGCTTAGTGTTGGCAGTAATGAAGTCCATGGCGATATGGAAAAGTCGAGTGTATGTAGTTGTGTGGTTGTGGTCGTAGTTTCTGTAGCAAAGAGATGAATATGTGCATCACATTCGTGGGAATAACATCATCCAAGTCGAGGTCCAAGTCGTGGTCGTGATGAAGAAAGTCGAAGAGGTCGTGACTATGGAAGAAGTCAAATGTCATAGTTAAAGTCATATTTCCCGTGGGGCTATGAATGTTTGTGTCGAGTTCAAGGTCGTGTTCAAGTCAAAGTCGAGAGTTTTTTTGTTGTGTTCAAGTCGTGTTTGCCTGTTCATGGTTGCGGTTATGTAATTTGTATCTTGGTAGTCCGTAGTCGAGTTCAGTAAGTTTGAATCAAGGGGGTGTGTTGGTTGATTAATTCAAACTTAGTTGGAGTATTTTTAGGAATATTGTTTTTAGTGTTTTTGGTTATGTACGTAGTGGAGTAATGTTACTATGTTAGTGGGATAATGATCCTAAATTATAGGACCCATTAGTTAGGTTTTTCATTCTATTTAAATGCATAGTTGATTTCATTGGGTGAATATATCAAATTATCAGTTTTTATCTCTCTCTTTAGTTCCAACATATACAAGTGGTGGGTAAGAGAGAAACGAGGTGACGTTGGAAGAGAAAGATCAGCAACGGGAATGACGAGTGAACTCTGACGACAAAGGCTCATGGTGGTGGCTGAAAAATTGGAATTATTGATGTCGTGAGAGGGGGGGAGAGAAACTCATATGGATGGTGCGACAATGGTGTCATTTACCCACGGGGGTGGCTGTGAGGGAGAGAGACTAAAATGTGTCTGCCCATGGTGGTGGTTGTGAGGGAGGAGAGACTTTGAAATGTGTCGCCCATGGCAGTAGATGTGACTCATGTGAGGAGAGATACTACTTAGATAGTGAATTATGGAGGAGAGAGGAGAGAGATAAAGTGGGTTTGTCATTGAAAGAGGGAAACGAAAGTAAGGGCAAAATTGACATCATTTAATTATAATAAGTTACCCAAAATAGAAACGTGTCAACCAAAAAGAAATTTTCCAAAAAGGAATACGTGTCAAGCTATCAATTAATAAAAAACATAGGTGGTAAGTTCTAATAAGGGTTAATAAGTTCAAATAAGTTCAGATAAGTAAAAATCATGTGAATAGAACGCACTCTAAAACCCTTAAAAATTATGAAAAAAGAAGAGAAAATTATGAAAAAAGAAGAGAGAAGGAGAAGGAAAAGAAGAAAGAGACGAGGAGAAGAGGATGAGAGAAGAGAGAAGGAGAGGAGGAAAAAGAAGAGGAGAAGGATCAGAGAAAAGGGGAGGGAATCAGAGAAAGAGGACGAAAGACGAGAGGAGAAGGAGAAGAGGAAAGAGAAGAGGAGAGAGAAGAGGAGAGAGAAAGAGTAGGAGAAGAAGGAAACGAAAAGAAAGAAGTGAAGGAGACGTGTTATGGGGTTAGACATTAGGGTTTTTTTCTAATTAATTTATGACGGAATTAAAATCCATCGAAAATTTTAATTTACGACAGAATAAATCCGTCGGAAATTTCCAACGAAACCGAAGTATAATTACGTCGGAAATTTTGGTTTTCAAGCGGAATTAAGTGTCCGTCGGAAGCTATCCGTCGAAAATCGGCTGTTTTCTTTTAGTGCATATTGGGATTAAATAAAGATAAGAAATAGTAAGGACTACATGTAAGACCAACCTCATGCAATTAAGAATACAATTCAAACTCATAAACTTATATCCCTTAGTAGTTTAGAAATAGGAGATAAATAAATATTAATGCATGCTTTTCAAATATTTATTTTACATGATATTTACAAATACGATGATATCAACAACTAATGACTACAAAAGCAAATATCTATATTTTACATGATATTAACAAATACGATGATATCAACAACTACTGATTACAAAAGCAAATATCTAATTTACATGATATTAACAAATACTACGTACCATATTATGAACAACTAATGACTAGAAAAGCAAATATCTATTTTACATGGTATTTACAAATACAGTATTATTAGCAACTAATAGTTACAAAAGATAATATTTTTTGATATCATTAGTTTGATACATTTGGGTATTGAAAGATTATGAATGAAATCGGGTAAGATATTTGCATTGCCTTGAATGTGGCTTTCTTTGCCTTTGGCAAAATCAGCCCCTTACATGTTAAAATCGATTAAATAAGCTAAGGTGAAAAAAAAGTCAAAGATCATGTTTTTTTTTTTTTTTTTTTTTTTTTTGACCCGAAAAAAGAGCCCAAATTATATAAAAAGCTCAAGGAATATCATGAGCAGCATCCAGAACAACAAAAGGGGGGATCTCATTGATCCACACCTTCAAAACACTAAAAAGTTTACTACCATTGGCAAGCTTATGAGGGGGCGCCCCAGTTTCTCTTCTTGATAAACAAGAAATGTTTCTCTAGTGACAAATGTGTAATAAAAACGCCTAGGGAATTGTAAACAAATGGTTTTTAAGCTGAATAAATGCTGAATGTGAGTTCCATTAAGGAAGTTACGTGGACTACTGAAGAAGCCGTTACATGGTGTAACGTTAGCGGCGTTCCATTTCAGCTTACCTTCACCTCCACCTCCACCGACAACAAACACCTCCACCATCACCTTCCTCTTTCGTCCCCACCGTCACCTCATCATCTTCCTCTTTCGTCCCCACCGTCACCCCATCATCTTCCTCTTTCGTCTACACCGGGGACAACCACCATTATTGGCGGCGAACATAGGCGGCTTCGCCGCCAAAATCAAACGAAAAACCCAATAAGAAAGGGTAAAATTTATGGCATGGTTAATCCCAAAGGGTAAGGGTTACCTTCCTCCATTGACGCTGTCATCGAACTTGAATAATTCCTCCATTGAAGTTGTCATCGAGTTCGAATTCCTCCTTTTAGACTCAATTCCCTCCATTGAAGCTTATTCCTACTGTTAGCAGTCCTTTAAATTGATCGACACCTCAAATTTGTCTCCCGCTTTCGACGATTTATCGCCGGAGGTGGGAACTAATTATGGGCAGTACTCACGACAGTGGTAAATTGCAAAAGGGGGTAAGTTGAACAAGGGGGTAACGGTAGGTTCACTCCGTCAACAGGTAATTCCAAATTTACCCTCATGAGAAACGCTTCTTGTTTATCAAGAAGAGAAACTTGGAATTACCCGCTTATGAGCTACAACATTTCCTTTCCTACCAACATGAGAACAAACAAAAGAGGAGCATAAGTTGGCTAAGTGGAAGATATCATTCACGATGAAGCCCAACGATGAAGACTCACGAACACCTTTCTTGATCTTGTGATAAAGGTTTAAGCAATCCACCTCTAAAATCACATTGTTCAACCCAGCTTCAATGGCAGTAGACAAAGTGTGCCTCCAAAAATGAAATAAACAACTTTTTGATTATTTCAAAATAAAACGACTTTTGACATACATTTGTGCAAAATAGAACAAAACAACGATAACCTGTGTAAGAGGTTAAAATCGGACACGTGCCTCTTTGTGATTGGCCTGGTTGGAATTTTTTTATTTTAATATTATAATTTTCTTTTTAAAATAAATTAACTATTATTAAAAATTATTTTTTAAGAAAAAGAAAACACCTTTTCTCTTTCGTCCAAATGTCTTATCCTATCCTCTTCACCATCCTCCTTGAGAGCCACTTAAACTCCCTTCCTACCACTACCTCGCCTCAACAGTTCACCTCCCCTCCCATCCTAAACTAATTTGCAGCCCCCAAATTAAAACCTACTCGCAACACCTTTAAAACTACCCCTTAACTAATCCATACCCTTTGAAACAACCTCAAAACCACCCCCAAACCCACCTGCAACCCTCGAAACCACCCTTCAATGACCTCATTTCTCTTGAAACAATCTTGAAACCATTCCAAAACCCTCCTCACCCACCGAAACCACTCCCACAAACTAGCCTATAAACCAACCCACAAATCCCCCACCTTTAACCCACTAGAAACCAATTTGAATACCCCACCTCAGCCCACCCATAAAATCCTCTATCTTTGACCCCCCCAAAAAAGGTTTAGGGCATGTTCACATTTACTAAACTGAGCTGAACTGAACTGATTGGAGCTGAACGGAACTGAACTGAACTAAGCTAAATTGAATATTTTATGAGAGAGGGAAATTAAGAGCTGAACTGAACTGAACTGATTGGAGCTGAACTGAACTGAAATTAAGTAAATGTGAACAGGCCCTAAGGCTAGGTGGAGTTCGCCGCAAAGGACAAGGGCGGAGGCTGTTGGTTGGGTCGAAGTTTGTGGGTAGGGATGTGGAAGAATGGGGGTGGGGTGGTGTGGAAGAATGGGCAGTTGATGGTTGGTGAAAAGGTAGGTGATGGTTGAGTAATTAAAGTCATTTTGGTAAAAAAAAAAAGTTAAAATAAAAAACTACCAATCACATTGCGACACGTATCACAATAACTTGTTTAGCATTTGTTACCAAGTGGTTGTGTTCTAATTTGAGTAGATGTATGTCAAAGGTCATTTTAATTTTGAATAACCAAAATATCGTCTTATTTTTGGAAGACCGTTGAAAGGTCATCTTATTCTTAACAATATTTCCTAAGTTAACTTTAGTAATTAAAAGAACAAATAGTTTTAATCGGTAACAACAGTTTAAATTTAGCAAAAATAATTAATTTAAGTAAAAATAATTGTAATTCTGCAAAAGTAATTTCAATTCAACAAAAAAATAAGGTAATAAGAATAGGGCCTCAAAAAACATTCAGTAATATAGGTTAAGAATTAATTTCTTTTTAATTAAAATATGTTGTTCAGTTAAAAAAAATTTAGAAAGTATAACCACAAAATAACCACAAATTTGATTATAACTCCACGGAATTTTAAACTTTTATTATAACACCAACATACAAATACAAAAAATTTATTTCACCGTCACTTAATGGATCATTTAGATGGAATCCGTTAATGGGGCCCACAATGTACACGTGTCACTCATTTAGTGGATAAAACAAAAAGGAAAATTGAAAAAAATAACAAAAAAATCCCTAACCCAGCCCCAGCCTCACCACCCTACCACCCATGGCCCTCTCCCCATCCCATATCGGTCTTCGGCGACACCACCTGAAACACGCCACCCAGCCACCAACGAAACCTAGCCCCAGCCTTGAAACACGCCACCACTAATGAACCTAGCCCTAGCCTTGAAACACGCCACCTAGCCACCAACGAAAACCGTTAACGGTCGAAAACCACGAAAACTAACAATCGAAAATGTTGGACTTGATGATTTTGATGATGACACAACCTCACTTACTTACAAACTAATAAGTGCTTGATTGTTTAAGTGTGTACTCAGTTACAAAGACTATGAGAATGAAGTGTCTTGTAAAAATACCATGAGGAAAAAGAAGGCCAGAAGCAGAGCTAGCCATAAAGAAGAGTTCCCTCACAGGAACTGGCGCTTCAGAAATGAAGACTGGAGAAGAGAAGGTTCTCTCAGGGAACAGAAGCTTCAGAGAAGAAGCCTCATCAGAGAAGAAAAGTTCCTCCCAAGGAACATAAGCCTCGGAGTAGAAGCTTCATCAGAGAACATGAAGACTAAATATATTTTTATATTTTAGGATTTATGTAAGTATAAGATATTAATTTGCACTCGAAAAATCTGTGTGGAATTGGTCTAAAAAGATAATTTTGTGCTAGCTAAATTTTAGGGAAGTTGTTATTTTCTAAACGATTATCTTTTCAAACAAAAAGAGGATTTTATTTTTATTCTGATTTTACAAAATATCTTCTGAAAATAAAATCTCCATGTTTCCCAAAACTTGCGGCCTACTCTCCCATGTTCTTCTTCAGTCATGGGTTTGCACATTAAGGAGTTCATGGTTCCTTAATTTTAGGGACATGATCTTCTTAGTGGGTATGAGTAGTGGCGTAATGGTGTTGCTGCACAAAGAGGATTTTCCAAAGCGTTTGTTGATCTATAAATAACTATTGATTTCTGTTGGAAAAACTCACCCCTTGCTCACATTAGTTTTCAAGCTTCAAATCGAGTCAAGTGTCAATTCCACACAAGTTTATTAGAGTGCTCTTAATATTCTTATACTAGAGTTTGTTTTTCTTTCGAGTTGTAATTTGGGGAATGGGGAAGTTCAGTGAACATTTGTGTATGAGAAAGAGAAGTGAGAAAGAGAAAAGAAAGAGAAGAGAAAGAGAACAGAGAACAGAGAAGTGAGAAGAGAGAAAGAGAAGAGAAGAGTAACTAGTTGGGTGACTAGTTCCTCAGGGTCTCAAGTTCATAGAGGAACTTGAGTTTGAGTCGTTAGCTTGTAATAGGATCATTTACCCTATTATAGTGAAGATTCATTTCCCAAAATCCCAAGTGGTCGTGGTTTTTCTCCTTGTTAGGGCCAAGGAGTTTTCCACGTAAAATATCTCTTGCATTCTTTATTAGTTCCTTTAGTTAATCTTTCAGTTCCTTTAGCTAACTTAATTTTAATTCCGCAAAAAGTTAGGCTAATCTCTCATACTACAATTCAACCCCCCCTTCTTGTAGTATTCTTTAAAACAACAGAAAACCACCAAAATCGACCATGGAAATGACCAAGAAAACGGACCATGGGAACCCTTCACCCTCAAACGACCGAAATCATCCATGGAAACCCAGAATGGTCAATTTCCATGGCCAATTTGGTCGTTTCAAGTGTAGAGGAAAGGGGGGGGGGGGTTTGCGCGATGATCAGGTTGGTTCTTACGGTGGTTTGATGAGCTTGGAGTGATTTTCAGGTAAGGAGGAAGCGGTGGAGTCGGTGGTTATAGTGTGGTAGTTGGGTTGGTTTGCCAGTTTTTGTGGGGGCAGAAGGTTCTGGCGGCTAGGCAGGTTGTGCCGGTAATGGCCTGGGTTAGGGGTTAGGTTTTTTTTTCCTTTTTTTAAAAAAAAAAAATTGTTTTTCTTTTTATTAATTTAATCATTTAAACCAATAGAGACTTGACACGTGTTTTTTAGGGCCCCACTGACAAATTCCATCCAAGAATCCGTTAGGTGGTGGTGAAATCAGTTTTTGGGTTTTTTTTTGTTGGTGATGTTATAATAAAACTTTTTTTTTTGTGGTGTTATAATTCAAGTCGTGACTTTTTTGTAGAAATCGGTAAAATATATTTTTAATCAATAAAAATTAATAACATAAAAGAACAAATTTAATAAAGAACTGATAAAATAATTACTAATCAGTATATTAATTTAGGCTCGACAAAGAAAAATCTTGTTAAAAATAATTTTTATTCAGCAAAAATAAGGAGAAACGAACACAGTTTAAATCATTAAAATCTTTTAAAATCAATAATTCTGTATGGATATTAACTAGTGCAATAATTTACATTAAGTATGGAGCCAAATTTGAAAAATTCTTATTAATACAATAGGAAACAAATAATTCTTTTTATGGAATATACAATAACAAATCAAATTCATAATCATATGTAATCATATGTAATAAAAGGAGAATATATTTTAGAAAAGGATAGGAATCATATATTTATTATTAGAAAATCAACAATAATGTCATAATACTAGTATATAAGGAGGCCAAAAGTTTGGAGAGTTTTCTCACATCGCTTATTCTTTATACTTAAGTTATAATTCAATTTCTCATATCCATACCTCTGAAAACAAGCAAAGTTATAGCAAATGGCTGGAAAGACGTTCTTTGTGTCTCTCATGCTAGTGCTACTAGTTATTCTATCTTGTGGTAAGTGTTATACTATATAAAGTTCGATAAATCTCCCTGTCATGAATGAAGAATTAGATTTCTGCTTTCTATTTTTATAGGTAGTACTTCATAAAATTTAATTTAACAAAAAATTTCAAACATTAATTAAAATTTTATATGTTTTTAAACATCATACAAGTATATGTAGGTTAAATTTAATTAATAATTGTATACGTGTTAAAAACTATATTAATATTTTACCCTTCATTAAATATATAAATATTTTACTTTTAATAGAATTTTATTAATATTTTTTATTAATTTTATTTTTCACATAATTTTTTTTTAAAAATAGTCGGGTATTGCAATCATTCGCAAAAATTAAAATGTGAACTGAATCTGATACAATTTTTTTTAATCATATGGTATAATCATCAAAGTACTAGTATTTATTATTTTTTATTTAATAATTGCAGGTTCCAGTGCTGTGAGTTTAACGTCTGACAAAGTGTTCCTTGAACACATTGGCGCAAATGGTGATGATTGCTCTATACGCCTTCCAGGTTGTACTGAAAAGGAATGTAACAATTTATGTCCAATAAGGGGGGGTTATTGTCTTAAGCAACCTCCTAACGAAGTTTGTTGTTGTAATTAAGTGCAATTTTTTAAAAAATAAACACAACGGTATTTGTAAGGAAATTGATTTTGGCACACCTATTATTAATATAATTTTAGCACATTTATATATATAAGAGAAGCATATATAGAAATTAGAAACCTATGTTCTCACAATAGGTATGCCTAAATTACTTATAGGTGTGTCAAAATTATTTCACCGTTTGTAAGTGTGACTATGCAACTCTAAGTAGTGAAATTGTAATTCACTTTACAAATTTATATAATATATGTTTTTACATAATCAAATGAATCATTTCGTATTTTGTATTCAAATTAATTCACTTTAAAAATATGCCTTATTCTCATGGTCTCTTTCTTAGTCAACAACGGTACATCATTGACTTACTTGAAGGTATGGGCATGCTTAATTGGAAAATAACACAATTATTTAAAGGCTCAAAGACAAATTTATGCTTAATTGGAAAATAATTCATCATACACCATCACTTTTGAAATTGCGCAAGGGTTGCTTTCACTGCTTATACCCATCCACTTTCCTAGTAAAGTCGCATTACATAGAAGTATATATAATGCTTAAAAGACCTTTTATCCAAAAAATAGTACAATTGAAAAATGAATGGGTAATGATCAATACACGAGCTTTGGAATTTGTGCATTATTTATTAGATCAAATGCAACAAACGCGTATGGCTCGACCTCAAGAACCATGTATGTTCCTCCTTCGCTTTTGAGTTGACTCGATATTGGCACCACCTAGATATCATGTCACACATAAGCAACCAAACCATGATCAAACCATAAATGATAAGAAGACGATAAAGTTAATGAAAATTACCTTTGTAGGATAATCAAATGTATTATCCTCTTGTAAGTCATCAGCAGTTAGCAAGGTCTTTTTCCATGGTTTAATTGCTTTGGAATTAACTCCTTCAAATGAAATCTCAAGATTTTTCATTATGTTGTTGTAGTTCACCACCTACGTACATGAATATCCGAATTAGTAAATGATTTTACAAAAATTATGAATTGATAATAACTAGAAGGTTGACATAAGATTTATTTTTATAACCTTGACAGTTATATAATTCCTTTTTTCTCGCTGATTTGTCCAGCTAATTGCCGTAGCATATATGCTCTCATCTGCCATGGAGTGATTGCGGAAATGCAGGTTTAAAAGGGTTGCTCCACTTGATTCTTTGAAAAAAGATTGAACCCAATAGCTACCGATTCCAAATACTTGGTACGTGTTGAAGAAAATCGCATTTGGGTTCCATCTGTGATTTATAAAAATTTAAAAAAAAAAAAAAAAAAAAAACATCTTACGACTTTGGTACATACGATTAAGGCACGAATTGTAATCAATCATAACTGAAGGTTCAATGGGCACTCAAGAGGGGGGGGGGGTGAATTGAGTGTTAAGTAATCGTTGGCTAATTTTGCTTCTTTTCGGATTATGTGTGAGGAACCAGTTGTGCTGGTTCCCGTACGCAGCGGAATATAAATAAGCAATAAAGAAGACAACAAATTTAACGAGGTTCAGCCAACTCAGGCCTACGTCCTCCTATCCTAAGTTCTTTATTAATCTACTCCGAAAAACAAAGACAAAGAACACTCTGCTGTTTCCCTACTCCGGGAACCAGCAAACCCCACACTCTACTCCGAGTATGCTCTCAACTTACACTCGTAAGTTCTAAACGTGTTTGAACTCACAAACACTCACCCAGCCTTTAGCCTCTTTGCCAAAGACTCAATTACAAGATCAAAACTCTCTAATAATCTAACTCTCAAAAGTTAATGTAGAGAAAATATTAAACACTAGATGCTCTTGTATATGATTCAATAATGGATTTAGTGCTTTTGCTCTCAATAATGAAAAACTCCTTTTTATGCGTGTGAGAGATCTATTCAGATTATTAGCGAATAGATTGTATTTATAATCTTAGAAAACCGAAACCCTAGTTACCATAAATCATGCTAATAAGATAAACATGATTTAGGTAAGTATTTATCTTTAATTGATTCTATTATAAGATAAAATCAACTCAAGATAATTACTCCTAGTTTTTAGGTATTTAAAGATTATATCACATCTATTTACAGCTGCCAAGATATATTTTCAAAACTGAATTTTCAATAAAAAATCTTTTTATAAAATCTTTTTAAAATCGCAGCTCTAATAACCTGATCAGTTAACCTGGTCCCCAGACCTGGTTCCCTGACTTGAACATGTTATGAAATTTGTTCCAATCCTTGTACCAAATTTCACAACGATGCTCGATATATTTAAAGCACTTTATATATCCATTAATAAACCATACTACGGAGCATTTACATGAAGATCCTAAAAAGCTCTTTCTTGATGTGGATCTTCCTTCATGTAAACTTCAAGTCTTGAAAACCTTCTTTAGATAACCTCAATTGTAACCAATGGAACTTTCTTCAATCTCTTCGAAAGTCCTATCTGCTTCAAGACTTGGAATCAACTTATATACTGCACATTCAACAAGGTTAATGCACAATATAAAGTAAGTGACTGCTTTTCCGCATAGCAGTCGAGGAAACGGTTCATACTGGTTCCCCACCAGTACATAGCACATTTATCATCTAACTGCTTCCTGTATATAGATAAGTTAGTTCAATAGATAACTCATATAGTCAATAACTTATCTAGGGAAACAGTGTTCTATTATAGCTGGTTCCAACCAACTGTTTTCAACACTTATTAAAACCTGTTTCCCATAGCTGTTTGTCATCATTCAAAACCATCATTCAAAACCTAAGGGACTCAACAATAACTATGTACTTACTGTCTGCTATTCTGATTCACGAAAAGTGGTGCGTAGCTCACCATTTCAACAATATCACTACACATGATCATAACGCGTGAACATTAATACCAATATATATGATCAATTTAGAGTATTTTGGTGAGTATAAAATGATCGAAGTGATGATAGTGAGATTTTCTTACCTATTTTTCTCTAGTAAAAGTAGGAAAGCCGCTTCAGCCAATGCGGCTCCAAATGTACCATTCATCATTTGATTTAGTGGATACCGTACCGCATATTCGCTAACAAAGGCCTATAGATCAATATATTATGTCAATAATTTTTTAGTACTCTTTTCATTATACGTGATTCCTCTAATCATTAACCTATACTAAAAGTGAACCTAAAGTGATACTTGTCACGATGTCATTAAAAATTTTCCCGCCTTATTGGTTTTTGCCAAATTTTATGACTTCTTATAACATATGACGGAGTACAATAAGTAATACTTATTTCCATTTTGACAATACATTTAATCCAATCATACTTAATTATTTTTTTTATTATTATTTTTTTTAACATATATTTTATATATTAAGAATCTTTTAGTAGTAGTTATAAATATACTAACATGGATTAAAATTGAGGTATTGAAATATATCATTATCTAATATTATTATAATATTATCAATTTTTTTCCTCCAACTTAAAATTTATTTTAATTAAAAATACAAAAAAATAATTTTGGTAGCATACTTTGTATAAATCTTAAAATTATACTTAACATTTATAAGAAAAACTGAACTAAGATCATTTTTTTATTATATTTGCACTAAGGCAAAGGCCAACAGCAAGCAACTGAAGATCAAGGACAATACTTTATGGTTCTATTTGCACTAAGGCGAAGGCCAACAACAACTGAAGATCAAAGACAATACTTTATGGTTCTATTTGCACTAAGGCAAAGGCTAAATCGACTGAAGATCAAGGACAATATAGTTCTATTTGCACAACATTGACTGAAAACTGAAGTATCGAGAGGATACCCCTTGAACAATGTATTGTCAGTTGTGGCTAACCAAAACAGAGATAAGAACGAAAGTAATTACATCACTAAGCATCATGCATAAATAATTTTAAAAGTGTGCCCTAAACTATTTGATAGAGATTACAGATAGTTTTTTTTTTTTTTTTTTTTTTTTTTTTTCTCTCTCTCTCTCTCTCTCTCTCTCTCTCTCTCTCATAATCGAGCATTATCAATGTAAACCGAATTCTTACGATATTATTTAATTAGCATTTGATGCATACCTTTGGGGCAAAAGGATCCCGTCTTATCTTCCCAAATAGTCGAGTGAGTTGAAGCATCTCTGAGATATTTGTGTATCTCTAAAAATCATAAATAAAAAAAAAATTAAGTTATTAAGAGGTGAAATATATATATATATATATATATATGTTTGGGTCCAATTTATCTAATTGGGCCTAGTCATTTATTTGGGTCCAATTATCTTATTGGGTCTGGTCACTAAATGACTCAATATTCCAAGTTCAAGGTCCGAACCTCCAATCAAGCCAAGTCAACCAAAAGTCCTTTGGTCCGAATTGTCATGGTCAGCCCATGACTATTTAAGGGCCCAATTACTCTCCTCTCCTCATATGCAAAGGAATATAAGCCTTCAATTCATTCATTTATGACATGGACACAAAAGCCTCAAGCACAAAATCTCTTGCATAGCTTTCTCTCTCTAAACACTGTTTGACTTCGGCATCGGAGGGGTCTTCCTCGGATCCACCCCCGAGGCCAGTTTATGTGTTTTAGTTGTGCAGGAAACCTTCGCCCCAGCATCAATTGGACCGAACCAGTCTTCAGCCACTTCAGCGGGCCTTCGGCAAGGCCCCATTGTTTTCATCCGAAACAATTTGGCGCCGTCTATGGGGAGACGAGTACTACAACCCATGAAAACCCATAATTTTATGGTCATCGTTCTCTACCGTGAAAAGCGAACCAGATAATACGGGTAGCTTAAAGAAGATTCACTTCTAACATCTTCACAAAAAAGCTACTGCCAATTACTCAAAGCATAACTCTTGCTTTTCTTTTCATTAGTTTGCCTTTTACAAACTAATGAAACCACCGTCAAAAGTAAAAAGTTCAACCCCCTACTTTTTACTACTCACTTTTTCTTTGTAAAGAATAGAAAAGTTGGTCCCACATTTTCTCATCATTTCTTATTTCCTGATTCCTAGTAGCATTTAAAAGAAAGTGTGTCATCTTCTTTATAAAAAAAAAAGCTGCAAAAATTCGGAAGCCGAAACAGATGAAAAGAGCCATGGCAAAACAGATAAGTCAGACGGCAAAGCTCATTGAACTCACAGATCAAGGGTAAAATTCACCCTTGATTAAATTGAGTTTTGAGCTATTAAGCCAATAATTCTTGACATAAGCCGAAGCAAAATGACGATGTTCATCTAAGCCAAAGCTCATTACAGCCGAAGCAAATGTTCATGTCTGCCGAGGCTTTTACCGCTAAGGTTTTGGCTCCTTATCGAAGTTGTCCTTGCCAAAGGTTGCCGAAGCAAATAGCTCGGATAAGCAAAAGGAATCCAAAGCTCATCGAGCCGAGGCTATCCGAAAGTGCTTCAGCCCTGGCCGAAGATGTTCTGGGCAAGCCGAAGGTTCTTCAGCCGAGACCGAAGATGTTTTCAGCCTAAGCCGAAGGCGTTCGGTGTGAGCCGAAGGTGTTTCAGCAGAAACCAAAGGTGGTTCAGCTCTCCCAAATGCCGAGGCCGAGCCAAGGCTGATAACCATTGCTGAGCCGAAGCTTATCTCCTAGCCGAGGTTAGCCATGGCCGAAGCCGAGCCTAGCCGAGGTTCACCCTCGCCGAAGCTTGACTCCCAGCCGAAGGTTCACCCGGCTACCGAAGTAGGTCCGATCTGAAGCTGAAGAAATTCCCTCAGCCAGTCAGAGGTTCATCTGAGCTGAAGCCGAACCTTATCCCCAGCCGAGGTCGCGGGCCTTGCTGAAGTTTCGGATAAGCCGAAAGTCCTAAAATCACACCGAGGCGGCCACACCGAAGGTGGGGTCGAGCTGAAGGTGGGGTGTCGGACCGAAGGTAAATTCGAGCTGAAGCTTGACTCCTAGCCGAGGCCCATCTAGGTTCAGCCGAGCCGAAACCGGTTCATGCCGAGCCAAAGGTGATATGAGCCGAAGGGGTCGCTGAAATGCCACCAAGCTGAATCCCCGAGACCGAGGGTACTGCTCCTAGCCTCAAAATCGAAACCTTTTCAAAAGTTTCGTAATAATCCGGATGAAGCAAACAATTTGAAGAAAATGTCTTTGGTAATTTCATTTACCATAATTCATATATACTTCGTATAATTTTGTTATTGCTTATACTGGAGTGAAAGTGAAAGCTCATACTTTGTATACTTTTTTGAATAAAGTGGGAAAATAAAGCCCCAAATATCTTCCCTGGCCATCAAATTATGGTAGGTGGGTTGGGCTCACTTTCATCTAGACCCACTTATCTAAATTTCTTCAGCAAAAGAAAATGGGTCCAATATTTCGGATCAATATTTTTCTACAAAAAAAAAAATCATTAATTATCCTTAAGAAATTGATGATAAAAATAATAATCATCCCATTACTCATCCTCACGATGATGGTGATAAAAATATCATTCTAACGATGACAAGAAATACCTCTTTAGCTCAACTAGAAACACGGTTTAACCGAAGTACGTACTTCAAATAAACCAGTTTCTGGGGGGCAAGGGGTTAACCCCTAAAAGAGTTGGAAATTTTTAAACTCTTAAGATCTTCGGATCAAAGAGTGTTGCCTTTGATAAAAAAGCCCTTCAGACCCACGTATCTGAAGGCTCGAGAGTACCCTTCGGACCCACGTATCCGAAGGCTCGAAAAACTCTTATGATCTTCGGATCTAAGAATGTCGCCTTTGTTAAGCTCTTATGATCCTCAGATCAAGAGTGATCGCCTCTTATGATCTTCGGATTTAAGAATGTCGCCTTTGTTAAGCTCTTATGATCCTCAGATCAAGAGTGATCGCCTCTTATGATTTTCGGATCTAAGAATGTCGCCTTTGTTAAGCTCTTATGATCCTCGGATCAAGAGTGATCGCCTCTCATGATCTTCGGATCTGAGAAAGTTGCCTTTGTTAAACTCTTAATATCCTTGGATCAAGAGTGAGAGATAGGATGAAGTTTAAAGATTGACATACTTCTAAAATCCGAAAAATATCTCTAGCTACACTCGACGTTTTTAACGGTTCGCGGATCAAGAGTGAGAAATAGGATGAGGTAGTGTCAAAATTGACCACCTCGAAAAAATCCGAAAAATATCTCTAGCAACACTAGACGTTTTTAACGGTCCCCGTATCAAGAGTGAGGGATAGGATGAAGGTCAAAAATTGACGCACTTCAAAAATCCGAAAAATATCTCTAACAACACTCTAATGATCCTCGAATAAAGAGTGATCGATTCTTATGATCTTCGGTTCTAAGAAAGCTGCCTTTGTTATACTCTTATTATCCTCGGATAAAGAGTGATCGCACTTGTTAAACTCCTAGTATCCTCGGATCAAGAGTGAGGGATAGGATGAAGGCCAAAAATTGACAAACTTCTAAATCCGAAAAATATCGGATGAAGGTAAAAAATTGACAACCTCAAAATCCGAAAAATATCTCTAGCAACACCCTAATGATCCTTGGATAAGGAGTGATCGTCTCTTATGATCTTTGAATCTAAGAAAGTAGCACCGGCTACAATCCATAAATCCAAACAGACAAAAATCTCCGGCCCAATTTCTATTGAATGGCTTATTTGGGAATGAAATAAAACCCAACTCATTTTTCAAATAGAATTGGGTCTGGGGGGCTAGTTGTTTGGGTACTATAATGGGTAGGCCCCATTATAGCCTCATAAGACCAAAGGGCCTAAAAGGTCCAAATAAGTCTTACATTGCTTGGGTCCAAAAGCCCACTCATAACCTCTATATATACCCTATTTAGGGCAAAGGTAAAGGGGGTTGGTCACTCTTACATTAAGTTGACCATGAAACACCTCTCTCTCCTAAAAACTTCTCTCAACAATATCCATTGTTTGGCACTAACTTGAGCGTCAGAGGCTCCGCCTCGGGGTCCACACCCGGGGCTCGGAGTTCATTTTGCAGGTCCGACGAAGGCCCACATCCGAGGCACATCAGCGCTGTCTGTGGGGAAGACTTTCAAAAATCTTTAAGCCAAATATTTAATCAAAATCATCTTGCAATCATCTTAGTAGCAATGGCTAAGAACCGCAAGAGCAAAAGCCTCCGTCAAGGAGCAGGCGAAAGGCCTAAAACTCCTACACCATCACCCTCACCGGACCGGAACTCTCCCAAGGGTGCCAGTTCGAGGGGAGGATCATACAGGGAGGATTCCCTTTCTCCCGTAATTCACAACTCTCATCATAGGCCGAGTCCCTCTCGGTCTAACAGAGGTCAGTCCGATCATAGGACTCATTCAGTGCCCCAAAGCCAACCATCGACCATCCGCTCTCATTCCCACACTCAGCCGAGGACCCTTTTGACGGGGCCCAGCTCGGAGGAGGTGGCGAGAGCGCTGGCAGTGCTCATGGAGGCAATGAGGGCACAAAATATGCCTCCACCTCGCGATCGAACTCCTCCGCATACCCGGCATCAGCGGAGGAAGCTAGACCGCGATGGGGAGAAACCTCCCTCCTTCCGGGAACTGGAAAAGTGAGAAGAGGATACTTGGAGAACTGAAAGAGAGAGGAAAAATAACCCTCAATTTTTCAAAGGATCCTCAACCTCTCGGCCAGAAACGCATAAGAGCAGCAGCTCAGCCTCTCGGCCAGAATCTGCTCGCCGAGAGCAACCTGAGACTGTTCGCCGAAGCGTACTCGACCGACTTGGCAGAAGGGAGCCGAGCGTGCACAGCCGCCTCTCATTCCCTGTGGCCGAGGCCCAGACTTCCCAGCCAGGGACGAAAACCACTCCTACCTCTCTAAGAGGGCGGAGCGCGGTCCCTTTGGCCAGGAACAAAGGCAAGGTCGTTATGCTACCCACCAGTTCCCCATTCGAGCAATGGATTCTGGAAGAGCATGTGCCCACAGTTAAAATACCGTCGCACATCACATATGATGGGACTTCGGATCCGAAGGACCACATTGCCTCGTATGAGGCTCATATGCATCTTTGTCCCAGGTCCGAGGCGACTTGGTGCAAATATTTTCCAACCACTCTCAAGGGGGTCGCACAAGCGTGGATCTCTAAGGGAGTGAAGCAAGGCTCAATCACCGGGTGGGACGATGTGTCCTTCAAATTTAGGAGCAAGTTTTCCACGGCAAACCGCCGAGAGAAGACTACTGCATAACTCATGGGTCTGCAACAAGGGGAGGTTGAAAGCCTCCGAGACTATCTAACCCGTTTCAGCAACGAGTCATCAAGCGTCTCTCAGCTGGACCAAGGGCTATCTGTTTTTGCAATGCATAATGGCCTTCAGCCTGGGAAGTTCCTAGACTTCATGGTCATGCATACCCCGCAGACCTTGGAGGAAGCTCTGAACGCCTCAGATAAATTCATCCGAGCCGAGGAGTGGAACAAAACAAAAACCCAACCTCAATCTGGGGGAGGGAAGCAAAAACAAACACCCTCGTCTAAAGGCCAAGGCCAGAAGACAAAGGGAAAGGCGAAGGCCTCGGAACAATCTTCGGCCAACGAGCCGAAGAAGGAAAAATCTGCCCCATACACAGGCATATATGAATCCTACACTCCACTCTCTCTTCCACGCGCCAAAATTTATAGTGTGACGAAGGAGGAGCAGAGTTACAGAAAGCCGAGACCGCTCCCAGAGTGGTATCAGCGAAAAAATAAAAACCAGTGGTGCGAGTTCCATGAATCACCGGGACATAACACCGAGGAATGTATCCAGCTGAAGGACCAGATCGAGGACATGGTCCGGAAGGGATACTTGAAAAAAAAAAATCGCGGATCACCGCGAGAAAAAAAGAGGCCGAAAAGTCAGCAAAGGACTCTCGGCAGGACCTCGACTTCCCCCGGAAGAATAGCAAAAGTGCGGAGGGAAAATTCTCTCCAATCAATGTCATCTCGGGAGGAATATGTTCTCGAAGGGAACACAAGCGGCACCTCAGGGCTCTGACCCACCAGGTGAACAACGCTGATATTCAGCCTCCTCAGTCGCTGGTGCCGAATATGACGTTCACAGCCGCCGACTGCCGGGGGGTAACGTTCCCTCACGAGGACCCGTTGGTGATCATCGCCACGGTGGCCAACCACGATGTCAGCAAGGTTCTTGTTGATGGTGGCAGCGGAGCAAACATTTTGTTCCGAAAGGCTTACAATCAAATTAATCTGAAGCCCAAGCACCTTACGCCGGTACCCTACCCGGTATCCGGGTTCAACGGGGCTTCAACTTATCCAGATGGAAAGGTGACGCTTTCTGTCACCATCGGCTGCGATGAGGCAACCAGGAATGTCATGACTGAATTTTTGGTCATTGACGCTCCTTCAGTGTACAACGTGATTTTGGAGAGACCCTTAATTACGAGATCCAAGGGGTCGTCTCAACCTATCATCAGCTGATGATTTACGTCTCAGACGCCGGCTTCCCCGAAAGGATCCAGGGCAGCCAAAAGGACGCCCGAAGGTGCAACTACCTCAAGCCATCCACTAGTCGCCCAGATGACGACGATGAGGATGAGGAGGAGAAAGAAAAAGAAAGAGAGCCAAGCACAAAAAAGCCGAAAGGTTTAAGTGCTTCGGCCCAAGGTTTTGTGCCCAGAGAAAAAGGGCCAGAAAAATAAAGGGTTGACTCTTCATCTGAGCCGAAAGACTCAGAGATCCAGCCGAAGAAGAAAAAGTCTGGGACGCCTGCTGACATAGACAGCAGACTAGATTGTGAAGAGTCCAATCCATCAGCAATGGACATGGACCAGCAGACTAAAACGGTCGAGTTGGCCGAAGGAGACGCTGAGAAATGTGTAACAATCGGGATGGACCTTGATCCGAACACCCGTTGTGAACTTATTCAACTCCTTCGGGACAATAGAGATGTGTTTGCTTTCTCGGCAGCTGATATGCCCGGGATAAGTCCAAACCTCATCTCCCATAAGCTTAATGTTGACCCAACGAGTCAGCCAATTAAGCAAAAGAAGCGGAATTACTCCGCAAATAAGAACCGAGACATCGCAACCGAGGTCAAAAAGTTGCTGAAGGCAGGCTTCATCGAGCCTTGTCAATATCCAGTATGGCTGGCAAATGTGGTGATGGTTCAGAAGGCCAATGGTACCTGGAGAATGTGCGTTGACTTCACGGACCTAAATAAGGCTTGTTCGAAGGATTTTTATCCCTTGCCGAGGATCGATCAGCTAGTCGACTCGACGAGTGGCCATGCCTTGCTTAGTTTCATGGACGCATTCTCGGGATATCATCAGATCTTCATGCACCCTGACGATCGAGCAAAGACGGCATTCGTCACGAACGCCGGGGTGTACAATTATAAAATGATGCCCTTCAGATTGAAAAATGCGGGGGCAACTTATCAAAGGTTGGTGGATCAAGTTTTTGCCGATCAAAAAGGCCGAAACATGGAAGTCTATGTTGACGATTCAATCGTCAAAAGCAAAAAATCTGAGGACCATGTTAAGGACCTGGCTGAAACCTTCGCCACCTTAAGAAAGCACCAATTGAAGTTGAATCCAAAGAAGTGTGTCTTCAGCGTGAAGTCAGGGAAATTCCTTGGGTTCATGGTCAGCAAGAGGGGGATTGATGCCAATCCCTCCAAAGTCAAAGCAGCGCTTGACCTTCCTGAGCCGAAAACAAAGCGGGATGTTCAGCGGCTCACCGAAAGAATGGCAGCCCTCTCGAGGTTCATTTCCAGAGCTTCGGATAAGGGGTTACCTTTCTTCAAAGCCTTGAAATTCCCGAAAACAAAAGAGCTCGTTTAGGAGGAAGAGCAAAAAGAAGTCTTCAAGCAGCTTCGGGAGCATCTGGCTCAACTCCCAACGCTGGCTAGCCCAGCAGAGGGAGAAACTTTGTATCTGTACGTGGCTGTTAGCCCAGCCACCATCAGTGCTGATTAGGGGATTTTGCTCCCACCAATCGGAATGCGCCACGTGGGCCAATCAGGTCCTGCCAAGTGTTCCCCAGTTGGACCTCTCAGGGCTGGTTACGTGGCACACGCTTATTCGTCCGCCTTGGACTTATTATGTCATGACACGTGGCATACTCCATGCCTAATGGAGAAGTCGGCCACCCAGGCCCAACTTCCGAGGGAAGCCCAATCAGCCCAAGGTTAGCCTAAACCTAGATTGGCACGTTTCCCGAGGTTATAAATACCTCCCTTAATCCTCATTAAGGGAGGGGACGTGAACAACGCAGATTACACACATTAAACTCTCTCACCTAGAGAGACCCAATCACTTTAATTTTCGCATTAATTACTCCTTAATCAAGTACTAACTTGACCGTCGGAGGCGGATCTCCAATCATCCGGAGCATCCGTTTGTTTTGCAGGTAAAGGCGTCCGGTTCCAGTCTCGGAATTGTAACTCTCCCGCAGGACATCAGAAAACCCCGAAACATTTAGGCGCCGTCTGTGGGGAGAGTACTTCTGAGATGGCATCCACGTTTGTACCGGCTCCTGAAGAGAGACGTCCCCTAGACGACCCTCTAGTTCAGTCGGACCACGATACTGAGAATGAATATGAAGTTGAAGCTCACACAGCTTCAGACGGGACCCTAAGGGCCCGACGTACCCGTCATACCGAAAGGAGGGAACGAGAACATCTTCAAACTGGAAGCGAGCCAGCAGGTGCACCGCCTATTCGGCAGCAGCCGACTGATGGGTCTGCTCCCATCACAAGGAACGAACTCATGACCTTCATGAGGGACTTCAAGGGAGAAATTCAAGAGTTGATCAACAAGAAGCCGCCTGCTCTGGACAAGGAGCAGTCGGCTAAGAAACCTTCCACTTCACGGAAGAGGAAGCCAGTTCAAGGGCGAGAGGCGACCCCTCATCCTAAATCTAGGAAGTGGGAGCCACCTGCCCTTGATTTCACAAAATATTGTTTTCCTACTCCGGGAAATAGGAAACCTGTTCGTCATATTCAGGCGGACGGGTCGAGGAAAACATACATAGACGCTCGGCTACTGCTAGAACAGAAGAAGAGTGACCGATTGTCAGAGTCGGCCTCTACTTCAAACTTCCAAGACAGTCTGCGAAATACCTCGATGAGGCATACTCAGTCGTATCATGAGAGTCAGTCAGGAGGCACCTCCCGTCAGTCCGGCTTTCATAGCGACCAGGCGGTACCAAACTTACCGTTTGTACCGCAACAACAGTATTTTTTACAGCCATCTCCGTTTGGTGGACATGCAGCAAAAAATGTCCAACCTATGGACTGGCGGCTACGATTGCTTAGACTTGGTGAACAGCCGTCGGCCTTCTCCAAGGAAATTACTGAAGCCGCTCAGCCGGCCAAAGTGAAAAATGTATTAGTAGGCGCCTATGACGGCACTACTAACCCAGAAGACCATCTGATGGCATTCACCAACCTGATGTACCTTCAAGGGTTGGATGATCCCACTTGGTGCAAGTGTTTCCCAGCGACTCTCAAAGGAATCGCACAACAATGGTTCGGCAACCTGCCGACTGGCTGTGTAAATAACTTCAAGACGCTTGCTTACTTATTCACCTCCAACTTCTCCATGAACATCCCTGCGAAGAAGACGACCCTTGATTTAGGAACAATTCAGCAGGGCGAGAAGGAGGGGCTTCGTTCTTACATCAGGCGGTTTAACCTGATGAGAATACAGATTCAAGGGTTACCGGATGAAGTAGCCTATACTTACTTTTTCAGAGGTCTTAAAGACGGGTCGACCTTCAATTTTGATTTGGTCCGAAAGAGGGTGGCGACTCTTCAAGAGGCCTTGATTGAAGCGGAAGCCTATATACAGGCGACTGATCTTTGTAGTACGGTAAAACAGTCAGACGGGAAAAGGTCCGACAAAAGAGAAGGACGACAGAAACAGTCGTCACACAAAGACGAGAAGAGAAAAGAGGTCTGGGCGGCTGATTCCTCTAAACAGCCGACCCAGAAAAAGAAAAAAGAATTCAAACCATACTCCCCAAAGTATGCGTTTAACAAGGATAGCCAATTTATCCTAAAGGAAATCAAGGGACGGATCTCAATTGAGAAGCCGGTCCCCATGAAGGGTTCTGCAAACAACCGAAACCAAGAAAAATTCTGTGATTATCATGAAGATGTTGGTCATCACACCATTGAATGCATCAGTCTCATGCGGTATCTAGACCGCCTGGATGAGCAAGTTGATCTTGACACTTATGTCAAGAAATCTACGGCGAACACTTCCTCGAAAAACCAGTCGGCCAAAAAGAATCAACAGGCCGACAACTCCGATACAGATGATTCAGTCGTCTACACCATTGCAGGCGGCTTCTCAAGAGGCGGCCCCACTATTAGGGGCAACAAAGACAATATCAGACGGTTAGATGTAAATTCCGTTCACAAAGAACGGCCCTCCAAATATTCATTTCCTGAGATTGTCATCACTGAAGAAGATCTAGGAGGGGTAAGAGGGCCGCATGACGACCCTATCGTTATTGAATGTAAAGTGGCCAACCAGAGAGTTGGCTGAATCCTCATAGATACCGGAAGCTCCTCAGATCTCATCAGTAGCAAATGTCTGTCGAAACTAAAATATCAGACTGATTGCATACATCCGGCATCCCACCCTTTAGTAGGGTTTGGAGGAGGAGTCGTCCACCCAGTGGGACGAGTGGATTTACCCATCCGCCTGGGTGAAAAAAGGGAAGGACGACACATGGTAGTCCGGTTCTTGGTAGTAGAAGAACTCTCGGCCTACAACTTGATTCTGGGACGACTAACCCTGAATAATTCCAAGGCTGTTATAATCCCATCACTTATGTTGCTCAAGTTTGAGAGGGATAATGAAACAGTCGGGTCCCTAAGGGGAGATCAGAGGATGGCCCGAGAGTGCTATATCTCGGATGTCAAGCCCACTGTTATGACCACTATGTCGAGCGGTGGAAAAATAGACCTTGACAATGTCAAGGAGAGTGCGCCTGTTCAAGAAGCAGGCGGCAAGAAGAGAAAGGCATCCCAAACAGGGGCCGCAAGAAAAGACAGAAAATAGATATCATTGGCAGAGGAGCGGTCGGATGAATTCCGCCCTCAGCCAGCTGGTGAGCATACGGACCTGATGTTAGATGACTCGCGTCCTGACAGAACAATCAAGGTTGGGACGACTGCTCTAAGGGACCTGGGTGACGACTTTCACAAACTATTGAAAGAATACAAGGACATCTTTGCATTTGAAATCCATGAAATGCCAGGCATTAGTCCTGATCTGGCGGTACATAAACTGGCCATGGATCCGAAAAAGAAGCCGGTACGGCAGAAGAAGCGGAACCATGGCGAAGAAAGAAGTCAGGCGGCAGCCGCCGAAGTTAAAAAATTACTTGATGCAGGGTTCATTCGGCAATGTTACTTCCCAGACTGGGTTGCAAATGTGGTGCTTGTTAAAAAGCCGAATGGCACCTGGCGAATGTGTGTAGACTACACAGACTTAAACAAGGCGTGCCCCAAAGACAGTTACCCTCTGCCTAAAATTGATAACCTGGTCGACTCAACAGCCGGCCATGCTTTGATGAGCTTTATGGACGCCTACTCTGGTTTCCATCAAATTCCTTTATGGGAGAAAGATCAGGAGAAGACGGCCTTCGTCACTGATCAGGGGTTATACTGTTACACGGTCATGCCGTTTGGTCTTAAGAATGCCCCGACCACTTTCCAGCGAATGATAAACACTGTGTTCTTTGATCAGATTGGGAGAAATGTCGAGGGATATATTGATGATATGATTGTCAAGTCTAAACTTCAGAAAGATCATCTGTCGGACCTCCGAGAAACTTTCGCCACACTCAGGCGGCACCATGTCATGCTCAATCCCAAGAAATGTGTCTTTGGAGTTGAGTCTGGGAAATTTCTCGGATTCCTTATCAATCAGAGAGGAATAGAGGCGAACCCTGAGAAGGTGCAGGCGGTCATCGACATGCAGTCGCCTCGTACCATCCGAGAGGTTCAGAAGTTAACAGGTTGTCTGGCGGCCTTGGGAAGATTTCTAAGCCGATCAGGCGACAAATGCCTATACTTTTTCCAGGCAATTAAGAAAAAGGCAAGGTTTGAATGGGGGCCGGATGCTGAGGCGGCCTTCCAGAAATTGAAAGTTCACTTGCATTCCTTGCCGAGGCTGGTCAGCCCTTTGCCCAAAGAAGTACTCTACATGTACCTGGCCGTCTCTGATCATGCGTTAAGCGCTGTTCTCCTTGCTGAAAGAGACGGCTGTCAGCTCCCGGTCTACTTTGTCAGTCATGTACTGAAAAATGCCGAGTTGAGGTATCCCTTAGTGGAGAAATTTGGTCTTGCACTCTTCATGGCTGTTAAAAAATTGAAGCCCTACTTTTTGGCACATGTAGTCGTCGTGTATACAGACCAACCTATCAAGCGGCCACTGACCATCATGGAGTCGTCAGGCCGAATGATCAAATGGGCCATAGAAATACAGGGCCTCGAAGTTACTTTCGAGCCTAGAAAAGCAGTGAAGGGGCAAGCCTTTGCTGACTTTATTGTTGAGATGATTCGTCCCCCTGATTCTCGAGATCCAGACCAAGTCTGGAAGGTATATGTGGATGGAAGCTCTACTTCAAATGGTTGTGGAGCAGGAGTCATATGTCAGTCGCCAGAGGGCGACAGGTACGAGTATGCTTTACGCTTCAGTTTTCAAGCCTCAAACAATGAGGCAGAATATGAAGCTTTACTAGCCGGAATCCGCATGTGCAAGGCGGCAGGGGCAAGAAAAATAGACGCCTGTTCCGATTCACAATTGATAGTGAGTCAGTACAATGGCGAATATGAAGCAACCCATCCGGCCGTGATTAAGTATTTACAGGCGGTCCGACAAGCAGTCGGCTCCCTTGAGGATTTCCATCTTACCCAAGTGCCGAGATCAGAAAACAACCAGGCGGATGCACTTTCAAAATTAGCATCATCCGCCTCCTGTGATACTCCTCGAACTGTTTTTTGGGAAGTAATGGAGAAGAGAAGAATCGAGGAAGACCCTATTGGAATCCTAGACAGAATCTCAACCTGGATGGATCCAATCAGTGCATATCTGACAAACGGTACCCTGCCGGATGATCATCAACAGGCGGCAGCACTAAAAAAACGAGCAACCAGTTTTGAAATAATAAAGGGAGAACTTCACAAAAGGGGGTACCTTCAACCCTTCTTAAAGTGTGTTACTCCAGAAAAGGGACGAGAGATACTAGACGATCTTCACTCTGGTTACTGTGCTTCCCATATAGGCGGTAGGACGCTTGCTCAACGGGCAAGGCGACAGGGCTACTTTTGGCCTACTTTAGAAGCAGATGCAATGGAGATGGTGAAAAAATGTGACAAGTGCCAAAGGTTTGGCAAGCTAATTCACCGTCTGGCTACTGACCTCACTACCATTCATAGCCCACTACCGTTTGCTAAGTGGGGCATGGATATTCTGGGTCCATATACGCCTGCTACAGGAGGAAGGAGGTACATACTTGTTGCAGTCGACTACTTCACTAAATGGGTAGAGGCGGAGGCTGTAAAGGGAATCAAGACGAAGGATGTAATTTCATTCATCTGGAAAAATGTCATCACTCGGTTCGGGGTTCCCATATCTATGGTTTTTGATAATGGTCCCCAATTTGAGACGCCTGTTCTCAAAAGCTTGTTGGGTAACCAAGGAATTGCACACTATTTTGCATCTGTCGGCCGTCCACAAGCAAACGGCCAGGTAGAAGCCTCTAATAAAATCATCTCAGACGGTCTCAAGAAAAAGATTGAACGATCAGGCGGCCTATGGGCGGATGAATTACCACATGTTCTCTGGGCCATTAGGACGACTGAAAAAGGGGAGACTGGAGAAACTCCATTCCTCAAGTAATGCTATATGACGAAGAGGCAAACTGGGAAGCCATGCGCCTGGCATTAGACTCACTTCCTGAAAGGAGGGGCAATGCTGTCTTGCGCCATGAAATTTACCGCCTGAGAATGACTAGATCATACAACAAAAAAGTACACAGGCGTCCACTCAAAGTGGGGGACTTTGTACTTAGAAAAATGGAAGCAGTTGGAAGGGCTAATAAGTCTGGCAAACTAACTCCCAACTGGGAAGGACCCTACCGAATCTGTGAAGAGGTCAGGGACGGTACCTACCGTCTGGAAACACCAGAAGGCCAACCGTTTCCTCGAACTTGGAATGCAGATAATCTTAAGAAATATTTCTTCTGAATGATATAAATAGTCAAGGGCTACTTGATAAAAGTTTGCATACTTAATATTCAATTTTGTACTAAGAGGGGCACGCCTACTAACAAACAGTCGGCTACTCTCCATACTCAGTTTTCATTTTTACTTAAGAGGGGCATGCCTACTGACAAACAGTCGGCTACTCTCCATGTTTAATTTTTATTCTTACTTAAGAGGGGCAGGCCACCTATACATTTACAGTCGGCTACTCTCCATTGAGTATTTTACTCTATCTTCAGAGGGGCATGCCGTCTGTACCTTTACAGTCGGCTACTCTCCATTGAGTATTTTACTCATCTTCAGAGGGGCATGCCGCCTGTACCTTTACAGTCGGCTACTCTCCATTGAATATTTTACTCTATCACCATAGGGGCATGCCGTCTAGATATATAGTCGGCTACTCTCCATAGAAGAGGGCCGACTGGTTCCAAAGCACACAGCCACCCCCCTTATACTTAGCTAAAAATGATCAGGGCCTGGCCGACCCTGTGCCTAAACAGGCGGCTACCCTCCTCTTACTTAGCACCTACGTTCACCAAGAACTAACCAATTCCACAAGCCGAATGATCAGTCCAGGCGCCAAGCCAACTGATCCAATCTTTAAACTAATTCGACCTGTCCCAACATCATAGTAGGCGTCCGGCGGCATCCCTCCGGATGAAATTCGTCGCAGAGAGCAGCTCCCTTTTGGGTGGAACATTTCTCTATAAACTAATTACACGGCACCTATACGACTGTCCCCAAGGGCAACCACGTAGCCGTTTTTTAGACAAGGATAACTCTATCACTAACCAAACCAGTGGTAGCAGTTGGCATTTGAGTCAGATGACCGCCTGTATTACTTGGGATAAATGCAGGGGGTACCTCTTGAGTTAATAGCCAACAAACATTGGCGAATCAAAAGGTTCAGCCGGCCTCCGCCGCCTGGTACCTTTACTACTCAAGCAGGAGTGACGGCGACTGAGTAACACCAAAGTTAACTCATAGTCACTCTCTCAAACTTAGTATGGAGCCTAAAAGGTATGAGTCGTCTGCCTGTTTTTTAGCAAACAGGGGCTCTCAACCACTACTCCTGCTAGGTTAACAACCTATGAGTTAAAAGCCAACAAACATTGGCGAATAAAGGGGAACAACTGGTACCCACCGCTTGATACCTCTACTACTCAGTTACTTGGCGACTAGGTAACAATCATGTTTACTTGGTCACTCCTTAAAAATTTAGTATGAAACTAAAAAGGTGTTCATACAGCACCTGTTCACACTAGATTAAATATGGCGGGAAACAGTCGGCCTAGACGGCCAAAAGTCTCTAGCCTAAAAGCATTACAAGTAGGAAACAACTTTCCTACTTGGTTAATTTTACAAATGACAGGACCGCCTGCCTAAAGGGGATCCAGTCTTTAAAATGGTTCGAATACCGATTGTATAAATGGCCGACTGATCGTCTAGCCTGGAAACAGACAACCAGTCGTCCAGGGGCATAGGCGGCGTGACTAACTATCCGTACCTGTCTGCAACTATCGTCCATGTAAAACAGTCGGTATAGTGTACAATTGGATATCAGAATATTCAATACTTAAACAAATTTGAAGCAAAACAAAAATATTCATTAAAAAGAAGCCGGTCATTAAAGACCGGCAAAATATTCAGAGCCCCGGCCCCCTGGTCGGGTAAATACAAACAAACGGAACGCAGGCCGTGGAAAGAAGACATAAAGCTTAAGAAGGGGGCAGATCTTCAATATTAGCAGCTACCGCCTGGTCAGCACTCTTCTTGCTGGACTCGGCTTCAGCTGCATCCTTCTTTGATGCATTACCCCCAAGCGGCACAAGCGCCACTACCGGCTGCTCCTCCTCCTCCAACGCCTCTTCCTCAGCAGCCGCCAGGATCTCTTGATTATATCTATCAGAACACTGGCGGTACGTTTTTTCCCATGAGGCAAAGTCGGCATTAGGGAAGAGGCGGCCCCAAGTCATGCGCTGGATTTGAGCAGAGTCTTCCATCATCTCCCGGACCAGTTCTTTCTTTTCTTGCTCGGCCTTTTCCGAGAGCTCCTGAGTAAGACTCTTCTCCTGGGTCACCAGGCGTTCCTTTACGCTCGCCAAGGATTTCTCCAAGGTTTCGTATGAGGACATCTTTTGGCGAAGAGGTCTCAGCTCGGCCTTGAGGTTGTTGATGGTCGCCTCCAGCTCGCTATTCCTCTTCTGGGCCGCCTCTAACTGAGCCTGGATAGCGGCGGTAGCCTGCGCCTGATAATAAAGAATATCAATGGTCAGAACTTCATTTTGGGCAATTTGAAACATTGCCTTATCACAATCAGAGGCGACCATAGCTTTTGCAGCCTTTACCTCTTTGTTCTTCCGGTCAAGCGGCTTGCGAAGGCCGTTCACTCGGAGCAGGGCCTAAGTAAAAAGGGGAACATGCGTCAGCTTCCAAACAAAAAAGAAAACAGGCGTCCTGGAATTCAAATACTCAAAAATATGCTAAGTATACCTCAGCAAGGACCCCTGCAATCCCGTCTAGGTCAAGGGTGCCGACACCCCTGACCGCCTCCCTTTCAGCTGGAGGAACGGCCTTGATCATAGACTTGGCCACCTCGACCAAGTCAGGCTCCTAAGGGTCGACTGCATCAAGCATAAACAAACGGATTAGACCTAGTAAAGAAGGGAGCAAGTCTAAAATTTACAAGGATAATTTCATACTTCTAGGTGGCCCAGCTGGAGTTTTAGAAGAAGTGGCCGGCTGTTTCTCAGCCGCCGCATGTTTCCTGGCAGAACCAGGAGAGCTCGCAACAGTCGTCCTCCGGGCCTTGGGGTCCGACTGTTGGGAAGAAGAAGCTCTTGGAGCGCCCGTCTAAAAAAGAAGAAAAGAGTCAGTATATGCATAAACACAACTCCAAAAAGAGGGTGAAAGGTTTGAAGCCCACCAAGGGTGCCCCCTTGTTGGGGGAGTCGGTTGAAGACTGTTGCATGATGGAGGCCCGCAACATGGCCGCCGCAGTCTTGGAGGCGGTAATTTTGCTCATGGCGTCCACTGCAAAAACAAATAGCAAAGTTAATAAAAGTCATAACAAGAAATGCATGGAACAACAGAGTATTCGACAGGCCGGCTACCTCTTGAGCACCGACTGCTGTGGCCACAAGCGGCCAAAAAGTACTCGTCGTAGAGCCATTTGAAGCTCGGGACGCAGTGCAGGGGTACTTGCTCTCGTACCCCTGAAGTAGAGTTCACCTTCGACTCTACTTTGAAGAGTCCTTTATCTAGGATCTCTTTCTTAGCCTTGGGGGGAACAGGCGGCATGCTGCGGCCGCCTGCAAGAAGGGGCGGATTCCTGTTCCACCTGTTGAAGCGCTTGTTCAGCTCTGTGTCTGAACTCTCAATGATAAGGAAGGTGCTCCGCCAGTCCTTCCATTTGTTTGTTTTACCTCTCGTCATGAGGTAGCCCCTGTGGCTCGTCAATTGATACCAGCCGGTACCGCCTGCCTTAGGGGTTCGGCTGAGGTAGTTCATGTGGGCGAAAGCCTCGAAGTTCGGCTCCACCCCGTGCAGTTCGCACCCGGCCACATAGCCGAGTACGTTGACCCAGGAGTTCGGGGCTAACTGCCATAACCCCAACTCATACCCATCCAAGATCCGCTGAACAGCCGGATGTAGGGGAAAGCGCATCCCAGCCTTGATGGCCGCCTCGTAGCAGCCAAAGCAGGCGCCATCATAACTGGTACCAGCCGGCCAGACGACTGTGTCTTCTGGATCCGGCACGAACACTAAAAAGTCGGGGCCCATTGTGTGGTTTGCGATAAAGCTCTCCACTTTCTCTTGCATGGCTGTGAACCGGCCCCGAGGTACCGTGCAGTAGTAGGGGGTATTTTGCTCTCGGTGAGAGGCGGATGGCTCCGCCCAATTGTCCCCCTTCTCAACTGCGTGAGAAAGCCTCGCCTCTTGTAGGCGACTGTTTTTCTCTTCTGTGTCTAGAGAAGCATGGCCAGAAGAGCTAGACTCGGAATCGTCCTCTGACGAGTCCGAAGAGGACGACTCCTCCCCTCTCCCGGAGGGGCCCGCCTCCTCTCCTTTAAAAGGAGCAGGAGAGAATGTAGAATTGTCAACTGTAAAATGGGAAGGGGTCACTTTGATTCCTCCCTCAGAACTGCCGGCTTTCAAGCCGCTTTGTTTCACTTCCACATCTGGCGCCTGGTCAGATGTTTCACTAATCGGCACCCTGTGGGAGGAGCCGTCTGAGTTTGAGCTCCTGGAAGTCTTTTTTGTTCTGGCCATCATGCTCTACATAGACACAGATACAGTCGGACTTTGTATAAAGGGCAAAGATGGGTCCAGAAAAGGGCAGGAGACACTCCTAGTCCTAGATTCAGCCGTCCCTGGTGACCGGCTGATCACTAACCTAGGTCGTGTCGTGTGCTTCCGTGGTGCCATTTCAAAAAAGAATAAAGTAAAGAGAAAATTAAGAGTAAGAGAACCGACGGTTACCTGAACGAGTCACGATTGATGAAGTTCTGAAAATCCTTTGCAGTCGGCTTGTCAGAGCTGGCGGTAGGCAGAAAGGGTCCAAAATGTCAGAGCAAGTTCAGGGGTCCGAATGTTCTCTCACAAAGTTTTCAAGTGTGAAAATGACCGAAGTCAACACTCATTTATATAGGCGAAGTGAGAAGGCAAAGGGTCACTTCCAGAATTCAAAATTTTGGCGGGAGAATCTCTCGGCCTCTCGCCGAGTGACACCTGTAGCAGGCCGTCGCCTGTTACAGGGCGATACCTGTCACAGGTAACACGTGACCAGTCACGTGCCACCTGTGAGGGGCAAATGATTAGGGGATTTTGCTCCCGACAATCGGAATGCGCCACGTGGGCCAATCAGGTCCTGCCAAGTGTTCCCCAGTTGGACCTCTCAGGGCTTGCCACGTGGCACACGCTTATTCGTCCGCCTTGGACCTATTATGTCATGACACGTGGCATACTCCATGCCTAATGGAGAAGTCGGCCACCCAGGCCCAACTTCCGAGGGAAGCCCAATCAGCCCAAGGTTAGCCTAAACCTAGATTGGCACGTTTCCCGAGGTTATAAATACCTCCCTTAATCCTCATTAAGGGAGGGGACGCGAACAACGCAGATTACACACATTAAACTCTCTCACCTAGAGAGACCCAATCACTTTAATTTTCGCATTAATTACTCCTTAATCAAGTACTAACTTGACCGTCGGAGGCGGATCTCCAATCATCCGGAGCATCCGTTTGTTTTGCAGGTACAGGCGTCCGGTTCCAGTCTCGGAATTGTAACTCTCCCGCAGGACATCAGAAAACCCCAAAACAAGTGCAGTGCTGCTGAAGGAAGAAAACAAAATTCAGTAACCGATCTATTTCGTCAGTCATACTCTGACGGATGTCGAGACTCGCTACCCTCTAATCGAGAAAGTCGCCTTTGCAGTAGTGGTAGCTGCTTGGAAGCTGAGGCCCTATTATGATTGCCATCAGATAGTGGTCTTAACTGATCAGCCGCTGGAAAAAGTTCTCGGCAGAGTGGAAAAATCTGGTAGGCTGGCCAAGTGGGCTTTTGAGCTCATCGAATTCAGCATCAGCTACCAACCGAGAGCTGCCATCAAGGCTCAAGCTCTAGCGGACTTCTTGGCTGAATGCTCGTACCAAGAGACGCTGGACGATAAAAAGAAAATCTGGACCATGTTTACGGATGGATCCTCCACCGTAAATGGTTCGGGGGCAGGGGTAGTGATAATCTCTCCCGAAGGCAAATCCTTCGAGTATGCACTAAAATTTTCTTTCAAGGCTTCGAACAACGAAGCTGAATATGAGGCAGCAATTGCTGGCCTGGAATTGTGCATCTCTCTGGAAGTCGAGCATGTCTGCTTGAAAACAGACTCTCAGATAGTTGCATATCAGATCAGTGGCAGATACGAGGCCAAAGAGCCCTCCATGATAGCCTATCTGGCCAAGATCAAATCAGTCATTGCAAAGCTGAGAACTTTTGAGGTTCAGCTGATCCCAAGGGGTCAGAATACTCAAGCCGATGCACTCTCCAAACTTTCTAGTTCAACTCTCACTAAGCTGAACAGATCTATATATGTGGAAGTGCATCGAGAAAGAAGTGTCGACGAAGCACCTGAAGTGTGCTGCGCTGACCCAGAGCCCAGCTGGATGGATCCCATCCTAGCTTTCAAGCTTCGGGGAGAAATTCCCGAAGACAGAATTTTGGCCTCCAAGCTGAAGAGAACCAGCTCAAGGTTCATTGTCTTCAGAGGGGAGCTTCTGAAAAAGTCCTTCTCAACCCCATTGCTGAAATGCGTGGGACCAACAGATGCAGATTACATCCTTCGGGAGATTCACCTCGGCATCTGCGGGAACCACATCGGGGGAATGGGCCTTAGCCCACAAGGCATTGAGGGCCGGATATTACTGGCCCACCTTGATCTCAGATGCTAAGGAGCTAGTCCGGAAATGCGAAAAATGTCAAAAATTCGCACCAGTTATCCATCAGCCAGCTAGAGACCTTCAGCCGATCATTAATCCACTCCCATTTGCCCAATGGGGACTGGATATACTGGGACCATTTCCAGATGCTACATACCAGAAAAAATGGCTGATAGTCGGTGTCGACTATTTCAGTAAATGGATCGAGGCCGAAGCAGCCTCGAACATTACAGAGCAAACTGTCAGGAAGTTTATCTGGCAGAATATCATCACTCGTTTCGGCATCCCGAAAGTATTTGTCTTCGATCATGGGAGACAATTCGATAACTTGCCGCTGAAGCGGTATATACCGATCAGTTCGGTATCAAACTGGCATATTCAGCTGTATGCCACCCGCAAAGTAAAGGACAAGCCGAAGCTGCAAATAAACAGATCCTGAACGCCCTCAAAAAAAAGGTGGAAGATCAAAAGTCCAAGTGGCTGGAGGAGCTCCCAGGAACCCTCTGGTCCCTTCGAACAACTGAAAAAGAGGCAATGGGTTATTCACCTTTTGAGCTGGTGTATGGTGCCGAAGCCGTTCTTCCAGTGGAAATCGGCTCTGAGAGTCTGCGAGTGCACCACTTCTCGGCTGAGAATGAGCAACTGATGATGGAATCTCTCTATTTCCTCGACGAAGTAAGAGACTCAGCCCGAGACATAATGGCTGCTTATAAGCAGAGAATCAGCAAATTTTACAACCGAAGGGTCCATGCACGACCTCTCAAAATTGGAGACCTTATCCTTCGGAATGCTGCTGCAGTTCAGAAAGGCCGAATCCATGGGAAACTCTCAGCTGCATGGGAGGGACCCTATGAAATCTGTGACGAGCTTCAGCCAGGGACATACCGACTTCAGCAGTTGGACGGAACTAAGTTGAAAAATCACTGGAATGCTGATGTACTGAAGAAATATCATGTGTAAACCCTTTGGGGCAGAACAATCTTTGTAAGTACATTTTGAATCAATGAAAGGCCTTGGAGCCACCATTTATATAAGTATTTGCAACTTTTTATTCTTTCAAAGTTTTCTTTATTCTATCTACTCTTTAAGGGTTTTTTTCAGCCTCGTCTGAAACCTTCGCCTCCGGGTAACTGGGTTTCAGATTGCTGACAAACTCGTCTTTTTAAAGAACTCTGGTCTTTCAGCTGAAGTCAAACTTCAGTAAGACTTGTTCTCCAAAGACATGAGTCCATGGACAGTTCTGGGATATTGCCTTAACTGAGTCTTGTATCCCAGAAAGCCATTATCCGAAGCATTGCCTTCAGTTGGCCCTGTGTTTCGGATATCCATTTTTAAAAGATAGACAGAAAATAAAGGATAACAACAACTGTTGGAATTTTTTTTTTCAGCCTCGTCTGAAACCTTCGCCTCCGAGTAACTGGGTTTCAGATTGGTGACAAACTCGTCTTTTTAAAGAACTCTGGTCTTTCAGCTGAAGTCAAACTTCAGTAAGACTTGTTCTCCAAAGACATGAGTCCATGGACAGTTCTGGGATATTGCCTTAACTGAGCCTTGTATCCCAGAAAGCCATTATCCGAAGCATTGCCTTCAGTTGGCCCTGTGTTTCGGATATCCATTTTTAAAAGATAGAGAAACAAAACCCAACTCAGCAATCCAAAGACTTGAGCCTTCGAATTTCTGGGGGGGGGGGGCAAGAGGCACTATCAGCGCAAGTTTATCTTCAGCATAATTCTTCAAGATGAAAGCTTTGTACTTAGAAAATTTTTGCGAGAATTTCTCAAGCTCAAAAACAGTAAAGCATTCAAAATTAGACAAAGCAATTGAAGAAAAAGCATCAGATTAATGAAAGTAATGCTCAGAAAGCAAGCTACAAAGTTCAAATAAACTAAAAGATTATATCGGCAGCCGCCCACAAGCGGAAAATAACAGCTGCCGAAATACGTACAGAAACAAAAATAAACTGTTTGTACATCAAGACAAGCTAAAGCAAAAAGATAAGGCAAAAAGAGATTCAGAAAGCGGCGAGTCTGAAGTTAAGCACATGTTGATCCGCAAGATTCTGAAGACGACTGCCCGATTTCCTATGCTTCAGTTGGACGATCAGGCTGATCAGCCGGGCCAAGCAAATAAATTTGGAAAAAGTGGTAATACAATTATAGTTATGTAGATTGAATTAGAAATGTATGCTTTGAGTATATTATCATTATATTTTAGCATCTTATTCATGCACAAGAAATCTCGTAAAGTATTAAGTTTTGAATACATCATTTTAATACACCGTTAATAAGTTTCAAATACATACTAAGTATAACTTTATTAATAATAATAAATAAATAAAATAAAATAAATAATAAAAAAAAAAGTGGTAGGTGTGACGACTAATGCGAGATGAAGGGAGTAGGTAATGAAATTAGAAATAACATGATGGGTATTAATGCAATTAGCTTACTCATCTCATCTATGGTGATACATAAGAGAGTTGCTTATTTATTAGTAACAAACAAACTAGAAAATATTATGAATTCAAAAGGTTGAATGTGTACATTTAAGAGCATATAACAATATAGACTGGACTATGCTGAATTTCTACCAATGTTACAAGAATTTTCGACCATATGGACCCTAGATTATCTATATATATAGATAGAGAGGATATATTGGCAAATTTTAACATAATATTGGGCATTATTTAAATCTCTCTGAAAAAAGTGTTATACAATTATAGTTACGTAGATTGAATTAGAAATGTATGGTTCGAGCATATTATCATTATATTTTAGCATCTTATTTATGCACAGGAAATCTCGTAAAGTATTAAGTTTCGAATACATCATTTTAATACACCGTTAATAAGTTTCGACTACATATAACTTTAAAGGAAAAAAAAAAAAAAGTGGTGTGACTAATATATGTGATATGAAGGAAGGTAGGTAATGAAATTATTAATAACATGATAGGTACTAATGCATGCAATTAGCTTGCTCATCTTATCTATGGTGATACATAAGATAGATGCTTATTATTTATTAGTAACAAACAAATTAGAAAATGTTAAGAATTCAAAAGCTTGAATGAGTACATTTAAGAGCATATAACAATTATAAGCTAGACTATGCTACATTTCTACCATTGTTACACATATTTTTCAACCATATGGACCCTAGTTTGTCTATATATTGGCAAATTTTAACATAATAATAGGTATTATTTGAGTCTCTTTGAAAAAGGTGGTATACAATTATTGTTAGGTAGACTGAATTAGAATTGGTTGGAGCATATTATCATTATTTTCTTTAACATGTTATTCATGCACAAAAAATCTCACAAAGTATTATGTTTCAAATACATAAATTTTTTTATCATTTTAAAAGTTTACAAAGTAATAAACAAATACCGCCTTTATTATTTACTTTATTTTATTTATTTACTTATTATAATGTAGATATGTAGATTATGATTTTCTTAAAGAATTGTGAGTGTTTGTGAGGAATACTATAAAATAAAGGTAAAAGGTAATGTGAAAATATGAGTGAGTGTTAAAAAAAAATATGAGTGAGTGTTAAAAAAATGTAGTAGGAAAAAGGGGTGATAAAAGTGTGCATATCACATAATAATCGATATAAATTAAAGGACAAAATAATTGATAAAATTTGCTAAAAATAGGAGAAAAAATTAAAGGGATATGAATTGTTGTGCGACAGTTGGTATCAAGAGCTCAGGTTCAATCCTTGGAGAGTTTCTTGAAGATAACAATGGCAGGAGATTCAACAATAAGAATTGAGAAGTTTACCGGGAAAAATAGTTTCGGGCTATGGCAAATTAAGATGAAGGCTCTGTTAAAACAACAGCAGATATGGCGTCCGTTGGCTCCAAAGAGTACTACTTCGGAGTCAGGAGACGGACCGACTGACTCGCAGTTAGAAGTTATGGAAGAGAAGGCACACTCTACCATATTACTTAGTCTTGATGATCAAATCATCACGGAGGTGGCTGATCAGGAAACGGCGGCTGGATTGTGGCTGAAGCTGGAGTCATTGTATATGACTAAGTCGTTGACCAACAAATTATTACTGAAACAGCGGTTGTTTAGCCTCCGGATGCAGTCAGGTACTTCCTTACGGGAACATCTAGAAAAACTTAACTCTATTTTGCTTGATTTACGTAATTTAGATGTTAAAATTGATGATGAGGATGCTGCGTTGATTTTACTTGTATCTCTACCGTCTAGCTTTGAGAATTTTGTAGAGTCTTTTGTTGTTGGTAAGGATTCTATAACCTTAGAAGAAGTGAAGGCAGCACTTCATACTAGGGAACTCAGAATGAAAGCTACGAGTGATAATGGGGATAATGGTAGTGGGTTGTTTGTTAAGTCCGGAAAGTCTAAAAAGAATAAGGGGTTTAACAAGGGGAACAATGCTGGGTCGGGTGCTGGAAACGGCAAGGATGGATCTAGTAAAACTACTACTAAAACATGTTATTACTGTAAAGAACCGGGTCACTTTAGGAATAATTGTCCGGTGAGGAAAAACAAGTCCCAGGCTGCTGTAGTTGAAGAGAAACCGAATGAGAGCTATAATTCAGAGGAAGATTTAGCATTAGTCAGTTCTGCTAGGTCTGATGATTTATCTGATAACTGGGTTCTAGATTCAGGGTGTTCGTTCCATATGTGTCCACGTCGAGATTGGTTTGATACATATGAACCTCGCAATGGGGGCATGGTTATAGTCGGTAACAATGCTCCATGTAAGGTCACAGGTATTGGTTCCATGAGGTTGAGGACTGTTGATGGGCGGAGGTTAACTTTGACTAATGTACGGCATGTTCCTGCTTTAGGAAAGAATCTGATTTCATTGGGTACCCTGGATGACTTGGGGTACAATGGTGTGTTTTCAGATGGGGAGTTGTGTATTTTCAGAGGTTCTGAGTTGGTACTTAAGGGTATCAAAAGGAACACCCTCTATGTTTTTGAGGGTGTTACACTGCCTAGTTCTGCGGTTTGCGCATCTGTATCTCACCAGGAGATGACTAAGATTTGGCACATGAGGCTTGGTCATATGGGGGAGAAGGGGATGCAGCTATTGTCCAAGAGGGGTCTTCTATCCGGGGTCAAGGTTGCCAACCTTGAATTTTGTGAGCATTGTGTGTTTGGTAAGAAACACAGGTCAAAGTTCAGCAAGGGTGCTCACATTACTGATGCAGTGCTCGATTACATCCATTCAGATTGCTGGGGTCCATCTAGAGTTGAAGGTATGGGAGGTTACCACTATTTTGTGTCATTTGTTGATGACAAGTCCCGATACACATGGCTTAGGTTGCTTAAGTCAAAGGATGAGGCCTTCAAAGTTTTCAAGCAATGGAAAGCTTTGGTGGAAAATCGACAAGGAAGGAAGATCAAGAAGCTACGAACGGACAATGGGCTAGAGTTTTGCAAAGACGAGTTTAATCAGTTCTGTGCAGATGAGGGTATAGGTCGGCATCATACTGTCAGGAAGACACCACAGCAGAACGGTGTAGCAGAACGGGTTAATCAGACACTGCTAGAGAGAGTTCGATGCATGCTCTCTAATGCAGGGCTTGGGAGGAGGTACTGGAGTGAAGCTGTGTTAACAGCTTGTTATGTCATTAATAGGGGTCCTCATTCTGGAATTGATTCCAAGATTCCGTTTGAGATCTGGAGTGGTAAGTTGCCTAATTTTTCGAATTTGAAGATTTTTGGTTGTGTTGCTTATTATCATGTTATTGAGGGTAAGCTGGATCCACGAGCCTTCGCCCGATCGGGCGGACATTGCCCGATCGGGCCGGGCGGAAGGGGTTTTTTGGAGTACTTCGGTTGTTGGAAAAGACGTGTTCTCGCGCCCGATCGGGCGGGCCTTCGCCCGACCGGGCGATCTGGGTTTTTTTCAGCGATTACGAATTTAATATTTATCATATTGTGATATTGTAACCTAAGTATATCTTAATTAGGAATCACTACTATATAAACTTCCTATTATCATTATTAGGGTAACGGAGAGAGAAACACAAGAGAGAGAATACTTTGAGTGATTAAGTTCTTCATTGTAATCTTTGTAATCTTTGCCAGTTTATAGTGAAATCATTCGATCTCGGTGCCCGTGGACGTAGCTATCACATCGATAGTGAACCACGTAAATTCTTGGTGTTGTTCTTATTGTTTGCATTGAATTTCTTTATTGTTTTCTTGTTTGTTTACGACCTTTGCTTCCGCTGTCGCACAACATGAATCATACAATATGATTAAGATAAATAAGTATAATCAGAAAGTGACTTTATCTATATTTACCTCTTTTTTTTTTTCTTTTTTTTTTTCTTTTTTTTTTTTTGAGTAGCAATTACAATTTATTTTTGAATAGCTTTATCTATATTTACTTGTGGACTGCTTTATTTTCCTTTTTCGACGTATGATCAAATAATATATGCATTATTATTATTATTTTTTTTTTAATAATTCATTAATTATTGTTACTACAGTACAACTTTTATAAATCTTATTACACGACTCTGTGTTTGATAACTACGTCAATTTTTTATTTTTTACCGAGGTTAAATTTTTACCGAGATTAATTTTTACCGGTAATAATGCACGCAGTAGAATTTCGGCTATAAATATAGCTCCCTCATTCTACCATTTCTACTACTCATTCTACCATTCATCTCAAACAAAAGACCTTCCTCACCTTAATTTCTTACTCCTCATTCTACAATTTATACGAGAATACGACCATTCATCTCCAACAAAAAAAAAACCTTCGTCACCTTTCTTACTCCTCTTCTTCTTGATCAAAACACGCAATACTTGAAATTTAATATGGATGTTTCAAAGCCTATTTTCTCCCTTATAGTGTTTTGGCTACTACTTGGAGTCTTCAACCTCCACCTCACAGCCTCCGTTCCTGTCGATGACAATCGCCGCCACCTCACAAACTCCGTCTCCGTTGATGTCTCCAAAGGACATAAGATATCTCCAGTCTTTTTTGGCATTTTTTTCGAGGTACGTATTATTATGATTACTACTACGTACTCTTTTTTTTTCTTTTTTTTTTTTAATTTGAAGAAATGATTGCTACGTACATTCAATCTAAAATAAAATTATACGTACAATTCTATTTAATTTAGGCCTTTGTAAAATAACATAGCTACTGATCGATATACCTTAAGGACTCTTGAACGGTTGAACATAATGACCTCGGTATAAGGATGTTTGGACCGGACTACTTTTTATCATCAATGTTACAAAAATTTATATGGTAAAATGATCTGAAACTAACATACATTTCTAATTTTAATTTTTCAATTAGGAAATCAACCATGCTGGAGCCGGTGGGTTATGGGCGGAGCTTGTGAGTAACACAGGTGACATACTAATTAACTACTTTTATTTAATTAATTTTGAAATTAATTACTATATACTCCGATCCGTATAATCTTGATTTACATAGAGTATACAATTTGACTTTTACGTTACATGAATTTCCTATAATACATACGTACATGTATCTTCTTTCGAACATACTAGCTATTTTCAGTCATCCTCACTCATTTAAGATTACGTGATTTTTTTACTTAGGATTCGAAGCCGGAGGTCACTCTATGCCTTCCTCAATTAATCCTTGGGCTAGAATTGGTGAGGATGAGGATATCTACATCGTAACGGAGCTAGTGTCGTGCTTCAAACATAACCCGGTTGCGTTACGGATGGACGTACTTTGTGAACAAAGTACTTGTCCTCCGGGAGGGGTCGGGCTCTACAATACCGGCTACTGGGGAATGGTAATAATTCGTATTAGTTTAATTATTTATTTCTTATATGATTTAATATATATGTTATAATTAATTAATTAGCGCCTAATATATGATTTTACAACTTTAATTTGTAGAACATTGAAGAAGGTAAAAGTTACATTGTGATCTTTTACCTAAAATCAACTCAACAAATTGATGCCTTTGTGGCATTTGTTAGTGAAGATGGTACAAGAAATCTGGCCTTTCAGCATATTACGTAAGTCAATATACATTAATGGTTTTATTTACATAAATATTCATAACAATTTTTCTAGCATATATTCCTTAATATAAATATCATTACTATTCGTTGATGTTACAGATATACTTGTAATGAACTTCTATTATTATTATAAAAAAAAAATGATACGGGCACGAAATAGTGACTAGTGACTTAGTGAGTACCTTAATATAAGTATCATTACTATTAATTGTCACATAAATACTCGTAATAATTTTTCTAGCTTATATTTCATTTTCTAGCATATATATACCTTAATATAAATATCATTACTATTATTAATTAGTTGATGTTACGTAAATTCTTGTAATAAAAAATATATGCATATATATGACACGATAGTCATGATTCAAATTGCCTAAAACAAACCTGGACCAAATCGGACACATTAGCAACCTATTAATAGGTGTAGTCTCATACTTATTATTGATGACTTGATGTAGAGTTGATGCTGCAATAGTCAAGAAATGGACAAAAATAGAGATCACAATAAAAGCCAGAGGATCATATAAAACAGCCAGACTTCAATTCACTACTAGCCAAAAAGGAACCATTTGGCTTGATCAAGTTTCTGCTATGCCAGTTGACACATACAAGGTGATCGAATTACTACGTACTCGTATTTTATTATTTATACATACGTAGTACATTATTACGGAGTAACTATTTTTTTTGGATTTTAACACGTCAAATTTGAATTGAACTTGAATTTATTGTTTAGGGTCATGGATTCCGAAACGATTTGATGGAAATGCTTCTCAACTTGAAGCCAAAGTTCCTTAGATTTCCTGGTATTTCACAACTATAAAGAAAACTCTAGTATTCTTTTGAATGCTTTACAAATGTGTGCTATACACTAATACTTCTTATGATGTAACTATACATTAAAATGTAGGTGGATGTTACGTTGAAGGCAAATATCTAAGGAATGCTTTTCGATGGAAAGAAAGACCAGGACATTTTAATGATATTTGGGGTTATTGGAGTGATGATGGTCTAGGCTAACTTGAATATCTTCAGGTGATTAAGTAAAACACTTTTACATTGTACTCGTATTATATTAATTGTCACTTCATCAATGCAATTTTCTTAGGAAAGTAATGAAATTAATTTATTTAATTATATAAATGTCATTACATAATTATTAGTTAACCAGTAATTTTGTTATAATTAGTCCTTTTTTTTTCTCTTTGCAGCTGGCCGAAGATTTAGATGCCGAGCCTGTGTGGGTTATTAACAATGGTTTGTTGTGTTTAACTCTTTCGCTATATCCTCTAAGCTACTTTCCTTATCCATGAACTAATTATTACTTTGTATATAATCTTACTGCAGGAATTGGTACCTTAGAGCAAATTGACAACTCCTTAATTGCACCATTTGTGCAAGTAAGTAATGAATCCTTGACCATTGAATTAAAACGTTACAAAATGATTTTGTATTGCACTATTTTATATAAACTACAGTACAAATTAACTACAAATATTCACCGTGAAAATATAGGAAATGTTAGACAGTGTCGAATTTGCAAGGGGTAGTCCAAATTCGACATGGGGCTCCCTTCGTGCAAAGTTGGGGCACCCAAAACCATTTAGGCTGAATTACATTGCTTTTGGAAATGAGGGTTGTTATTTCGACTCCTATAGAGGTACTTGAATCATTGCATATATATAATATGATCTTTTCAATTGGTTTTGTAAATTTGTTAGTTACTTTTCTGTTTTTGTCTATTTTTAAGGAAATTATCTCAAGTTTTACAAATCGCTAAAGAAAATACATCCTGATATCAAAGTGATATCAAATTGCGATGCAACGTTGAAGCCTTTAGACCATCCTGCTGACATATATGACTATCATGTAATATTTTCTGATTCACTCTTTGCTTGCTATTGTTTTAACAATTTAAAAACATAAAAATTTTTTCTAGATAAATTAATCTTTTATTCTTTTCATGATTTTCAGACATACCCAAATAATACTTCAGAAATGCTTCAACTAACTAATTTATTTGGGAAGATAAGAAGAGATTCTGGTACCCCAAAGGTATGAATCATGCTATAAAAATATCATGTTAGTAGGTATTTTTTTTATTAAACTAGGGCAGCTAACGCGCGCATCGCTATCTTGAAGGTTTTTTTGGTTTGGCTTTTAAATCACAAAATTAGTTAAATTAACAATAAGAGAAATTTTTCCTAAAAAAAACAATAAGAGAAAATATGTAATCAACTATATTTAGGTGGTATAAATGTTCAAGACAACTAACATTTATGAAAGCATAAAAGTACATAAATATTTTAGAGGGTATAGTTGTCTAAACATTATTCATTAAAATAGCATCTACATATTAATGAGGGTACGTATGTAAATACACATTTTGAAGGGTATAATTGGCATTACACTATTCATAAGAGTATGTTTCTACTTTTTATAAGGTAGGGATAGGGAAAATGATACATTGATCATACTGTATAATACATTGATATTTTAGAGATGCTTCAATACCAATAGTATAATACTCCGTAGATTAATAATTTGATACAATACGTCTGTACCCCTTCTCCCCTCTCTATTTTAGTTCAAACCAGAGTTTAAGTTACACATACTATCAATATTATCAACAATATTTTCCTAAAAAAAATATTATTAACAATATTGACACACGTTATTGATCTATATATAGGCCTTCGTCAGTGAATATGCTGTGAGATATATGGAAGGTCCAATGAGGAATGGTACTTTTGGGGCAGCACTGGCAGAAGCTGCTTTCTTGCTTTCATTAGAGCAGAATAGGTATACATATTTCACTACATATATCACTTTGATCAATTTTTAACTCATTAAAATAATCTAACTATATTGATTATATACGAGTATTATTTATTAATAAATGTTTATTGATCATAATAATGTAGTGATGTTGTTGAAATGGTGAGTTATGCTCCGCTTTTTCTAAATCTGAATAATTACAACAAAAGGTAAGTATATATACTTGGTGATTACATTTTGGGATTTATATTGTAAATCATATGAAGTATTATTAATTAATTTTACTTGTTAATCATAGTTGGATTCCAGACGCAATTTCCTTCAACACTTATACAGTGTTCGGAATCGCAAGTTATTGGGTGCAAACTTTTTTTCAAAACTCAAGTGGAGCAACACTTTTGAGTGTTCATCTCCACAACCATTTTAAACCCAAAAACACATTCATTACTGCTATAAGTTGGACGACTAAAGAGAAAAAGAACCATATAATGATTAAGGTTATGAAAATCTCTACTCTTTGATATCATACTTCTACTTCTATAATCAATACATTATACTAGTCTTACATTATTAAATTTTGTACATTTAATCACGTAGGTTGTCAACTACAATGATGAATCGTTGAAACTGAACATTTCTCTCAATGGAGTTGACTCAAACTCCATAATAATTTGGAGGAAAGTTGTGCTAACTAGTGACGATCTACAAGCCGATAACACTTTTGAAAACCCTGTTAAGGTATAACTTTAACATTTATTTATACTATATCTTCTTATCATTAAATAATAGCCAATTCTAATGTGATGTAACATGTAATTGCTAGGTGGTGCCTTTATCCAGAATTCTAAATTCCAAAGTAGAGAAAGACATACTTGTGGAGGTCCAGCCGTACTCATTGACGGCATTTGATCTAATTACAAGCAAGCCCCTCCAATAATGTCCATTGTCTTAATCAATTTAGAAGCCATGTTCTAATATTCGGCACTTCAATTTTTTTTTTTTTGAAGTACCTTTTAGAAATTTGTACCGTTTTTTCAAGAACAAATTGTACGTTTGTAAGTTGTTTTTTCCCTCCCTTTTGCTATGTTTTCAAGCAGGCCCGGCTTTAAGGAGGTTTTTCCTCACACACGTAACAGGACCCCCAAAAATCAGGGGCCCACAATTTTTAACAAAAAAATCATTGACTTAAAAAAAAATCTACTTTACCTATTCATCTTCTTCCTTGTAAAAACCTCCATTTTGAAACCAAAACCCAAAAAATCTTCCTATCCAAAATTCAATCTCTTTTGTCTTTTGATTTCCAAAACAAAATTAAATTCACTCAATAATTATCATTCATAAACGCCTATTTTGCCTAATTATCTCCAATTCACTTAATTTTTTCTTTTTTTTTTTGGCAAAATTGAAGAACAATTTATACTCTTATCAAAATCAATGACGATTCAATAGATATTAACGGTCAAAATTTTATTAATTTATACTAATTTCTAGATCAAGCAATACACACAAAATATACTAATTTCTAGATCAAGCAATACACACAATTCAGTTTTCTTTCAATTTTAACTCAATTCAAAAGGTGGAAAAAACGTTAATGGAAGCACTCAATATTCTGGCGAACTGTTCTTGTTCGGTGGATCTGGAGTGGGCAAAGGTTGATTACTTGATTAAAGAGCAGGTTGTATCTATCTATATATATTTGTTATCTTAATTTATGCATAATTTTTTTATTTCTGAAATATAAATTGTTGTTTTTTTAATTATGACTCCTAAAATTAGGAAATATGATTATGGTTGTGAAAAACGTCAAAAAAAAATGAAGAATTGACTCAATCTAGAAATATGATTCTTGTTGTGAAAAACCAAAAAAAAAAAAAAAATCATTTTATAATAATAATATTTTAAACCATTTATAAATAGTCCTTTAAAAATTTAAGGGCCCAATTTTTATAATTAGAACAGGGCCATCAAATTACCGGAGACGGCCCTGTTTTCAAGTAGTCAAGTAATGCAACAAGATTAGTTGTGTTGAGTTTAAACTGGTTCTACTATTTTGAATTCTGATATTGCAAGATTCTTCTGTATGTTTCCGTGGTTTAGTTTGTTTTTTTTTTTTTTTTTTTTCTTCCAAAAGAGGCAAAGCCAAGCAAACAGGAAACAAAAACAAAGCGAAAATTACAAAAACAAACACCCCTACGGAGGAATAAAACGTGGAAAAGCCACGCCTCTAATGTCCTCCTCTAAAATACTACTAAGACCAGCCGGAATACAATTAAGGATTTCTAAATCAGTGTCACAAAGGACTCCGCAGTTGGCCAATCAATCCGTCGCGCGATTGCCTTCTCTATAAATATGAGCAATCTTGATCTCCCAATTGCCATCGTTGAGTATATTTAAACATCTGGTTATTTCATGAAAACACTCGCCTCTAGGGACTTGGCCCTGCTTCAATATTTGTACACAAGACAGATTATCAAGTTGTACCTCTAATTTCTCAATTTGCAAGTTTTTTGCCAACTCAAGCCCTCGAGTTAGAGCTAGCATTTCAGCTCTGAACGAATTGCATCTCCCAAAATTAGCAGCTAGGCCAGAGATAAAATTACCTTCATGGTCTCTAATCAAAGCACCCCCTCCTGCAGGCCCTGGAGAACCTTTAGCTGCCCCATCACAATTGATCACATACCACCCATAATTCGAGGCTTGCCACCAAATGTGTTGTTGTTGTTTAATAGGCCTTGCAAGCTTGTGTTCATCTTGTTTTGACAAACTTCGAAACGCTTCATCCACCCTGATACGAATGAACGCTCCCAAGTCGATCGGAATCTCATTTCCCTTGTCAAAAACGTAACAATTCCTCCATCGCCAGATCCACCAAACAACAATGCCAAACAAAGTTGGCCATCCCTGATCATCTGTGTTCCCAGTATCTTTGAGATTATGAGTGAGCCATTCTTTCAAAGGAGTTGTGAAAAAATTCTGGAATAGCGAGGGAGTCAAAACAATTCGCCAAACTTGTCTAGCAGCAGGACAGTCCTGTAAGATATGAAGAGTACTTTCCTCATTATGGCCACATAAGTAGCACTTAGCATCTTCAGCAAGCTGTCTTTTGTACCTATTAAGGTTCCCAAGCAAACGATCGTGACAAGCGAGCCAGAGAAATGCACGAATACGCTGTTGTATGGGGGCTCTCCAGATCAAATTCCAGCATTCTTCGTCTAATACGTCAGTTTCGTGCCTCATAATACTCAGAGCTGATTTTATTGAAAATTTGCCTCGTGAGTTTCCTTGCCAATAAACCAGATCTCCCACTGTGGGGTCTTCACGCACCACATGATTCTGAATGCATTTTAGAGTATCCTCCTGAAGATAAGGGCTGAACACATCCCAACGCCAACCATGGTTAACTTCCCACATTTCTGCAACTGTTGCTCCAGCAATATCCATGGGGATATCTTGCGTGGCTACATCACTTAACGGCTTGTCTATGGCCCAGACATGGTCCCAAAAGAGCGTTGTTTGACCATTCCCTACTGCCACCTTAATACCCTTATTCAATGTCGATGCATTCTCTGTAATTCCTGCCCAAACGTTTGACATCCCAGTTTTAGGCACAAACATATCAACATCACACCGGCCTTTGCAATATTTTGCACGAAGTACCCTTGACCACAGTGAATGTGGTTCAGTCAGCATACGAAAGCCAAGTTTAGTGAGAAAGGCTGCATTGGATTGTCTGGCAGAGTGAATATCAAGACCTCCTATTACCTTCGGCTTTTGGATCATCTCCCAAGACAAGAGGTGAACTTTCCTGTGCTCATCACTCCCTCCCCAAACGAATCTCCTTGTTTTCCTATCTATATCATCACAAATAGCTCGAGGAATCTTGGCTGATTGCATTGTGTAAAAAGACATGGTGGATAAGGTGGCCTTTGTTAGAGTGATACGGCCTGCCAAAGATAAATACTTTGATTTCCATCCCGCAAGTCTCCGATCAATTTTTTCACACAGGTGACTAAAAGTCTCCTTTGTGACTCTACTAGTTAAAGTAGGCATGCCAAGATACATGCCTAAGTCACTAGTAACTTCCATACCAAGTGCTGCACCAATATTGTCTTGTTGATCAGCAGGAACATTAGCAGAGAAGTAGACTCGAGACTTTGGAAGACTAATTTTTTGGCCCGAGGCCACACAAAATCTGTTTAAACATTTATGAATCAGTTGTGCTTGATCCACGCTAGCCTCTGCAAACAACACTATATCGTCAGCAAAAAATAGATTCGAGAGAGCCGGTCCATCTTTGCTTGCACGAATAGTTTTCCATTGGCCATCAATGATTGCCTCTTCTATCACTTGATAGAATCTCTCCATGCACATAACGAATAAATAGGGAGATAACGGATCTCCTTGCCGTATGCCCCTGCTTGGTTGGAATCTTCGAGATGGCTCACCATTCCATAACACTTGCAACGAGGATGTGGTGATGCACTCCATTATAACCTCAACCATTAAGATAGGAATATTCATTTGCACAAGTGTATCCCTAATGAAAGACCACAGCAATCGATCATAAGCCTTTTCAAAATCGATTTTGATCGCCATATACCCTTTTGCTCCTTGTTTCCTTTTCATTGTATGGATAACCTCTTGCATGATAACAATGTTGTCCGTTATTTGACGACCCGGTACAAAGCTAGCTTGGGTATTGGAGATTAAGATTGGTAACACCGGCTTAAGCCTATTAATTAACACTTTCGTGATAATCTTATAGGCCACATTACACAAGCCAATGGGGCGGAATTGTGATGCTAGAACCGGTTGATCTACTTTGGGCAGCAAAGCAATGAAGGTGCTATTGAGTTGTTCTGGAAACCCTTTGCCTTGTAGAATGGGGATCACCGTATCATACACTGTTTTGGCTACAATGTCCCAATTTTTCTGATAAAATAAAGCTTGGAAGCCGTCTGGACCCGGAGCTTTGAGAGCCGCCATCTCTTTTATGACTACATCAATCTCGCACTTTGAGTATGGGTTTGTCAGAATACTCCAATGATGTGCAGACAGTTCTGGGAAAATGTCACTTGGCATATCAAAAGACGAAGGATCTCCCTTCTCTGTGAACAATTTTTCAAAGTACTCTACAATATGTTCTTGTACGTCTTCCTTATTCTGCAGCCATTCACCATCATTATTTTTGAGAGATGTAATTTTATTTTTCCACCTACGTACTATAGTACTCAAATGAAAAAATGTTGTGTTTCGGTCACCATTTTGGAGCCAATCAATGCGAGCCTTTTGGTACCAAAATATTTCCTCACGATCCAGGATATCCTCTAAATCACGTCGCAATTTAGCTTCCAGTTTAAGAAGACCACGATCGATTTTTATAGCTAGTTTTTTCTGTATGCCACCAATTCTAGCTAATAAAATCTTCTTTTGCTTGAAAATGTTTCCAAACGTATTGCGGTTCCAATGTTGTAGCTTTGTGGCCAAATTTGACAAAGATGGCATAAGAGAATTCGAGGACTCCCAATTTTCAGACACATATTCCTTGAATTGTTCATGAGAAAGCCATGTTGCCTGAAATCTAAATGGGCGATGCAGCGCTTGAAGCGGAACAAATCCATTTGGTGAAATAAACAGAGGGCAGTGATCCGAGTGAAATGCTGTTAGATGTTTCATTGAGGCTCTTTCAAATCTCATTGCCCAAGCATCATTACATAAAGCACGATCTAGTCGTCCGCTCTTGCGGGTTTCAGGAGATAAGCCCCTAGCCCAAGTATGTGCAGCCCCTGAAAATTCAACTTCCAATAAATCCATGTCTTCTATCCACGCATTGAACATGGCCGAACGACGAGTGGTTTCTCTACAAGAATAGCTTCTTTCCGATGGAAATCTGGTATCATTGAAGTCCCCCGCAATAAGCCAAGGCTTATTATGGGTTGTAGCAAACTGTCTCAATTCATCCCAAAGTTCTCTCCGCTTTGTAGGGTCGGGACTTGCGTAAACCGCTGTGAAATACCACGGAGTAGCACCTACCCTTGTGATGTCCATCGTAATGTGCTGATTATGTTTAATAATCGGATTAACAGTCACAATCTCAGGTCTCCAAAAAACCCAAATACCCCCACTAAAACCAATTGCATCTACCCTCGTGTGGCCAGCATATCCAAGAATAGATGCAATTTTAACAGCTTGATCACCTCCCATGTGAGTCTCTACAAGAGTAATGACATTAGGATTATTCGAACGCACCAAATCTTTCAGACTAGTGATGAAATTTTGGCTTCCTGATCCCTGTACATTCCACACAAGGCATGTAATAGGTAAAGTGTCCGGAGCTAAATTTGGTAGACAATCTTCCATAGAAATAGGAATATGAGGTAAGGTAGTCAAATAAGCTTGACTGATCATTCTCAGCACACGCTGAAGTTCAATTGGAGCTTTTAGAGTCATCACCACATCCGGGGGATCGGAGATTGGTGGTAGGAATGACTCCATGTGAACCTCCAGAACATGAATCAGGGGGTTCATGATCATAAAGTGAGGGTTCTCCATCCTCTGCCCTATGAACAGGGTCTTTTCCGGGGGATTTTCAGAGTTATTGGGTAATGAGTTGGAGACATGAGAATAACTTAAAGAATGCTTCGAGTTAGCTTGATGTGTCTTCCCATTGGCTTGAGATGGCAAAATAGTGGCTTGATTATTGGCTTCTTTATTTACTTCAGAGTACACCGAGGAATTTTCCTTGCCTTGTTCACTCACCTCTACTTTTTTGGAAGAAACAGGACTAGAATCTCGCAGAGTATTCTGTGAAATAACATTTAGGGGGTGTTTGGTATGGAGTTAATGTAGGAAACGGAATGGAAATAAATTAGGAGGGGAAAGGGTAACAAATAGTGTTACCCTTAGTAGTTGTTTGGTACATCAAAGGAAACCGAAACAATTATCACCATTCCGTTTCCTTTTGTTTGGTATAACAAACGGAAACGAAAAATAAGAATGAATAATACAATATTGTCTATGCTCATATTTTACGGGTAAAAAAATAAAAAAAATAACCTAGATAAAAAATATTGTCTATGCTACATATTTTACGGTTAAAAAAAACAATATATATATACAAAGCAAAGTTGGCACTCATTAATTATCCAAACATTGACTAATAATATGTCCATCATTATATGAATAATCCCAACACATAACTTGTATTGCTCAAGTTGCAAATGTTCAACAAAAAAACAAAGACATGACAACAATCAAATGCTACTTCTTCTTAAGAAGATCAATTTGCATATTGTTTTTTCATGTTAAATGGTGCTTGATAGAAGATACGAAGCTTATGTTCTTCCGCCATGAGAATAGTAGCAACCTCTAAAGCTTCGGATGGAGAAATGTCATCTAACTTCATCACCTCATCCAATACCTTGTTCACCTTTTCATCCATCCTTTGCTCCCTTTCTTCCGCTTTAGACCATGCACTAGCCATAGTCCCGAGATTAACATTGATATTTTCAAATATCTTCCCAAAATTGTTGGAAACATCATGGAGAGAGGCCACCAAATCATCATCATCATTCCTACACAAACTCTTCAAATTTACCTTGTTCTTTCCTTTCACCTTAACCTCCTTTGCCTTTATAGAGCGTTTTGCCATTTTTGAAGGAGTTATATGATCATCCTCTATCTTCACGGGGCGTTTTCTGGATTGACTTGTAGAAGAATAAGTGTCCAAATTAGTAGAATTCACATCATCTTCTTCATCACTCTCGACAATCAATGGTTGCTTATCAATATCTTGATCAATACCTTCTATGGCATCAACGAATGACTCACTTACATCTCCGGTAGCTTTGTCTTTTGCATATATTTCTGCTAGAGTTTCATAATGAACGAATGGAACTCCATACAACCCCTTAGCTTTCTTATGAGTCTGTCATATAAGAGAATGTAAAATTAAGCACTAATTCTCATATAAAGTACAACCGAAACACTACTCCCTTCACTGCAAGGGATAGGACAAAATTCAGGAATAAATCTAAGAAAACCAGCCAAAACCAATTGACACCAATATTAGCTAAAAAGTCACCTACAAACATACACCAACCAGGAAACCAAAACAAATGCTCCTGAAATCACAGCCTGCAACAAAAGACAGAGCAACCACACTGACAGATACCAGCAGGCAGACTCACAGACAACACAGCAGTAACAACATAAGGACAACAGCCACCAACAAGCAACAAGACCGACCACAAAAAACAAAGCATAAGCAACAAACAACAGTCTGAACCAGCAGCAGTAACCTGATGGCACCAACAGCTCAGAGTTTGCAAAAGCAACTTGAAAACATGGATACTAATCGTACTAATCATACTAATCATACTATACTTGCTGTCTAAATTTTCTTCTGAATTATAGCTAGTATACCATGTCAAGTGAGTATATAGTTTTCGAAAAACTCAGAACACAGATTTAGATGAATGGTCATCTGCTGGTAATAATACTGATTTGTTTCTCATTATGTCAAGATTTCAAGATACATTCACAAAGTTAGTATGAAACTAAGAAGGTTAGTGTAATAAATAGCAGTTCATACCTTCACCCATTCATCTTACACGACCTTGTCTACTTGCAACAATTTCTTTTCAGCATCCCATCCAAATCCTGAGGTGGATAGCATTTCTGTAAATGCACTATATTTCTCCGACCAATGCTTGATCCTCGACTCAATGTGGGGAACCGCTCTCAAGCCACAATTAGGAAGTACACCATTGATCATCTCTTCCAATTTATTCATGTAACCATTCTTAAACCCATTCTCACACTTCCACTTCGGATCGCAACTCAACTCATGCAAATATCTTATTAGAACCGCATCTTCTTCATACGTCCAATACCTTTTATTTTTACCTCTTCCTCGATTGCTAATCTCCATCCTAAACAAATTGTAGATTAGAAAATTAGGCCAAAGTTAGAAAATGATCCTATAAAATATAATCAATTTTTCAAGTAATAAAATATAATTAATTGTTAGTTACACTAAGGCAGACATAGGCAGCAACAATAGCATACAAAGACAGCAACAGTAGCATATAGAGGCAGCAGGAGACATGTACTTATATATATATTGTTTAGGAAGCTGGTAAACAAAGAAGACTGAGAACTTTCCTGCCCTTAGCTTGAAATACAACTGGAATATGAGATGCAAAATCCTCTAAAGACCTTTAGCTTAGTAAATGAAAGACATCATGTATCTGAGTTTTTGTAGGCAACTTCGACTTAAGCTACTTTAACTAATAACTACTTGAACTTGAGAGGGACCAAAATACTCATAAGCTACTTAGCTACTTTTGGTTACTCCTACTCTGTAAATATTACTGCCTGTAAGCAAGTAATTTGAGCCAAACCCAGTCAACAACCTTAAAATTTCTCTTTGACTAAAAGAAAAAAGGTACATAACATAGAGCAGCATAAAAGAAAAACACTCAAAATCAATTCAAAAAAATAGAACATCCCCTTGACACAGAACAAATCAAGGCACAATTCATGATCAAACAAATTAAGAGGCAGGATAATAAAACAGGCATAATTCCAATTTCAGAGTACAATATGCTAATGGTAAGCTTATTAAACAAAAATAATCTAAAAGAAAATGCCACAAGCAGATATATGAAGAAACATATATTAAAGAAAAAGCATACATTGTTTGCTATTGACCATGTCTACCTCTCGCCCTCCAATCATTAAACATATCTTGGGCTAATTTATTTCTAAAATTGGTCCAATGATCCGAAGTAGCAACACTTGTAATAAATTCCCTTTCATCATCGGAATCACTTTCGGAATCATCATCGGATTCATTCAATTCATCTTCGTTTATATCATCCGTAGGCATGAATTTTCTAATTAGATTATGCAATAAGCAACAAGCCATCACGATACGCCCATGAGTTCTAATAGGAAAAAATGAAGGACTTCTAAGAATACTCCATCTTCCTTTAAGCAGGCCAAAACATCTCTCAATGACATTTCGCGCCCTAGCATGTTTCATGTTATAGAACTCCTCGGCACTTTCGGGTTGTTGATCCGTCCATTCTTTTAAATGGTATCTTTGACCTCTATATGGAGCAAGAAAGCCCTCACAATTCGTATATCCCGCATCAACCAAATAATAATTACCTTCAAAGTTATTAAAGAAACGGATTACTACCTACCAAAACTAACAAAACTTATACACTCACAAAAGAATGATGAGCTTCACTTACCTCGAGGTACCCTAAAACCGTTTGGTCTAGAGAGAGCATTGCGAAGTACACGCATATCATGGGCCGAACCTTCCCAATCAGGAAGAACATAAATAAATTGCATATTCGGTGCACAAACACCCAATACATTCATAGCAATTGTTCCTTTTCTTGTTCTATACTTTGGTCGTTCTTGTGAAGGCACATTTACATTAATGTAAGTCCCATCTAATGCCCCTAAACAATTCTACAAAAATACGAAAAATATTACTTACAAACAAGCAAAAATAAGAAAATCCTAGCAAAGGGCTTAGAAAAAACCAATACCTTGAAAGATTTCCACCTTTCATCTTCACAATCATCCGATATTGGCGTGGGATTGTAAAGTAGTACTTCATGCAACTTGAGAAAATCCCTTAAACAAAGGTGAAATTGCCGGCTCACGGTTTCTCCACTTCTAAAGAAATATTGTCCAATATATCTATTCTTCTTATGGTGAGCCAACGTGTATAAAAACATGGCTACGATCTCTTGAAGCGACATGTTTTTTGTTCCACTTAAACCCCCAATGTCTCTAAGCATCTCACAAATAATATTGAAAGTTCTTCTATTAACGCGAAGCTCACTCTTGCATTTCACATCACTCTCTCTATAAAGCCCTCTCAAAACTAACATTCGTAGCAATTTTTTGTTTCTTTTCCTTTCTTTTAATTGAACACCCCTTATTGTAACAACACACATCATATGCCACATCCAATACATCATCAAAATAATAATAACCGTTGAAATAACTAGTTGTATTTGTTTTAGCTTTTTCTTCCTTATGGAACGCATAAGTCGGGGCATTGTAGAAACCTTGAAAAACCAGTCCAAAAAATATACAATAGTATCAATATACATAATGCTTAACACAAGCAATAATTGATATCAACCATATAAACAACACTTCGTATGACTGACAGTTTTAGACAAAGTCTTGATGTACACAGATTGGTAATGTAGATTAGGACTAGTTCACCTAAAATTGGTAATAGCAGCAGGGGGGAGGGGCAGCATCAGGGGAATAGCAGAAGGGGGAAGGGGGAAGCAGTAGGGGAATAGCAGAAGGGAGGAGGGGCAACAGCAGGGGAATAGTAGAATTCCTCGGCACTTATGGGTTGTCGATTTGTCCATAAGCAAAACAATAGCAATCAAGTAACAAGAATTAGAGACCCAATATGCCTTAAAAACCAGCAAAGCAATAGCAATCAAACAACATTAACAATCTGCCTCAAAACATTGATTTTTGCTTAACAAAGCTGATTATTTACCATTGACATTTGCTAAACAAAGCTGATTTGCAGATAAAAACATCAGTAAGTATTACTATTAAGCATAAAATCGAAATTTGGGGGAAAAGAAGCCAAATAATAATAGCAAATTATAATAGCATAAAATCGAAATTTGCATGACAAAACATCAGTAAGTATTATTTCATAAAATCAAAATTGATATCATGTTAGCAATAATGTCATGAAGCAAAAAACAGGAGAAAATAAAACTCAAATAAAACTGAAAAATTAGGATAGAAAACCCTAGAAATTAATTAACACCATAAATCGAAAATAGCAATCAACACAAAGAAAAAATATAGATCGCAAATCAAATTAAATAGCAATATTTCAATATACAGTAGAAAAATCAAAACGCAATCAATAAGACAAAATTTTTATAAATTCAACACAACTCAAAAACTAGGGTTCTTCAACAAAAAAGTGAGATATTAAACCTTGAGTTTGTTGATTTCTGGAAATTTGAAGTACGAAATTTAGAATTCTTCAGCGAATTTGTGGCTTCGATCGATCAAAGTTGAGGATTGTGGGGAGATCTGTTGTATGAGAGGAGAGAGAATAGATAGAGGAAAGAAACGGGATTTGTTTCCCCAAGTTTTACAGTGGAAACAAAGTAATGGAATGGGTTAGAGGAAGGAAACGGTTTCTATTACTTAACTCTTTAACCAAACATCTTCTAACGGAAACGGTAACCCGATTCCGTTACTAACCCCATAAAAAGCCCATACCAAACATGCTCTTAGAGGCTTCACATGCTTCTCAACTTGTTTTTTCTTTTCAGGATAAACTTTGGAAGGAATTTTTTTTTTGATTTATTTTTCGCATTATTCGCGGATAGATTTTTCTCCTTATCAAAAGATGAAAAGGCAATATTTGGCAAAAATTTCTGAGAATTATCCCCTAAATTAGTTGTACCAAAAATATTCCCTTCGTTATTTTGTTCACCTTCCTTATCTTCTCCCATATCGGCTTCCAAGATATCCTCCTCTTGATTATCAAGAATTGAAAATCTTGACCCAATCCCCTGATTCTCTCCAATATTTCCTGAATTATTGGACATACGTGGCTGAGCACCACTTTCACCCCTTTTGTCCTTTCCCAACGCGCCACCAGTATTGGTGTTCCCAATCCCAGCAGTCTTGTCTTGCTTAGGATTTCTCTTACGAACAGGCTTTTTGACAAGCATCCAAGAACCAAAATTCTCCTTCTCTTCTGGTTTCTTCTGATGATCAGGTGCAGGCTTGTTATGAATTATCATATCACCTCCTTCGGTATTTTCTTCAATTGGCATACATTCAGCTTCAGCATGCCCAAGTTTCCCACACTTGAAGCATACCATACGAATTCCTTCGTATTGAATCCTCCAAATTCTCCCTTTTAACCAAAATTTTGATAGCAAGGGTTTAGTGAGATCAATTTCAACACTAATGCGAGTAATTGACCTCTCTCAGCTTGTGCCGTGGTTTTATCAACTCTGAGCACTTTACCAATTTTAGAACCAATTTTGTTCAAAAAATTGATGTCAAAGTATTCCACTGGGAGATTGGGAATGCGAACCCAAGTAGTATCTTTCAATTTGAGGATAAGGGGTTATATTTTTACACTTGCCCATTTTTGGATGATTGAATTGAAGAATTTGTAGTATCTTGGGCTACTATATTATTCTGGTCTCGTTAATAAAATAAATAAATAAATAAAAATAAAAACTGTTGGATCAACTGAAATTTTGTGACTTGCCGCAAAATACAAATTTTTCCCTAAACTCTAATGTATGCAGCTTCCCCTACACCCCCCTTTCTATACTACGTCGTTTTATCTAGTAGCACTTTTTGTATTATTTTTTTTTTCCTTTCCTTCTTTGCTTTCAATTCAAACAAGAATATAAACATTTTTACAAACCTCATTTGCTTCATTTTCTCTCTCTTCTTTTTCACTGATATCATTTTCTCTCTCTTGTTTTTTCTTTTTATTATAGTTTTTTAAATTTCTCTCTCTTCTTTCATGGAGATCAATGTAAATAATTCGTACTTTTAATGATAATCAGTCAATCGATTTTGATAATGCTTTGTTTTATGATTGTAATTGTATGATTATAATGTTTTGATTTCATAGTTTTTGTTGTATTGATTTTAATTTTGATAATGCTCTGGTTTTGGTATTATTGTTGTTGTTATAAGTTGATTAATAATTTAGGTTGTATTGTTCTTCTAATTCGATTGTTTTTTTTGTTTTTGTTTTTGTTTTTGTATTTTTTTTATTGTAATGTTATTATTTGAGTGTTGTTTTTTTTTTATAGACTTCATTTTCTCTCTCATTTCTTTCACCAATTTCATTTTCTCTCTCCTCTTTTTCACCAATTTCATTTTCTCTCTCCTGGTTTTTTTTTTTTGATTTATTGTTTTTCAATTTTCTCTCTCTTCTTTCATGGAGATCAATATAAGTAATTCTTACTTTTAATGATAATTAGTCAATTGTTTTGATAATGCTTTGTTTTACAATTGTAATTGGATTATTATAATGATCTGATTTCATAGTTTTTGTTGTATTGACTTTAATTTTGATAATGCTTTGGTTTTGTTATTGTTGTTATTAGTTGATTAATAATTTAGTTTGTATTGTTCATCTAATTCGGGGTTTTTTTTTGTATTTTTGATTGTTGTTTATTCCAGTTTTGTGCGTTTCGTATGAGTATACATTGTTGTTTTAATTTTGCTATTCGATTATTTTTACCAATTTTGTGCGTCGTAAAAAAATAATTTTAGTTAAAATAATGATCACTTCTGTAACAGTAAATGTTCATTTATATTTAATGTATTTTTTATGTATTAAAATACTTGTATATGTTTATTGTAGTTGTATTTGAATACTTATGTTGTACATGTGAATTTCAATTATTTTCATTGTTTTATAAATGCTCATATACATTTTAACTAGTGAATATATTTTATATTTGTTCTGCTGTAATAATGTTCATTTATGTAATTATAAATGTTCATTTATATATATACTTGTGTTTATGGAATTATATGTTGTACATGTGACTTTTTTTAATGATTATCACTATTTTGTAGTTTCAGAAATAATGTTCAGTTATATGACGATAACTTATCATTTATGTTTTACATTTGGTAATTCAACTGTAATTGACCAAATGCATCATTACAATTGAACATTATTGCTAATGTAATTTATTACATGTTACATTATTGCAGTGGGAAAAAAGGATATTATTATTTTTGAAGAAGCAAGTAAGTCTGAGTTAGTGGGGAACGAAACAATTTAAAACTGCTGATGAAGTTTATGAAATGTGTTCAAATTCCAATTATATGGTCAAGCAAATAATCAAGTTGCTACTAGTGTTCAAAAGATCGAGTGCTCAACTTCCTCCCATTATCTTCCAAAAATGTAAAAATTCCTATAAATGCTCAAATGACTCTAATATTTATAAGAATATCTTTAACCTTTTGTTATTAGGATCTTGCTAACGAGCGCTCCGGGGCGTTAGATAAGGTTAAATTATATTGGTTGAAATAGTATTAAGTTAGGAATTCATGACAAAATCATGCGTCGTTCGGTGCAATTAATGTTAATTTTACTCTAATATTTGCACTTTAATTCTCTTATCTAACGCCCCGGGGGCGCTCATTAGCTTTTGCCTTGTTATTAAGTACTATTCTTCTTATTGAATATTAATTTTTTTTTTAAATCTTCTATAAGTGAATATTTTAGTATTTGTAATTGAGCATTTAGTTTTTAAAAATGATCATTAAGTTTTTGTAAAGAATCATTTAGCTTTTGTGAATGATCAAAATTGATTAAGATAATACTTTACATAAAATCCGCAATTTTCATATAAAATTGTAAGAATTATACTATAAACAAATAATATCTACTCCGTATCAAACTTTAAACGTATAAAATTAAATAGTTAATCACATAGAGTAATTCTGTTAACAAATAATATCTACGAAAGTATAAGTTTTATCAACCAGCTATGGACATATATCTATCCATAAGTGAACATATTATATTATGCCTTTGCAAATCTTCTTGATGTTATTCTATTATTCTTAGACTCATGGTTTTTCTTCAGTAGCATTAGTTGAGCAGTGTATTGCAATTTGCATCCCCAACCTTGTGATTTAGCCTACATGTTAATGAAAATGAATTGTTATTAAAATAAACAGTACATTAAGTGTTATATAATTGAACATTATGTGCTACAAAATTGAACACTAAATACTATAACTTGTTTATTAAATTTTACTTAAAATATTAGCTTTAAAGGCACAAACATTATGTGCTACAAAATTGAACACTAAATATTATTTTGCCAAATCGTTTATTTTTATCACATTGGTGTATCGTTTAAAAATACTCTTAGTAAAAAAAATGATCACTTGTGTAATAGTAAATGTTCATTTATGTTTAATGTATGTTTCTGTAGTAAACTATAGGTTTAATGTAGTCGTATACGAAAATATATGTTGTACATGTAAATTTGAATGATTTTCATTCTTTTAAAGATGCTCATGTAAATTTTAACTAGTGAATATATTTTAATATTTATTCCCTCAAAAAAAATAGTTTAACATTTGTTATTCTGTTTTGTTGTAATAATGTCCAATTATGCAATTATAAATGTTCATTTATATATACACTTGTGTTTATGGAATTATAAGTTGTACATGCAACTTTTAATGATTATCACTGTTTTGTAGTTTCATTAATAATGTTCAGTTATGTAACTATAGATGATCATATATATTTTTACATATGGTAATTTTACTGTAATTGATCAAATGCATTATTGTAATTGACCATTATTGCTACTGTATTTGTTCATTTATTACATTTTTAATTATTGCAGTGGGAATAGAGGATGCTGATATTTTTGAAGAAGCAAGTCACTTTGATTTTCGGAGGAAACAATTTCCTTCGGTAGATGATGCTTATGAAATATATAATGAGTATGCTTTTATGAAAGGTTTGGGATCAGAGTTAGGAGGAGTAAGAGGCGAAAGGATGGCTCATTTTTTATGAAAGGATTTATTTGTTCTAATAAGGGGTTATAAAGATAATAAGTGTAGAAATATTAGATCCTATGAGTGACTTGATACAAGAACTGAATGTTTAACTTTTGTACAGTTTCCTATTGATCGTTAAGGTGTGTTTATGAACATATTCTAATATAGTTAGTGAATGATGGTTCAAAGTTGTAAAAAAATATTAGTATTATATATATACTATTTAAATGTTTGCTTTTGAACGATGTGATTTGTAATAATACTTTGGGAAACAAAAAGTTTATATCCTTCTTATTAAAATCAAATAGAAATTGTATATCACCAAAAGTTAAACTATTGAATATTAATATACAATTCAATTCTACACATATTGATGTTGCGCGAATCCATGCATTCTTGATTTCCTTATTTTTGTCGTCTGATCTTTCTTTTTTTTCCTTGCTAAATATCCACGATTCTTTGTTTAACTAATCGACAAAAACAAGATTTTTTTAGTTAGATTTGAGCAAGAATAAGTGTTGAAATGAACCAATTTTCATATGAATATGAAAATATAACAATTGAAATGATCGATATGGAAATGAACATATATTAATATATAAATGAACATATATATTTGTAGAATTGATCATCTATTAATATGGAATGAACAACTATTAATACAATAATGAACATATTTACATAATTGAATATGAAAATGTACATCTATTAATATATAAATGAACATGCATTAGTTTAAAAATGCCTATGAAAGATATCAATCGATGAACATGAAATATATACGTAAATAACACTTGAAGCTATCAATATGTGATTTATCATACATCCATCTGAAAAAAGACATATGTTGAAACTCAAAATTTAACCGAGCATGAAATATTTGAAGAAGATGACCAAAATATAAATATATATCAAAATTCTAGTAATCGTATATTAATATGTGAAAACCATATACTTTTATGCGATTGAACATCTACCAAAATACAACCGAATATTCATCTAAAATCACTTTCCACTCCAAACTATGAAAAAGAATGACATTTATATATACAATGACTATGTAGTAATAATTTTCCACTCCAAACTATGAAAAAGAATTAACATTAATACAATGACTATGTTGTGATATATAAATGTAGTAATATATTTATATTAATCATCTATTAACATGTGAATGATTGTATACTAGTATATAAATGAACATTTATTGAAACGGAAATGAACATTCAGTAAAAAAGAAACGCTACAAACTAATTCAATTAATGTTTACTTTTCTCCAGATTCTTTGATGTTCTTCTCTGAAACTATTTCCTTCAACTGCCCAAAAAAAAAAAAAAGAGAATACTTCATAGTTCATACCCAAAAATGAAAAGCTACTTGTTCAGATTACTAGTTTTTAAACGAAAATTAGTAAAAATTACTAAAATGCAATAGTTCATAATCTTTTTCTATGTTTTATACTTCGATGATGATCCTGTAACACAATTGCAACAAAAAAATTACTAAAACTAGGGTTCGTTTATATTCTTTTTTGAACTAAATATGAAAAAAAATCACTTACTCCTTTGAATTTCGACCTTGATTAGTTGAATTATGTAGCAACTGAACAATTTTTTTTGATAATTTGTCACAAATTTATAGAAATTTCATATTTGAAAATGCAAAAAATAGATGTAGAGAGAGAAAATGTAGAAAATGGGTGAGGAGAGAGAAAGTGAAATGATAATGGTTTTTTTTTCTTATGTATATATGGGGTGGGGGAAATAGTACGGATATTACTATGTAGTTACCGTAAAAGTGAGTATTTGGGAAAGGGGTGTTAAACGATGAGTTTAGGGAGGGGTGTAGGCTAAGACGCCTAGACTAGAGTCTAGCCATATATAATCCGCCGCAAAAACTAGACCAAAGTAAATCTTTGGGAATGCAAGGTTGATTGCTTCAAAGGTTAATTCAGAAACCAAAATCAATGGGCTCGTGATAACCCTGATCCTCTTATTATGTACAGCCTTTTGTTAGTAGTTTTGATTTTGGGCTTTTGGACTTTTGTGCTGCGTTAGTGTCTAAGACTCTAACTTACACTTTTTTTTTGCCATTTAATTGTTTAATGCCACTTGATTATATTGTAGCAGGCATTAGCACAAAATATTGTTGAAAGTGCAATTCAAAACATTAATAAGTCCACTTTAGATTTCAATAGTATATGTACTTTCCTAAAAATAGTAGTTATCGTTTTTGAAAATATTGAGAAAAATATAATTTTAATTTAGGCATTTCCAGTTTTGGCAGGTATTTAGGTGTTGATATAAGCCCTAATAAGCTTAAGGTCTCTCATTATTTTGATCTTCGCCAAAAAACCCTTGATAGAATTAGAGGATGGCATGCAAAGCTTATCAATATTGTTGGTAGAACTACCTTAATCAAATCTGTCCTTTTAATTCATATCCAGTCTATTCCATGCAAACCAACTTGCTTCCTATTTCCATGATCCATTCCTTAGAGAAAAATCGTAGGAATTTATGGAATAAGATGGATAGATCAAGATACATGCCTAAAACTAGTTGGTCATTTGTGACTAAACCTATATATGGCTATTGGAGGTTTGGGAATTAGAAAACTAAGAGAGTGGAACATAGCCTTTATGGCTAAATTGAGATGGACTATGCTTACTGATCATTCTAAACTTTGGGTTAGGATTTTCAATGACAAATATCTTCATCATTCTGCTCTTTTAGAATGTGATCCAAAGGTTTACCATTCCCCAATTTGGAGAGATTTATTAAAAGGAGGAACCTTGTTAGCCTCGGGTATGATTATTGGTATAGGAAATTCTGATTCTACTTCCTTATGGTATCACCATTGGGTTGGTCCTAAACCTCTTTATCACTACCTTAATTAATGGTGATGTTCCTCCTTCAAAAGCTCATTGGGCAGTGTCTAATATTATTAAGAACAAAGTTTGGTTTCTTGATAACATTAAACATCTTCTTCCTGGTAATATTATCAAGCTCATTCTCTCAACTCCCATCTCTACAAATTCGAATTTAGAGGATTTTATTAGGTGGGCTCCTTCTAAGGATGGAAATTTCACTATTAAATCAGCCTGTCATCTTCAATGCTCTTTTTCTCAAAATTCGGATTTTCCCCAGCCTTCTCAAAATACCATCTGGAAAAATATTTGGAAAATTAAAACTCCCCACAAATACAACATGCTTCTTTGGCACTGTGCTCACTCAATTCTTCCAGTTGCTTCTTCTCTTTCATCCTTCATTCCAGCCATCAACCATACATGCTATAAATGTGGTCTGTTTGAAGAAACCCATTTTCATCTTTTTAGGGATTGCTTTTACTCTTCTATCCTATGGAACTACATCTTCCAAAGACTTCCAATTCCAAACAGTTTTGACTTTTCCTCCTTTAAAAATTTGGATTGCCATGATTGGATATCATTTAACTTAGCTCGGTCAGATAAATGGAAGATTATCTTTTGCACTTGTCTTTGGCATATTTGGAAAGATCGAAATACAGCTGTGTTTGAGTTGAAAATGTTCAGGTCCCTGCACACTTACAGCAAGTTCTTTGTGGATTATCAATCCAATAATCATATTCTTTAGGGAAAAGGAAATATGGAAGACAAAGGCTCGTCCAACTCTTGCTGGAATCCTCCTAGGGAAGGTTATATGAAGATAAATATAGATGGTTCTTGGAAGCACTCTGATCTTGCTGCTAGTGATGGAGTTATTAGAAGGAGCACTGGTGCTTGGTTCTTTGGTTTCTCTAGAAAATATAACGTTGTTACTCCTCTTGCTGCTGAATTATTTGTTATGCGTAAAGGCATTAACATTGTTATTGAGTTCAGAATTAAAAAGATTGAATTGGAAACAGACTCTGAATACCCTGGAAAACTTTTCAATTATGTGGATCATGTACCTCGTCATGAGTTATATGCTGTTATAAATGATGTTGCTGAACTTTTGAGAATCAATGGAAATATTATTTTCCGTCGTGTTCCCAGGTAGAAGAATACTTTGGCTCACAGCCTTGCTCCCTATGGTTTGGATATGCATCTTGGGCTTAAAGATCACTTCTTGGTTCCTCCCTTTGCCAAGCATATCTATGATGCAGATTTGGGAGTCTCTTCTTCTTCTAGATAGCTTCTTGCTAGGTTGGAATTCGTTGTTGTGAATGTCTGCTTTTGCTACTAGTACTAATGACAGGGTTGATATTAGTCTAGTTGGTCTGTTTAGCTTTATCTATCTAGATTTCTATTTCTGTCTGTATTATAATTATGATAGTAGGAAGTTCTATAGTACCTATCCCTTTGATGGTGCTGATAGTCGGATTTGTACTAAGTTACAATACCAATTTTCCTTCCCCAGCTATGTATTTTGGTTTGCTGTTGTTTTGGCTGGGAGGAATATGGCTTTTGTTGTAATATATACTTTTAAGGCTTTAAGCCAATAATATAAATTCTTCATTTTGTGTTAAAAAAAATTTAGGCATTTATATATCAAGGAGCATATGGCCAATCAAAAAAGTCAAGAGCAAGCACCTGCGGAGCAAGATGTTTCTTTGAGGGCCACATAATTTACAAAGTAAGGGACCAACACTTTTGAGTGTTCGTTCCCACAACCATTTTAAACCGAAAATTTAAACACATTCATTACTGCTATAATAAGTTGGACGACTAAAGAGAAAAGGAGCCATATAATGATCAAGAGTATGAAATTTTCTACTCTTTAATATCGATCATATCTTCTACTTCAATTCTATAATCAATACATGTAACACCCCCGATTTACTAACTAATAATAAATAAGAAATAAAGGAAAAATAAACAACCTTTTAATAAAACTGCGGAAGCATACACTTAAATCGGAGGTATTACCGCTACACTCAACAACCTGTCAAGTGTTAAGGCTTACAAAATCCTAATAATTACAACCCAATAAACTAAGTGAGCTATTTATACAACTTTACAAACTTGTTATAGCAAACTAATCAAAACACTTGAGCTCCTTTAGCTACAATCACTTGATCAACCTGTTTAGACAAACTTGACTGCTCACCATTAAGGACAAATTCTAAAATAGATCATCGCAGGGCCACCATAAGAAAAAGACATGGCCGCAAACACAAGTAGCAAAAAAAAATAACACACGTCAGCAAAAGCTGAGTAATCACCACAAATCAGAATATAGAGTATAATTGAATAATAGACAATACTAGCTCAATTAAACAATGTAGTTCGAAACTACATTACACATTGTACTCTAAAAAATAACCTTTATCAACTCAACCTCGAATAATAATACGAACTTTTACTCAATTAACTCATATAACCCATAAGTGTTCCATGCTCGTTGTTCTATACCTAGCCTTGGACATGGGTAATTCGAATAAAACCAACAAGTATAAAAACTTGAATACTTCCAATAACTAGAAAATACCTTGAACCAGACCACATACGGGCCAATTGTCATTGTAGGGGACTATAGAAAAAAATATATAAATAAAGATTGTACCTCATTCTTAACTCATGATTATTACCCTCTTACCAACAAGCCAAGGAATAAATTATATATATAACGTCTGATGTACACATTCTATACCATATTTTACCCTCATTTTATAGCTGTGTTCGTATGATTTCTAAGCTCTACGGAGCTATTTCTCACTAATATCCTCCTCTCTAGTGTGGCTTGGTCTATTTGATTGATTTTGTAGGCATATGAAGACTTCCGGATGATTTGGACTTGTTTTGGATAGCCACGAAAGCTTATTAAGATGGAGGAGAATTTTACCCGTGTCCGCCCTGGAGGGCAACATTGCCCTGGCAGCCAGGGCGAAGAAGGAAAGAAGAGAAGTCACAATAGAGGAAGTATGAAGAGTTAGCTTTTGTCCGCCCGGACCGGGCAACATTGCCCTGGCAGACCGAGCAAACAAAGAACTGTACAATAGAGGCCATATGAAGAAGCGCAAAAAGGAGTTGCTTCGCGCGCCCGACCGGGCAGCCTTGCCCTGTCAGACCGGGCGGAGTGTCGAAGACCCCGTTTTCCTATTTTTTTCGGGATTTCTTAACTAAAGGGATATAAATACCCTTTGTAAACCCCGGCTAAAACATACTTAGTTATTATATTCTAGCTTTTAAACCTTCATTAGAACCCTAATATTCTCTCTAGATCTAGATTACATTTCACTTTCAAGTTTTAATCTTTATTCATCAACAATTGGTACTTTTCTTCATTCAAGAAATTGATATTCATCTTTATTTCTTCTCTTACTTTTAATTGCTTATTAATCATGTTTTCTTCATTGAATATTGTGTTTGCTTTCGTTAATATGTGTGAGTAGTTTCTTTATTCCAAGATCTAGCGGAACCCGAATATGATTAATGCATGATTTAATTCTTTAAATTCTCTAATAATAATTGTAATTGATATGCTTAATTGATTATGCTTATGCCAATACTAGATTAGGGATAATTGGTATTGTTATTAATCCTTTGTTTTAATCGCAACTGGAGTTGGGTTTTGACGAATTTGAATAAATCAATTAAGGGTTTGAAGTTCATCACGGGAGTAGTTGAATGGATGATTAGGAAGTTAGAGTAATGTGCTTAAGGTCTTTAATTTACACGATTCCACGGAAGTAGGCTTGATTGTGATTAGAGAAGCCATTGATAACTCGAGAGAGACCATTGGTATTATTCATGGATTACTTTTCCTCTTTAATCAATTGAATTATGTGTTAGGGTAAGAACGACTATTGCATTAATTGTATTCGTGGTGAAGCTTGATCTTGGATGCTTTTAGCATTGATTTGTCATATTGCTTTGATTTAATCGTTTTAATTAGTTCTTTAGTTATTGATTCTCACTTATTTTATTTGATTACTTGCTTAGTAATTGCTTGAGTCTATTTAATTGGTTGAACCATAGTCTCTTGGGATCCGACCCTTGTTTGCCCGTCTACATAGTAGTGGTCTAGTTAGGTTTATTTTTGTTAGGTACGCGACACGCCTATCAACGTCGAGCCTCAAACCAAGAAAAAAATAATAATTCTCAACCTTTTGATCTCACACATCGATCAAATAATCATTCACAAACTAATAAATAGTATCTCAATAATGGCACGAGTTCCCAAATTACATAACAATTCGATTAATAAATATCTCAACTCTTAGGGCAATCAAACTAGTACCCAAAACTAATCAAATCTCAACCCAAAAATAATACTCTGCATTAACAACCCTAAAACCTCGATAAAACAATACTCCCTATGGAAACAACATTAAAAACCCCTAGAAATAATACAATCAATCAATATCACAAAATAATACGGCAATTAGAATCATATTATACCACACACGTACTAATCACGTATATATATAAATCATGACCATATATAATTCACAAATTATAAAATTTATACATAACAATACGGAGTACAATTAATACTAACAATTTATAATCAAACAAATCAAAAAAGTTAATTACGGTCGTGTGATTACATAAGATAAATAATACAATCAAATTATAAACAAACGATCTAAGGGTTGATGGTGTGATTAGTGATTACCTTCGAATTGAATAAATCAAGTTGGTGAATTGTCAAGTAGAACAGCCGTACCATTTATTGATTATAAGAAGAAGAGGTTGATCATCATATATTGACTATGATAATGTGTGTATGAGGATTAGGGAACAAGGGTAAATAAATCATTAAAAAGGGTAAGCACTCAAATGACAAAGTTGATTAATACAAAGATAAGATTAAATTCGCTAATTGAGAAAAATGGAAGATATATATAACCAGTGAACGACTGCTTTCTTTTTTTTTAATAAAATAATAATGTAGAGTTAAAGGATATAAATACTATCAAATAAGATAAGAAAATAAAATTTAAAGTATACAACTCTAATTTTGTAATTTGTAAAATCATAAAATATACGAGTATTACAATCTACCCTCCTTAAAACAAGTTTCGTCCCGAAACTTAAAATAGAAAAATTTAGGGTATTACAATACATCAAAGCATCATACTAGCTAGTCTTACATTATTATAATTTGCACATTTAATCACATAGGTTGTCAACTACAATGATATGTCATTAAATTTGAACATTTCTATCAATGGAGTTCATTCAAACTCTATAATAATTTGGAGGAAATTTGAGCTAGCTTGTGATGACCTGCAAGCCGATAACACCTTTGATAACCCTACTAAGGTACGGAGTATAATTTATGTATACTTTATCTTCTTATCATCGATTATTATAATGGACCTTCCTAATTAAACATGGAGTAATATTAAGTAAACATAAATTCAGTTTAGTAAAATTAATTTCAGTTCAGTAAAAATAATTTCAATTCAATATAAATAAGTTCAGTTCTGTAAAATTAAGTTTTCTTAAAGAAGAATTATAATAGAAAATCAGTAAAAATAATTTCAGTTCAACAAAAATAATTTCATTTCAGTAAAATTAATTTAAGTTCAGTAAAAATAATTTAAGTTCCGCAAAAATAATTTCAGTTCAGTAAAAAAAATTTCAGTTTAGCAAAATTAAGGTGAAGAGAACAGGGCCTAATAACCAAAATCCTACTGTACTATTTAGGAAATTTTGCAAAGAATCACCTTTTATAAGAAAATTTTTGCAAGAAATCACCTTATAATTTTTTTTTTGCAATGACATACCTTAATCAGAATTTTTTTGCAATAATGACACACCTTTGGTCGGAAAAGAGGGTTTGACCCTGTTTTCCGGCGTTGACCTGACCACGTGCGAGACACGTGATCTCTTAAAACCACTCTCCAACTACATACACGTTATCTCTTAGGTGCAAATAATATGAAATGAAGTTAGTTTGTAATTGACTATTTTTTTAGCAATTTGTATTATGTTTTTATTCTTAATGTTCTAATTTCTTTATATTTTTACCAATCTATAAGTGTCAAAGTATAGCAGAAGCTTGCTTGCTTTTATCATCGTCAATATCTTTAATAAAAAGTATCAAAGGTGGGATTGGTTAATGATTATATAAGTTTATGTTTATATTCTTCTACACTTACATTCAAATCTTATTTGATCGAATAGGCCTTGAAATAAGCGTTCCAATGATATATCATAAGCCCGATTTCGATTCAAAATGAAATAGAAGTGAACAAGACACTAAACTCGACCCAAAACCGACACTCTTGCACCTAAATGGTCATATCTTAAAATCTATAAAAAAAAATTGACCTAATTCTAATTGGTTTGAAAATTATACTTAAAGATATTTTCAACGATATAATATGCCTTATTTAGAGTTTTGGATTAAAATTTATGAAAGTTTTAAAAATGCGCAAAATATGTTAAAGTACGTATCGCGTCACGATACAAGGCATTGTGGCACAGTACAACGCGTTGTTACACGATACAAAGCACCGTGATACTGCACATAATTCTATGCTGAGTCCCTTTTTTCGCCTTCTAGCCTAAATACGACCCTTATTCTACATTTTCGGATGATAGGTGTAGACAACCAAATGTGTCTCCCCAAAACCAAACCCGGTGATGAATACCTTTCACGTCATTTGATTATCGAACGAAGTGAAAGTGTGAAAAGTCTAGTGATGAGGATGTTTTTATTAAAATATCTCTTCTTCTGTTTTCAAAAATATTTCTTTTCTTACTCTATTTATGAAAATAGTCAGTCCAATTTGCTTTGGTCTATGATAAGAGTCCAATAATAGTGTAGTTGGATTAGGCTCAAAAAGAGCTTTCTAACGGTATATTATAAGCCCAATTCCGATGAATAATGAGGAAGTTATGGACTAAATTAAATTAGACCCAATAATTTTACATGTGGCCCAATGATCTGAAGGATGGCCTATTAATTATTATTCCTAAAGTAATTAGGATTGATTTTAATCTTTTAGGAATATCTAGAAGGTTCTTTTTAATTCTAATAAAATTAGGATTGATAATTATATTTTTAAAGATGTTTTATATTAAATAAAATATATGATTTGTCACAAATATGATTTTAATCTGTTTAACGCGGAATTACCTGCTTATTCGTTTTAAGAAGATGATTCCGCGTATAAAGCGTGTTGTACTTTTGATTCAGCGCGAGACGACAAAGTTGTCGCCTGGCACTAGCAGTTGTCGCTTGTCGCTGCTTCTGTCGTCTGGCGCTGACTTCTGTCGTTGGCGACAAGAGGTATTTTATTCCAAATATGACTTGCTTTGACCCCGTGCTATTTTTTCTATAAATAGGGTTCGTATCTCCCCGTTTTTCATCATTCACAACCATCATCTCTCTCTATTCTCTCTCTAAAGCTAGAAGCTTTCTCTCTCACTATTCTTTTTTTAAACCTTCCCTTTTACAAAATTCCACATTCATTAGTTCTATACACATCTAGCTTGGGGTGTTCATAAATCGGTCCGGACCGAAAAAATGGACCGGACCACCCCGGACCGGACCAAACCGAATTAATCGGTCCGGTCTTCGGGTCTTGAAATTCATTTTTCCGGTCCGGTCCAAAACCCTATAAAAACCGGTTTTGGATCGGACCGATTTTTTTATAAAAAATATGTGTGAAACCTTAAATAACGTTTAAAATTATCCTTAATAAGCTTAGAATACTTTAACTTTATAAGTTTTTTTGCACTAAACATACAAAAAAAGACGCAAAAATGACGTTACAATATCGTTTTTCCAATATTTTTTTGTGTTTTCCTTGACTTTATTAAAAATTAATATTCTTTTTAAAAAAATTCTTAAATCGGTCCAAAACGGTCCGGTTTGGGTTTTGGACCGATTCTTTCGGTCCGGTCCGGGTTTCGGTCCTAACTTAATCGGTCCGGTTTTCGGTTCTTAAAATTCTAATTTTCGGTCTTCGGTCTTATCCGGGTTGGTTCGACCCGGTCTTGGACCGATGAACAGCCCTACATCTAGCCAAGTTCGAAGTTGCCTTCGCCCTAAACGTGAAATTTTGATAATTTCTGAGGGTTCGGTCCCAAATCTCTATTTTAATTATTTAATTTAATTGTTTATTATTTTCCTTGAACTTACTAACATGTGTATTTTGTTATTATAAAGAGGTACGAGGCATTAAAGTAAGTAATTTAATGGCTTTATTGATATTTTGATATAGAAATCACTAGGTTAAATCCCGTGCAATGCACGGTTGTTAAATATTTTGGATAATTTTATTATAAATTTTTTTATATAATAACTTGAGTATTAAAAAATATAGAGTATATTAAAAATAAAAGCATGTAAGAGAAAATATTTTTTAAAAAAATGTGATAGTTATAAACTTATAATGGATAGTTTAATCTTTTAGGGAAAGATTTATATTTTATAGAAAACAAATTATGTCATAATTTTTTTTCTTAAGTAACAATAATTTTTTTAGAAGGTACTTTTGGAGGGAAATTTTTTAATAATACATTGACAAGTGTGTTTTAAGATTCGCTTTTAGTAGTATGTAATTGATGTTTAGATTATTATTTTTGTTGATTCCTAGTATCATGTTAGGATGTTATATTGTTTCCTAGTATCATGTTTAGGGTAATAACTGAAATTACTAATATTTCTAATATTATTATGATGCTTCCAATTTCTTTCCTAATATCATGTTAGTGTCATGTTAGGGCTAATTGATCTTTATTGTCTAGTGACATGCTAGATTTGTTATTAATCTTGTTAGTATCATGCCTAGGATCTTGCTATTGATATTATGCCTTATTGTTAACATGATTTTTTTATTGTTGCTTGATATATTATTATTGTTATTGCTTGATCATACCTTTTATGCATGTTTAAAGGGAATTTGTACTTGTAATCACTCTTAATAAGATAATTAATAATCTTGTTTAGGTTAATATTATTATAATTCAAGTGATCGCCAATAATAGTTTTATTTGTGCATTAATATTCAACCATTATAGATAAACAGGTTTAGGTTGAACCTAATAATTGTATGTTAGTCAGAAAACGCACATGAATACGAGAAGAATAAAGTAGAGGCTTATTTTTAGGGCAAGTTCAATCTCTTTTAGGTTGGATTTGTACCTTCATCCCCGAACTTCCAGTCATGGTTCCAGACCTATTGGAGTTAACGATCTTCTGGATCGTTAACGGGTGTAACCTTCACCCTGTGAACGGTTTACAAGTTCCTAAAATTTGTTGGCGACTCTTTTACTCTAGCTTCTTTATTTCCCTTTGGACGCTACCATGTTTAAGTGTATGATTATAGTGGGGCTCAAGTGTAGGATGCTTGAAATATTCCCTACAATAGGCGAGAAGAACGGACTGAGTATGAAAGGAACACATCACCATAAGACTAAAATAAAACACAATAATTTATCCCTAGCTTTAACCATCCCTATACCTATTCTAATCATCGTTTTTAAGCAATTATATGTTCCTTTGCAATACTTGGAATACTACTTGTAGCGAATATTTCAAACATCAACTTTGAGCCCTACTGTGCTCATGTAGTTAAACATGGTGACGTCCAACGGGAAGAAAGGTAGAGATAAAAGAGTCGTCAAGCAACTACTTTTAGAAACTTGTAAACCATCTACGGGTGTGAAGGTTAGACTCCATTAACGATCACAGAGATCGCCACTCCATTCAACCATACTATACTACTACTTCCAATTGTATTTGACAATCTTTGTATATATTAGGTGCAAATAATATGAAATGGAGTTAGTTTGTAATTGACAATTTTATTTTTTATTTTTGTAGCAATTTGTATTATGTTTTTATTCTTAATGTTCCAATTTCTTTATATTTTTACCAATTTAAAAGTATTAAAGGTGGGATTGATTAATGATTATATAAGTTTATGTTTATATTCTTCTACACTTACATTCATTTTTATTTTTACTTTTTTTGATGGGAACACTCATTGTAAATTCTTGCTGTTATATTTTCTTTAATTTTTTTTTTTACCTATCTAAAAGTATTAAACGTGGAATTGTATACTACTTCATAATTTTATGTTTTTACTCTTCCACAATGGGAAAATACAGGTTAATCTGCCAGATAAACAAATTTTTGTTCATCTGATGGCATTTTTGTAAATATATTGAAAAGGCATGGTCATTTATTCAATACTTTTGGTGAGCTGTCCAATTACCGTTTGCTTTTTGCTTTTATTGTTTAGTGAGGAAATTACACATGTACCCCTCAACTAGTACATGAAAAGACGCATATATCCTTGCACTGGTACTTGAAAAGACAATTATACCCCATTTTGTTTATTTGGGGAATTAACTGGGTATCCTTCTTCGACAATTACACTCATTGTTAATTCTTAATGTCTAAAAGTAGGTAAACAAATCACGATTTGCTTTCACTAAATTACTTATAGAGTTATAGCTTATACTGATTTCTTGAGACCATTTTCGTTGATGAAGAGAAAAAAAATAAAAAGTTAAGTAGGGTAAAAGAAAAAAGATTTGTTAATCCAACAACTAAAACTAATCAACCCAAAAGATTCTAAGAGTTGAATCTATCATGTGATTAAACTAATCTTTGTACCTGTTCATTCTTGTTGTAGATGTTTTTTAGGTCGTCTTGTAAGGAAGGCCATGGAGGAGGGTTCAATTCATGGGGCCAAAGCTGCTAGTTGTAAGGGGCCCAAAATTTCCCATCTCCTCTTTAGCTCTTTGCCAATGATAGTTTACTCTTTGCAAGAGTCAACCGAAGGTAATGCTCAAAGACCATTGAATTTCTCAACATATACGAAGCTGCTTTTGCAAAGAAAACTAATTTTAAAAATCGAAGGTCTCTTATAATAATTACTAATTAGTAAGGGTGTTGGTTTGTCAACACAGGAGGAAATATTATATTGGGGTTTCTTGATATGAGAAGGGTCGAGGAGCATGGAAAATATTTGGGCATCCAAACTAGGGATGAGCAATTCCCAACAACTATTTTGGTAGGTCGGAAAAAAATTATTATTAATAATATAATGTCGAGAAAAAAAAAAAGAAATGGGAAGCGGTTTGGCACCAAAACCGCTCCCCATTATACTTCACATATGTAGGGAATAATTTCAAGCCTTTAATCCCACTAACTTGAACCCCACTGTGATCATACACTAAAGTACGGTGGCGTCCAAAAGGGAAGAAAATAGAGCAAAAGAGTCGCCAACAAGTTTTTTAAGAAACTTGTAAACTGTTCACGAGGTGAAGGTTACACCCCTTAACGATCCAAGAGATCGTCAACTCCATAAGGTTTAGAACCAAATAAGGGTTCGGGGATGAAGGTACAAATCCAACCTAAAAGAGATTGAATCTGCCCTAATTATAGGCCTCTACTTTATTCTGATCGTATTCATGTGCGCTTTTCAATTAACATGCAATCAATAGAATTAACCCTAAACCTGTTTATCTATGTTGGTTGAATTTAATGCACAAATAAACTATTATTGGCGATCACTTGAAATTATAATCAAATTAACCCTAACAAGATTATTAATTATCTTATTAAGCGTGATTACAAGTACCAAATTCCCTTTAAACATACATAAAAGGCGTGATCAAGCAATAACAATAAATATCAAGAAACATAATAATCAATATCATGAATAATAAAATTATAATCATAATCAAAACAATAATAATCATGAATAAAATAATCATCATCAAACTAATAATAATAATAATAATAATAATAATAATAATCATAAATTATAACAATTTTAATCATAAAATCGTGTTCATGTTAAAGCATAATAATAGCAAGATCCTAGGCATGATACTAACAAGATTAATAACAAACCCTAACATGTCACTAAGCAATAAAAATCAAATCTTTAGCCCTAACATGATACTAACAATCATAAATATTAGGAAGAACATAGGAAGCATCGTAACAATCATAATAAGCATATTTGATATTATAACCTTTTCCCTAAACATGATACTAGGAATATCATAATAACAATTTAAACATGATTTCTACATCATAATATCAATTAAAACCATTAAAGCACTTACTTTGATGCCTCGTACCTCTTTCTAATAACAAAATACACACGTTAGTAACTTTAAGTAAAATAATAAACAAACAATCAAATTAAATAATCGAAAGAGAGATTTGGGACCAAACCCTCAAAAATTAAACCTTTCACGTCTAGGGCGAAGGCAACTTCGAATATGGCTAAGTATTTCTAGATCTAATGAATGCGGAATTTTGTATATGAAAACAAAGTTTAGAAGAAAGAATTGAGGAAAGAGAGAGAGATTAGAAAACTGATTGTAGATGAATGATCGTGAGAATTCGTTAATTAAAACGGAGTTTTTAATACGTTATTTATAGAGAAAATCAGCCAAAAAGATAAAATAAACAAAACAGAGTCTGAAGCACAAAAAACAGAGCAGGCGCAAACCTTGTCTAACTGGCGCCAGGCGCCAACACTAGCGTAAGGCACCAATGGCTAGCGCCAGGCGCCAGGCCTGGTTCCAGGCGCCAAAGCCTGGGGTCAGGCGCGAAGCCTAATTTTAACGCGTTTTCGAAAATCAGATAAGTTTGCCGTACTGGAGGATAAAATCATATAATTTCCTTGAAAATACTATTTGATTTTGATTAAAACTCTGAAAAGTCAACAAAAGTCAATTTATCAATGCTAATTGAATTAGGAATGAAAAGAACCTTCTAGAAGAAACTAGAAGACTAAAATCATTCCTAATTGCATTACGAATGATAAATCATATTAGGCCCTCCCCTAGATCATTGGGCCGTATATAAAGCTTAAACCGTGCCATAACTTCCTCAATATTCATCGGAATTGGGCTTATAATATATCGTTGGAAAGGTCTTTGCAAGCCCCATCCAACTACACTACTATTGTACCCATATCATGGACCAACCAAACTGGATTGGCTGTTTTCATAAAATAAGTTTTCAAAAACAGAGAGAAGAGAAAAGAAATTAAAACTATCCGCAACACTAGACTTTCCACACTTTCGCTTCATTCGATTATGATTCGACGTGAAAGGTATTCATCACTGGGTTTGGTTTCGGGGAGACACAAATGGGTTTGATTATGATCGCAATTTATGAACATCACATATTCTAAACGGTTGTAATATCACAGTCTTATTTTTATATGACACTGTTGTAAATTCCTTTGTTTGCAATAGCATATAGCAGTCGCAACGTTTGACTATTGCGGCCGTCTACACCCGTCACAATGTTTGAAAATTGCTACCACCTATACCGGTCGCAGTGTTTGAAAATTGCGACCACCTATGCCGGTCGCAATGTTTGAAAATTGCGACCGCATGTACCGGTCGCTAATAAAAATTCTTTACGATCGTATGCATCTGTCGTAGCCAACTTTGCGACAAATGTGGAAACGGTCATTGAAAATATACAAAACGGTCGCAATAGTATTTGCGACCGCTTCCTTGTCGTAATTTTCCTTTTACTGCGACCATATGACTGGTGTGTAGCGGTCGGTAACGGTCGCAATTATTATTAACGGCCGTTTTTCGTGAAGACTAATTATATAATTCTATGTTTTAACCTTCTACAACAATTTTTTATTAGGTACTAGTTTCTCACAAAATTTAGGTTTTATTAGGTAGTTTTTGACCAAAAAAAACAATGACATGCAAATTGAGATATCTTATAACACGCAAAAATGAGTCATTTATGCTATTTATTTTCTTATTCTGAGCTCAATTTTGACCACTAAGAATGAAAATAAACGTAGAAAACTTAAGGAAACATTTTTGGCACGCAAATCAAAAAATAAAAATTTAATTTATCAGCTTTAGCGACGAGAATGATGGCCAGAAAACTCACTAAAGGTACGCTTTGCACACCCAAGTCATTAGTTTCTGGTGTTTTGACTACTACACAAAAAATAGGGTGCACGGTGCACTTAAGCAATAGTTGAGAGTATTGAGGCCAATTGTGCCATAATTATATAGATTTTAATGTATTCTATAATTTTACATATTAACCAATAAATTTCAATAAATGAGTAATATTTCAACATATATATGCAAAAATAATATTATAAATAGACCATCTGTAAAAAAATAAATAAATAAATAAGTGAAAATGATTTAATTTAGTAAAAATAAGGTGAAGTGTACCTAGTCTAAATCATTTAATCTTAAAATATCAATAATTTTTCATGAATATTAAATAGTGCAATAATCTACATTGTGAAAGGAGGCAAATTTAAATTATAATCAATTAAATAGGAAGGGAATTATTCTATTTATAAAATATACTAATAACAAACCAAATTCATAATCATATGTACAAGGAGAATGTATTTCTAGAAGAGGAAAAGAATCATTTAATTATTAGAAAATAAAAAATAATATCATAATCTTCAAGTATACAAGGAGGCCAAAAGTTTGGAGAGTTTTCTTACATCGCTTATTATCTATACTTTAATTTAGGGGTGAGCATGGGACGGGTACCCGTATCATTGGTACTAACGGTTCGGGTACCCGATAACCAAAATCCCTAAAAGTGATATCCATAACCCGAACCGATAAGTTCGGGTACCCGATAACCAAAATCCCTAAAAGTGATATCCATAACCCGAACCGATAAGTTCGGGTACCCGGACTTCGGGCATCTGGATTTTCATATCGGTTACCGGGTACCAATAAGATATCCAATAATGATAATTAAACTTAATTATATATGTAGTTATTATGATATAATTAACCACTAATTAACAACAATATCATATGATTTTGACCAAATTATTAATAATATTACTGATCATTGATATTATAAAGTAATTATGAAGTAAAGTAAGAGTTTTGATTTTTAAAAAAAAAATAGATTTAAGTAGGGGAAAAAGCAAATTAAAAAAAATGCTTATCGGATCGGATCGGGTAATCATTAATTTTAACATGATACCCAATAACCATACCCGATAACAAATTATCAGTACGGGTACCCGAACCGTTATGATTATCGGATCGGGTACCCTAATTTTCAGAACGATTTCGGAACGTTTTTCGGGTTTTCGGTTATTCGAGTAGTTTTGCTCAGCTCTACTTTAATTAGGTACTAGCTTCTCACAAAATTTAGGTTTTATTGACAAAAAAAGGACACACAAATCGAGATATTTTATAACACGCAAAAATGGTCTGCTATTTATTTTCCTATCCTGAGCTCAATTTTGACCACTAAGAATCAAAATGAACCTATAAACCTTAACGAAATAATTTTTTTAGCACGCAAATCAAAAAATAAAAAGGAAAATTTGCCAATTACTACCGCAAGTTAATACTATTTTGTAAATTACTACTGCAAATTAAAAAAGTTGTGAATTACTACCGTAAATTTTTTTTAAGATGTTGCGATTACTACCAAACTCCCATTAAACCCAACTATGACGTCATTATATCACTTTAACCCATGGTTAAAGCCCTTAACCATGACGTCATTATATCCCTAATCCATTTTCTTTTTTTTGGGGGGGGGGGTGGTTAAAGCCCTTAACCATGGTCAAACATGGGTTAAAGGGATATAATGACGTCATAGTTGGGTTTAATGGGGGTTTGGTAGTAATCGCAACATCTTAAAATTTTTTGCGGTAGTAATTCACAAATTTTTTAATTTGCGGTAGTAATTTACAAAGTGGTATTAACTTGCGGTAGTAATTGGCAAATTATCCAAATAAAAATTTAATTTACTAGCTTCGGCAAGAATTGTGGCCAGAAAACTCACTAATTAAAGGTGCACTTTGCACTCCCAAGTCATTAGTGCTGCTTTGGCTATTACGCAGAAAATAGGGTGTACGCTGCACTTAAGCAATAGTAGTTGAGAGTGTTGAGGCCAATTTTGCCATAATTTTATAGATTTTAATAGACAAAAAGTATTCTATAATTTTACTGATTAACCAATGAATTTCAATAAATGAGTAATATTTCAATATATATGCAAAAATAATTATATAAATAGACCATCTGTAAAAAAAAATTAGTAAAAATGATTTAATTTAGTAAAAATAAGGTGAAGAGTACCTAGTCTAAATCATTTAAATTCTTAAAATATCAATAATTCTTCATGAATATTAAATAGTGCAACAATCTACATTGTGAAAGGAGCCAAATTTAAATTATTATCAATAAAATAGGAAGGAAATTATTCTATTTATAAAATGTACTAATAACAAACCAAATTCATAATCATATGTACAAGGAGAATATATTTCTAGAAGAGGAAAAAAATCATTTAATTATTAGAAAATCAACAATGATATCATGATCTGCAAGTATATAAGGAGGCCAAAAGTTTGGAAAATTTTCTCACACAGCTTATTCTCTATACTTAAATTAAAAAAAATCCAATCATTCATCTCCCTTCACTCTAAAAATAAGCAATAAGCTATAAAAAATGGCTAGAATGACATTCTTTGTGTCCCTCATGCTAGTGCTACTAGTCATTTTTTCTTTCGGTAAGTGTTATTTTGTATTGATTAATCTCCTTATTATGGATTAAAATTATGCTCAAGCAAGATTCTTTTCTTTTTTTTTTTTTTTTTTTTTGTTAGTAGCTTAACACCTCGATACAGTTTAATCACTGTTCTTAAAATAATTCATATGAAGTACTATCAAAATTTAGTTAATCTTTTTTATTATTGCAGGTTCTAGTGTTATGAGTTCAAGGCATGACAAAGTGATCCTTAGCGATTGTAAAGCTTGTGCACCCTTAGATAATTGTACTGATTTTGCATGTAAGGCTTTGTGTGGCATTGATTACGATTGCATACCCTATAAGGGGTGTTGTTTTTAAATTGCACTTGTGATTTTATGAAATAAACACATCGTGGTAGTACAATTGCAATTGTAATGCACGATTTACAAATTATATAAAGGGATGTTTTTACATTATTAGATGAATCATTATATACATCGTCGTTATATTCGAATTAATAGTTGTTATTGTAGACACCTAATTGCGTCTCCTCAACCCAAACTCGGTAATGAATGACATCAATGACCTTCTACCATTAATTGGTCAAGTTGCGCATTTTTATTAAGGATTGCTAGAAATACTAGCCCATTTTAATATCAATCCACCTAACTCAATCCATTTCTACCCCAAACATCCATTTAATCCTTTTTCCTAGCCCAAATCCACAAACCATGAATCAATTTTCTCTTTTATGAGAAAAATAGATTTTTTTGGACCTATCACTTTTATTAAAATCTTATTTGATCGAACAGGCTTTGAAATAAGCTTTCCAATGATATATCGTAAGCCCGATTGCGATTTAAAATGAAAAGAAGTGAACAAGACACTAAGCTAAAACTCGACCCAAAACCGACACTATTGCACTTAAACAACCATATTTTAAAATCTATAAAATCTTTTGACCTAATTCTAATTGGTTTGAAAATTATACTTAAACATAATTTCAACGATATTATATGTCTTATTCCGAGTTATGGATAAAAAGTTATGAAAGTTTTTAAAATGCGCAAAATATGTCAAAGTATCGCGCCACGTTACAAAGCACTGTGATCTTGCACATAATTCTATGCGCAGTCCTTTTTTTCCGCCTTCTAGCCTAAATACTTCCCTAATTCTACGTTTTTGGATGACAGGCGAGGAGAACGAACAGAGAACAAAAGGAACACGTCACCGTAAGACCAAAATAAAACACAATAATTAAACCCTTTAACCATCCCTATACCTATTCTAGTCATCGTTTTTAAGCAATTATAAGTTCCTTTGCAACATTTGGAATATTACTTGTAGGGAATATTTCAAACATTAACTTTGAGCCCTACTGAGATCATGCATTTAAGCATGGTGACGTCCAACGGGAAGGAACCTAGAGATAAAAGAGTCGTCAACAAGTTTTAGGAACTTGTAAACCGTCCACGGGTGTGAATATTACACCCCATTCATGATCACAGAGATTGCTAACTTCATAGTGATCTGGAACCATGACTAGATATTCGGGGATGATGGTACGGATGTAACCTAAAAGAGATTGAACCCGCCCTAAACGACATCTACTTAATTCTTATGATATTCTTGTGCACTTTCCGATCAACATACATACATCAAATTAATCCTAAGCATATTTAATCTACTTAAATCTCGTGGGAATCATTTTTTTACTCCTAAGTCCTTAGTAACTTTTTATGTTCTAATTTCTACATGCTTAGCACCTCACTAAAACTTAATGCCTTAGCTTAGTTCTAATTAATTCTCTGAGTATATATATATATATTTTTTTAAACTGATTCAAGTTTAGATAATTTTTTGTCTTTCATGGATTAACTATATCTCCCATCAAATTAAAACTCACACAACTTACTTCTAAGTCCTTAGAAACTTTTTATGTTCTAACTTCTACGTGCTTAACACCTCACTAAGACTTAATGCCTTAGTTTCAATTATTATCTGAATATCTATTTCATTTTTTAAACTGATTCAAGATAAATGTTGTCTTTCATGGATTAACTATCTCTCCCATCACATTAAAATTCATCATCTTTATACTAATTGTTATGTGTAGAAAAATTCACTATCATCCTTAATGGTAAAACATTTCACAGTTTATATCACATACTGTATAATCATTTATATTAGTTAGCTTCCTCCTCCAAAATTAAAACTTGATATATTATTTAATACTGATCCGTATTTTGTTAGCTTCTTATTTAGTTTTTCACAAGTGAAAATTGTACTTGACCTTACAAGAAAAAAAAAAATAGAATTTCACTTTATCTTATTGTTAACTTTTTTTTTTAAAAAAAAAAAAAAAAAACAATGTCAGGGCCTAATTTTTAAAATTAGCACAGGACCCCAAATCATATAAGACGACCCTACCTTTGAGGGAATGATATTTAACTAACTTAATTAGTAATATACTATTTCTATTGTTGTTTAGGATCGAATTAAGAGTTTTCCGCGTGGCACATCATGTGGTAGTGACGGTTTATGTGCTCAGCACCTTATTGAGCGGTGATGTTGTGGCTATATCAGATGAGTTAGTTGACTCCATCTCTGGGGTGGTTAATCTCTTTTTAGCTCAAAAGTGTCCTATAATTGAGGGTACACCACTTGTCAAGCCCGGTGGTGGTATTTTTCCTATAGTTGAGGGTACTATTTGGCGGCGTCTGGTTTCGAAGGTGGGTGTTGTTATGGTTGGCCAGTCTTTAGGAAGTTACTTTGATGGTCTTCAATTTGGCGTTGGGGTTTCTTCAGGTGGTGAGGCAATTCTTCATGTTGTGAATCGGTTGATTAAGGATCGTGCATCTGAGGTTGGTCTTTCTATGTTATTGGTGGATTTTCAAAATGCCTTCAATCTTGCTGATCGTACGGTCATGTTGCGTGAAGTTCGTCATCATTATCCGGCATTTCGAGATAGGTTGAATTATTTTGTTCAAATCCAGCCGGATTATATTATGGGGACCAATCCTTATGTTCGTGTCAGGGAGTTCAGAAGGGTGATCCCCTTGGTCCTCTTCTTTTTGCTTTGGTTTTACATCCCATAGTTTGTAAAATCAGAGATGCTTTTGACTTATGTCTTCAAACGTGGTATTTGGATGACGATACTGTTATTGGTGACACTTTGGTGGTGGGGAAGGTTCCGTAGTTGATTATGAAGGAAGGGCCTCGTTTTGGGTTACATCTCAATGTGGAAAAAATTGAAGTTTTTCTTGGCCTTCAGAGGACCCTTGAAGCAGGCTTGTGGGTGTCTTTTCGCCTAATATTGCTCGACCTTCACATAGTGTCAAGTTGCTAGGTGGTCTCGCTAGTTAAGATCCCGATTTTGGAGGCGAATTTGTGCTGCAGAGGGTGTCCAAGACCATTGCTCGAATGGATAGGGTTGCTAAGCTAGATGATCCCCAGTGTGAGTTGTTTTTGCTTAGGGCATGTACCGGAGTTTCTAAACTCTACTTTGCTTTACGTGCTTGTTCTCCTAGTACTTTTAAGGTGGCTTAGTGCACTTTGAACGAGGTTCTTTGATCTTCCTTGGAGCATATCGCGACTGCTTTGGGACCTGGGTTTGGCGATTGGCAGTTGCGGCTTGCCACCTTACCATTTGTGTTTGGCCGGACTTGGTGTTTATTCCATAGATGATTTTTTTGTCATTATGCTTTTCTTGCCTCTCGGTTAGACGGTTACAGTCTGCTGGGTTGGAAACAAACCTTCTACGGCATGCTGGCATTGATGGCCTTGGTCAAGCCTTCGCGAATGCGTTGATTCTATTTAATGGAATAGTTGAGTTTGACATTATGAGTAATCCTATTGAGGTTGTTGCCTCTAAACTCATGATAAAATTGGCAAATATATATTTCACAAAGGTTACCGCATCTGCAGAATCCACCTTTTCTTTATCTCCTCGTCAATTAGCATTGTGGAAATCGCAGCAGGGAGATCACACCTCTGCTTGGCTTTGGGCAGTTCCTATTTCAGGGTTGGGTTAGATGATGAACGCAAATACTTTACCGATGTGTGTTGTGCTATCACTTGGGTGTTCCTTTATTCTCTATTTCGACGTCGTGCACTGCTTGTTCAAGGGTTTTCACTGGGGATATTTTCGATGATCACGCGGTGTCGTGTGCTGGTATGGTTGGTATTAAGCATCGACATAATATTGTCCAGGATACTCTTGTTGATGTTTGTTATCGATCTGGGATTTCAGCAAGAAAGGAGGTTGATATTGGGTTGCCTGAAGGGTACGACGGAGCCCTTAGACCTGCATATGTGTTACTTTATTCCTGGGATCGTGGTCGTAATGTCTGTATTGATTAGACAGGATCTTCTCTATTACACAGTAGGGGCTATCTGACTTTGTTCCTGGACGGGTTGTAGTTGATACATCTCATTGAAAGCGAGTCAAGTATGAATCTAGTTGTCGAGCAATTGGATATGGATTCCTTCCCTTCTCCTTTTCTTCACTTGGGAAATTAGACAAGGAGGATGTTGCATTGCTGAAGTGGGTTCAGAAATTCTCGACGACTCAAGACATCGGGGCTCGTGCTGTTGCTCATATTAGGACAGGCTTTTCTATAGCTAGAGGAGTGGGGGCCCAGATTGTATCTCAGCTCCCACTAATTTTTTATAGGTTATATGACTTTATCTGATTTTGAGATATAATAATAATAGTAATTATTATTATTATTATTATTATTATTATTATTATTACTATTATTATTATTATTATTAATAAACAATAATTATGAAATAAATTGAGTAATTATTATTATTAATTAATGAATATAATTAGTTATTAATTATTAATTATTACTCCATAACTATTATGAAGTAATTATTGATTATTAGATATTAATTATTAATTATTGAGTAATGATTATTAATTATTGAGTAATGATTATCAATTATTGATTATTTATTATTAATTACTTTGTATTATTAATTAATTATTAGTTATTACTTATTTCTTTACAAAAAAGTTATTAATTATAAATTACTTCCTCTGTTTTTATTTATTTGACGCGTTCGATTTAGGCACATATATTACGGAGAGAGGGTGAGAGAAAATGATAAAGCAAGTGGAGTAGTTAGTAAATGTAAGGTAAAAAACTTACCCCAAAAGGAAATATGTAAAATAAAAAAACTTCCTAAAAAGAAATACGTGTCAACTAAAAAAACAGGTGCAAGTATTAATTATTTAATATTCATTATAAATTATTATTAATATAATTACTGATTATTAATTATTGGTTTTTAATTATTAATCATGAATATTAATTATTCACCAATAGGATCACCCCACTCATGGTCGATTAAGTTCCATAATATAGAGTATTATTTAAGTATGGTATGACGATTTCATTAGGTTTGTATAAATTAATTGATTGATATGAATAGATTTCCCTTCATAATGAACTTTGTTTGTTTTGGTTTGAATCTTCCATGTGACTAGTATTTGACCCCGTGCAATGCACGGATTTATAAAAATTTATTAATAATAATAGTCAATTGAAAACAGTTAATTGAAATTAAATGAGTAATAATTTTTTTTAAAAAAAAATTTGAATCTATTAATGTATATCATTTAAATTCTTATGTGTTGCATATAATATATATATATATATATAAATAAAATTTATTAAAATAATTTATTAATAGAATATTTTTAAGAAATTAAACAAATAGCATCTTGGAGGGAAAATCTTTTACAAAATTGTGACAAGTGTCCCGAAATTTGGTGATTATTTTAGTACTAGGTTAGAACCCGTGCGATGCACGTTTTATATAAAGCCTATTTTTAATTTGTATATTCTAAAAATTAAGGCTACTATACATGAATATAAATAAGAATTATGTATATTTTGTAATTTTAAAAATTTTTATTTTAATCAAAATTATGATATGGTATCTTTTCAACGTTGTCTAATTTATATTTCAATATAGGAGGTCGTTTATTAGTGTGCTATTTAAAAATTTTCCAGTTTTCTACTATAAATTGATAGGTTTTAGTTGTAATATAGAAGGTTTCAATATTTAAATTTCAAAAATGTTAAATATGACAGCTCTACACAAAAAAAAAAAAAAAATCATTGCATTTAAGCGGAATTTTTTTTATTGAGAAAGCGATACGTAGGCAATGGTGATGTCAACAAGTTCTGTTTTAGTAATAGTTAATAGATATAGTATAGATTATATTTGACAAGTTCTGATAAGATTTTAACAAAAATGAGAATAAGGTGAAAAAAATTCTAAGGCTTTGCCTTTTCTTTTTTTGAAGAAACAAATTAGAGGAGAAAAATGTTCATTAATACAGTACATATGGAGAGACCTCATACGAATAAAGATATCCTCCCAAATTTTAGCTCATCACCAAAAGACACTAACCTAAAACTAGGGCTGAGCAAACTACCAGAAAAATTGAAAACCTGTTCCATAACCGTTCCAAAAATTAGGATACCCGATCCGATAACCTTAACGTTTCGGGTATCCGTTCCGATAATTTGTTATCAGATTAGGTTATTGGGTATCATTTTAAAATTAATGGTTACCCAATCCAATCCGATAAACAATTTTTTGTTTTTTTTTCCTATTTAAATCTATTTTTCCAAAATCTAAACTCTATTAGAGCCCCATAAAAAAAAATTAATAGAGTAATAGGCTAATGGAGTAATGGAAAATATTGTACATTAATTGTTATATTGTTTTTTGTGGAAACAAATATCGTTTGTTAATTTTTTTTCTTGACAAGAAATATTGTTCGTTAGAGCATTTCCAATGGTGAGCTACAATACTTTTTAGCTTACCTTGCCACATCAAATATTCAAGCTAATATATTTTAATATTTTATAGCTACAAAGTGCTCCAATGGTTAATTGTAGCTTTGAAAAAACATAAATAATTAAAATAGTTTTTATTTACACATCATGTCATATGTTTAATGGGTTATATTAGAGAATCTCCAATGACAAGCTACAACTAACATATTGTAGCTGGTCTTGCCACATCATATTTTTAAGCTACAAAGGTTTCAAGCTACAAAGTTCCACATTGGTTGGCTACAACATCTTGTAGCTTGCCTTATCAAACAATTGTTTAATTTTTTAAGGGAAATTCTATTTGGTGAACTCCAACAGTTCAACTTTTTCATTTTCTAAGTGGTAAAAGTTCTTAAATTTTATTATCAATGGTAAACTTAACTTTTTTTAATTTTAAATCAATTATAACATTAATAATTAATTTAACTAAAAATTTAACTTTAGTTAGTTAGTTTTTTTTTTTTACATTTACCTTAGAAATATATATATATTTTTTAAATCACCTATTCCCCACTTCTCCCTCCCATGCACCCACCCACGCCGGCACACTGGCCGCCCAACCTTCATCGGTGAGCCGTCCTCCCCCACCCCTGGAAACGCCGACCTCCCCCAACCTCTGTTCCCCGCCCTAGAAACACTAAACCCAACCCAAAAACACCAAAAAAAAACCCAAACCCGTTTAGGGTTTTTAAACCAAACCCATAAATCGGGTTTGAGTTTTTAGGTGGTATAGGGGGCTGGTTTTCGGGGTGGGGGGCCAATTCCGACAGGAAGAGTGGAGGTGTCGTAGGTGGAGGAGGTAGAGGTCGTCGGCGCTAGGGGAGGTCGGCGTTTTTCGGCCGCCGGGAGGGGGCTGGGCTAAGGATGTCAATGGGGCAGGTCGGGGGCGGATGTTGATCTTTCCATCCCCATCCCTACCTAAAATTTTCATCCCCTTCCCCGTCCCCATCCTTACGGCGGGTCCAAAATTCATCCCCGTCCCCATCCCCGCCCCAGCTCCAAAATTCATCCTCATCCCCGCCCCAGCGGGTACAATTCCAAAACCATCCCTGCCCCACCCCCCACTTGGATATCAATCCCCACTTAATCCCCACCTAAGACCCGCATAATCCCCACCTAAGACCCACCTCCCAATACACAATCCAACATATTTAATACTACGTATAAATTACAACAAATAAAATTATTATTAATATTACACACTTTTTTTAGTTATAAAATTAGTGTATTACAAATTATTATATCTACTATTTTATTTTACATATTTTTTTATATATAAAATAGTATAAAAGTAATATAATTTTGTTTTATAAAATATATAGATGTGGGTGTAAGGTGGGGATAAGGCGGGTACGAAGTGGGGCGGGTGGAGCGGGGTGAGGATGGGGTGGGTACAATGTAAAATCCACCCCCGCCCCATCATCCATGGCGGGTATGATTTTTATCCCCACCCCCGCCCCACCACCCACCAAACCAAGACCCATCCCCGCCCTAGTGGGGCGGGGATGGGGCGGGTCTTCTACTTGACCCGCCCCACTGACATCCCTAGGCTGGGCAATGGCTTGGAGGAGGGATTTTTTATATATATATAATTTTAATATATTAAAAAAAAAATAAAAAAAAACTAACTATAGTTAAGGAAATAACACTTATCAATGGTAATCAATAATTTAGTTTTATCATTGTTAATAAAATTTAAGAATGTTTACCACTTAGAAAATGGAAAAGTTGGAGTTCACCAAAGAGAATTTCCCATTTCATTTATTTATTTATGTTTGATATTTTATTAAAATTATTAGATAGCATAATGAATTTTTATTTACTACTATATAATAGATTATTGTAGATGTTTTTTTTATATAATATGTTTGCCTTTTTAGTTTACAAATATATAATACCACAAAAAAAAAGGATTTTGATTCAGAAAAAATAAAATATTAAAAATAGTGTGATTAAGATAATATTAAAAAAAAATGAAACATATCATAAGTACTGTATATTTTATCTACTACTCCGTAGCATTTTGCATGACAAACAATTTAACACACATAGTATTCCAACTGCATTATTTTTAAATTAAAACAAAAGAGTATTTTCTCTAAATTTCAAGCAGTGTTGCTCATTGAAGCAGGTCTTCCAATGTTGTTCCAATGGTCAAGCTACATCTTTGATGTTTTTTAAATTTGCAAGCAAGTCCCTATAATAATCCATTGAAGATGCTCTTATCTTTGAAAAATCAAGCAACGTAGCTTATTTGAGCAACATTGCTTAATCTAGCTACATCAATTTTCCACTCCAATGGTAAACTACATGCTTGTAATTTTAATTAATTTGGAAGCAGGTCCTTGTTTGTATACCATTGGAAAATTGATGTAGCTGGGTTAGTCAACGTTGCTTGATTTTTCAAAAATAATATCACCCATTAAACCTATGACATGTGTATAATAAAAACTACTATGTATATTAATTATTTATATTTTTTCAAGCTACAATATGCTACAAGCACTTTGTAGCTACAAAATATATTAGCTTGAATATTTGATGTGACAAGGTAAGCTATAAAGTATTGTAGCTTACAGTTGGAGATGCTCTGAGCTTTAAAAAAAATGTTCATTATTATTATTATTATTTCCTGAAGAAAAATATTGTTCGTTATTAATCCTTCATTAGTTTAATAATCCCTCCTTAAACATTCACAATTTGAAACAAAAGCGGAAAAAAACATTAAAAAAAATCCCCCCAAAAAACCTCTCATGCTTTCTGCCAAACAGCCACGTGAACACACAATTATTAATAAACAAATTCACTAAACAACCATAATTAAAAACGCAAGTACTAAATGCAGTACAAAATAACTTAAATGTAGAAATTAATTAATGATATGAAAATAATAAAATTACTGAAATACCCTTTTTCAAAATGAAAAAACTGATTTGCCATTTCACCCGCCTTTTTGTTTTTACATTTTTTATTTTGCAATTCATTATATTCGCCAATTTTTTTTTCATTTTATTCACAATTTCAGTCACCATTTTTTTTTTTTTTGCAATTCATTTCATTCCACCATTTTCCTTAAAATTCTTCAATCTGAGCCCTAGAGACGAAGAAGTTGTTCATCGCTCATAAACCATATGGTCTTAGGTTTTTTTTCGTTTAATTTTTTTGTTGAATTGGTATAATTTTTCATTATAAGTACCCCGTCTTTGTTTTTCGGGGGTACTAGAGACCCCCCGAAAATGTTAGCCAGGGGGTAGTGAAGACCCCCGGAAATCTTTGCCGGGGGGTATTGGAGACCTCTGGAAATCCTAGCCTAGGGGTATTTGAACCCCCGAAAATTGTATAAAGGGGTACAATCGTTTACACTTGTCGTAGCCAACTTTGCAACAAATGTGGAAACAACTGTTGAATATATACAAAACGGTCGCAATAATATTTGGGACCGCTTTCCTGTCGTAATTTTCCTTTTTATGCGACCAAGCAAAATATGACTGGTGTTAGCGACTAGTAACGGTTGCAATTATTATTAGCGACCGTTTTTCGTGAAAACTTTTTTTTTATGAAGACTAATTATATAATTCTATGTTTTAATCTTCTACAACGATTTTCTTTTAGGTACTAGTTTCTCACAAAATTTAGGTTTTATTAGGTAGTTTTTGACCAAAAAAACAATAACACACAAATCGATATATTTTATAACACGCAAAAACGAGTCATTTATGCTATTTATTATTTTCTTATTTTGAGCTCAATTTTGACCACTAAGAATCAAAATGACCCTAGAAACCTTAACGGAATGTTTTTTGGCACGCAAATCAAAAAATAAAAATTTAATTTATCAGCTTCATTCGGTGAGAATGATGGCCAGAAAACTCACTAAAGGTACGCTTTGCACACCCAAGTCATTAGTTTCTGGTGTTTTGGCTACTACGCAAAAAATAGGGTGCACGGTGCTTAAGCAATAGTTGAAAGTATTGAGGACAATTTTGCCATAATTTTATAGATTTTAATAGACAAAAAATAAACTATAATTTTACAAATTAACCAATAAATTTCAATAAATGAGTAATATTTCAATATATATGCAAAAATAATTTTATAAATAGACCATCTGTAAAAAAATAATTAGTGAAAATGATTTGATTTAGTAAAAATAAGGTAAAGAGTACCTAGTCTAAATCATTTAAATCTTAAAATATCAATAATTCTTCATGGATATTAAATAGTGCAATAGTCTACATTGTGAAAGGAGCCAGTTTTAAATTATTATCAATTAAATAGGAAGGGAATTATTCTATTTATAGAATATACTAATAACAAACCAAATTCATAATCATATGTACAAGGAGAATATATTTCTAGAAGAGGAAAACAATCATTTAATTATTAGAAAATCAACAATAATAACATAATCTTCAAGTATACAAGGAGGCCAAAAGTTTGGAGAGTTTTTTTTTTACATAGCTTATTCTCTATACTTTAATTAGGTACTAGTTTCTCACAAAATTTAGGTTTTATTGACCAAAAAAAATAATGACACGCAAATCGATATATTTTATAACACGCAAAAACGAGTCATTTATGCTATTTATTTTCTTATTCCGAGCTCAATTTTGACCACTAAAAATCAAATTGGCCCTAGAAACCTTAACGGAATATTTTTTTTGGCACGCAAATCAAAAAATAAAAATTAATTTACTAGCTTCGGAGAGAATGGTGGCCAAAAAACTCACTGAAGGTGCACTTTGCACACCTAAGTCATTAGTTTTTGGTGTTTTGCTACTACGCAAAAGTAGGGTGCACGACTGCACGGTGCACTTAAGCAATAGTTGAAAGTATTGAGGCTAATTTTGCCATAATTTTATAGATTTAATAGACAAAAAGTATTTTATAATTTTACAGATTAACCCATGAATTTCAATAAATGAGAATATTTCAATATATATGCAAAAATAATTATAACAATAGACCATCTGTAAAAAAAAATAGTAAAAATGATTTAATTTAGTAAAAATAAGGTGAAGAGTACCTAGTCTAAATCATTTAAATCTTAAAAAATCAATAATTCTTCGTGAATATTAAATAGTGCAATAATCTACATTGTGAAAGGAGCCAAATATAAATTATTAGAAATTAAATAGGCAGGAAATTATTCTATTTATAGAATATACTAATAACAAACCAAATTCATAATCATACGTACAAGGAGAATATATTTCTAGAAGAGGAAAATAATCATTTAATTATTAGAAAATCAACAATGGTATCATAATCTGCAAGTATATAAGGAGGCCAAAAGTTTGGAGAGTTTTCTCACATAGCTTATTTTCTATACTTAAATTATAAATTCAATCATTCATCTTCCTTCACTCTAAAAACAAGCAATAAGCTATAACAAATGGGTAGAATGACATTCTTCGTGTCCCTCATGGTGGTGCTACTAGTCATTTTGTCTTTCGGTAAGTGTTATTTTGTATTGATTAATCGATCTCCTTATTATGGATTAAAATTATGTATTTTTTCAAGTTTTATAAAATTTATTCAAGCAAGATTCTTTTTTTTTGTTAGTAACTTAACACCTCGATACAGTTTAATCATTGTTCTTAAAATAATTCATATGAAGTACTATCGAATTTATTAGTTAATCTTTTTTATTATTGCAGGTTCTAGCGTTATGAGTTCAAGGCCTGACAAAAAGATCATTAACCAGTGTCAAGCTTGTGTACCCTTAGATAAATGTACTATGAAGTATTGTAAGGCTTTGTGTGGCGTTGATTACGATTGCAGACCCAATAAGGGGTGTTGTATTTAAATTGCACTTGAAATTTTATGAAATAAACATGTCGTGGTAGTGCAATTGGAATTGTAATGCACAATTTACAAATTATATAAAGGGATGATTTTACATCATTAAATGAATCGTTTTATATATCGTCATTAAATTCAAATTAATAGTTGTTATTGTAGACACTTATTTGTGCCTCCCCAACCCAAACTCGGTAATGAATGACGTCAATGACCTTCTACCGTTAATTGGTCAAGATACGCATTATTATTAAGGATTGCTAGAAATACTAGCCCATTTTAATAAATATCAATCCACCTATTTCAATCCATTTCTACCCCAAACATTCATTCAATCCCTTTTCTTAGCCCAAATCCACAAACCATGATTCAATTTTCTCTTTTTTATGAGAAAAACACATTTTTTGGACCTATAACTTTGATCCAAATCTTATGTGATCAAATAGGCCTTAAATAAGCGTTCCAATGATATATCATAAGCCCGTTTACGATTCAAAATGAAAAAGAAGTGAACAAGACACTAAAACTCGGCCCAAAACCGACACTCTTGCACTTAAACGGATATATTTTAAAATCTATAAAATCTTTTGACCTAATTCTAATTGGTTTGAAAATTATACTTAAAGATATTTTCAACGATATTATATGCCTTATTCCGAGTTATGGATCAAAAGTTATGAAAGTTTTAAAAATATGCAAAATATGTCAAAGTATCACGTCACGATACAAGGCACTGTGGCACGGTACAACGCACAGTATCACGATTCAAAGCACCGTGATACTGCACATAATTTTATGCGCAATCCTTTTTTCCACCTTCTAGCCAAAATAGGATCCTAATTCTATGTTTTCGGATGACAGGCGAGGAGAACGAACAGAGAATGAAAGGAACACATCACCGTAAGACCAAAATAAAACACAATAATTTAACCCTTTAACCACCTTTATACCTATTTTAATCATCATAATTATGAGTTCCTTTGCATTACTTGGAATACTACTTGTAGGGAATATTTCAAACATTAACTTTGAGCCCTGCTGTGATCATGCATTTAAGCATGGTGACGTCCAATAGGAAGGATGCTAGAGATAAAAGAGTCGCTAACAAGTTTTAGGAACTTGTAAACCATTCACGGGTGTGAAGGTTACCCCCTATTCACGATCACAATGATTGCTAACTCCTTAGTGATCCAGAACAATGACTAGATATTCGTTCGAGCATGATGGTACGAATCCAACCTAAAAGAGATTGAACCCGCCCTAAATGAAATCTACTCAATTCTTATGATATTCATGTGCGCTTTCCAATCAACATACATACATTAAATTAATCTTAAGCATATTTAATCTATGTTGGTTGATTACTAATACACAAATAAATCTATTATTGGCGATCACTTGAGTTAAAATCATGAAATTTTTTCCTTGGAGGCGGATGCACGATGCTCCATGCATCCGTTTAATTTCTTTTAAAAAAAGGCGGAATGAACATTTCGTTGTTCAACAAAGAACATACAGTTGTTTGTGAAGAACATATAGCTATTTCATAAACAAGATCACATATAGCTGTATTATAATGAACATATAGTTATTTTGTAAAGAACATATAACTATTTTGTAAAAAAAAACATCAACTTTATGTTCTTTATATATATCTAAAGAACATCCGTAATATTAATAAAGAACATGATAATTAGAGGTCACAACTTTGGCCCGGCCTGATCCGGCCCAAAAATAGGGCAGGTTTGGACAAGCCTAAAAATGCATTTTAGTTAAAAATCCAAATCCGGCTCGGAAAAAAGCCCGAAAAGCCTGCTATATTTTCCGGGTTTGGGTACGAGATATTATATTAAGGCCCGGCCCAACCTTAATTTTTTTTTATCACCTCTAATGATAATATAATGTAATGAATATTATTTTTATTCAACCACCATAATCTAAAGACAAAATTCAAATAACATTTCAAAATAAACAATTAACATTATGTCACAAATAAAAGTACATTATACTGACAATCAAAGAACATGAAGATAAAGAAAATTATTTAATAGCATGTTATGTTCTTTACAATTTTATAACATGTTCTTTTCACTTTAACTGAATGTTCTTTACATTTCTATACAATGTTCTTTATAATTCTATAATATGTTCTTTTCACTTAAACTAAATGTTCTTTCCGCTTTTTGGAAAGGATGCACCATACAGATTGTGCATTCGCATGCACGAACCACGCATTGTTAATTAAAATCATATTAGCCTAAATCAAATTATTAATTATCTTATTAGGTGTGATTTCAAGTACAAATTCTCTGTAAACTTGCCAAAAAGGGCGTGATCAAGCAATAACAATAAATCATGAATAATCAAGAAATTATCACAACAACCATCATCATAATAATAATATCATAACATAATTAGCAAGATCCTACACTACTAGAAAAAGGGTCATTTCCGACGGAAAAATTCCGTCGAAACCACCCCAAAATCCGTCGAAAAACCCGTTTTTGACGGAATTCCGTTGTAACCGGTTGTCGGAAAACCTTTCGTAGGAAATTTGTCTTTTTCCGACGAAAATTCCGTCGGAAATTTTCGACGGAATTTTCCGTCGAAAGAGGTGTTCCAGCACTAGGAAAATCCGTAGGAAATTTCCGACGGAATTTACAATTCGGTCGAAAACTGTTTTTAAGGAATTAAAAAAAAAGCCACGCCACCACGGCACGGCGTATCAACCACCACCAACCACCAAATAAACCCTTACCCTTATATCAGACCACCGCCACTACCACCAGCCCCTAACTAACCCCCCACCCCCAGCCCACACCACCAACCCCCTAACCCGTCCCGTACCATCACCCACACCACCAAAACCCATACCCACCTAACCCTAACCCACACAAACGAGCCCAGATCTACCACCCACCTAAGCAAACCACCCCCACCACCCACCTAAAACTACCACCGCCACCACCACCACCAAAACAAACTATCACAACCCAAAAATTAAACAAAAAAAAAAAAAAAAATTAAAATCCCAACCCAACACCCAGAAACCCGAAAAACTCCCAACCCACCTCACCCTAAAACTGACCCACCCTCCTAACCGACCCATATCTGACCAAAAAACCAAACCACCAAGGCACCAAACCACCACACAGGCCACCACAACCACACCGTACAGCCAACAACCGAAAATATTAAAAAAAAAACCAAAAAAATAAAAGACTCGAAAAACATACCTTATTATCTGAAATTGGCTTTGAATTCTTGAATTTGGTTTAAATAGGTCAAATTTGACTATAAAAAGTGTAGATCTACACTTTTCATGGTCGAATTTGACCAAAAAACCATTAATTTCGGCCATGGAAAACACCAAGTAAGAGAAGAGAAGAGAAATGAGGAAAGAGATGAAAGAAGGAGAAGATGGTGGATAGAAAGAGATGGAGGAGGAGAGAGGAGGCGAAGAGTATGAAATTGGAGAAGAGAAGGGGCGGAGGAAAAGAGAGAAGCGGAAGAGAGAAAAAGAGAAGGGCGGAAGAGAGAGAAAGGATGGAAATGAAATGAAGGAGCACTGAGGAATTTTCTCGCTTTAGGGTTTTAAGAAAGGCTGTGTGTATATATATATATATATATATATATATATATATATATATATATATATATATATATATATATATATAATTGTATTCCGATCCGACGAATTTTAATTCCGTCGGAAATTTAACTTTCCGATGGAATTTTCGATCGGAAAGCATATTTTTTCCGACGGATTTCCAACGGAATGTTAAAATCCATCGTAAATAAACGACAGAATAAAAATCCGTCGGTAGTTCCGATGTTTCCGACGGAATTTCGTGTCCGTCGGAAGCATTTCGTCGGAAATCAGCCTTTTTCTAGTAGTGCTAGGCATGATAGATACTAAACGGATTAATAACGAATCCTAGCATGTCACTAATAATAAAGATTAAAGCTTTTATCCTAAACATGATATTAGAAAGCATAAAGACATCCTAAATAATACTAGAAATCATAAAAGCATCCTATCATACTAGGAGTTATAAAAGCATCTGAACATGATACTAGGAATCAATATAAGATTCTAAGTAAGATTTCCATATCAAATGAATAGTTAAGTAATCGAATTACTCACTTTGATGCCTCATACCTCTTTCTATCAAAATAATACACACGTTAGTAAACTTCAAAAAAGATTAAACAAACAATAAAATAATAATTGAAATATGTATTTGGGACCAAACCCTCAGAACTATCAACCTTTCACGTCGAGGTCTAAGGCAACTATGAGTTTGACTTGAAGTATTCAAATCTCGTGATGGAGGTATGGTGTTTGTTTAGGGAAAAGTATCGAGGGTGAGTGTTCTTGAACGTGTCGGTTTGTGTTTAGGCTAAGACTATGCTAGAAATCAAGAAAGAGAGAGAGAAGAATAAGCTTTAGCTTAGAGAAGGATTAAGATGATGATTATTGGTGATCAAGCTTGTTGATGATTAAAAAAGGGGGAAACGACCTCTATTTATGGGAAAAAAAGAAGGTTGAAAGATTAGAAAAGAGTCAGAATCCGACTCGGAGTAAAACTGCTTTCATCGTTGCGCGATGCTTATATCGTTGTGCGATGCTTATACTGTCGCCCGATGCTTATATCGTTGTGCGATGCTTATACTGTCGCCCGATGCTTATATCGTTGCACGATATTAGCATCACAGTGCGATATTATCGCCCAGCGATACTTTTAGAAGATAGAATCCGTACGAAATTCGACTGAGATAACTTTATCCGTAATCATTCTTTTCGGGATAAAAGTACTCTGGTTGACTGAGATAATTTTATCCAGAAAAGGTTTCAACTTGTTTGACATCACCTTTGAAACAATTTTATACAGAACATTACAACAACTAATGGATTTAAATTCCGTCATATGTATTGGATATTCACATTTCGGAATTAAGACTATACAGGTTCAGTTAATTTCGGTCAAATCAGTATTACCATGCCACCAATTTCAACAAAGGTAATCACATCAGAACCAATAATATGCCAGAATTTCTGAAAATAATAGGGCATGCATATTATCGAGCCCGGGGACCTAAAAGGTGCATCTGAAAAAGGGCTTTTTTTTTACAAAAAATATTGTCCGTTAGCTTTCAAAAAAAAATGTTCATTATTAATCCTTCATTAGTTTAATTATCCCTCCTTAAATATTCACGATTTGAAACAAAAGCGGGAAAAAAACATAAAAAAAAAAGAAAGAGAAATCCCCCCAAAAAACCTCTCATGCTTTCTGCCAAACAGCCACGTGATCACATAATCATTAATAAACAAATTCACTAAACAACCATAATTAAAAAAATTTACCCCACTCATCAAAATGACCAACATACCCTCATCAAAACCTCACTCCTAATACACCATAATTCGTTCGTAGGGGTAAATATGTCATTCTGACCAAAAACCCATAAATTGAGCGCCGTAGCCGCAACAACGTAAATTCAAATTCCCGCTTATTTTGAAGTTTCAAAATCACCACCCTAAATAAATTTAACCCAAAATCACTGTTTTTCTAATCACCTCCTTTATTCTTCTTTCTTGTTTCTCCCCCAAATTTCCTACTTTCCTCTTCGCCCCCGCCAATCCCTAATTTCAACGGTCCTTTGAATCTTCCCTTTATCTCCCATCTTTTTCTGGGTTGCTCTAATTTTTCTTCAATTTTTCTGGGTTGTTGTTGGATTTTTCTGGGTCTATTTTATTTGTTTCGGTGAAGTGAGGAGAGAGAAAGTTTTGAAGTGTCTTTAATGGCGACCTCACCACCTTCATCTGCTCCAGAAGGTTCTGGATCTAGGCACCATACTTACAGTAGGAAGCAGAAATCTTTGGGTCTATTATGTTCCAAGTAATTTGTCTCTCTTCAATATTTTTTTTATTCAATTTGTTTATTTATTTATTTATTTATTTATTTATTTATTTTTAATTTTAATTATATATATATATATATATATATATATATATTTTTCAAAATAGGATTTTAAATTTGAATCGATTTTCTTCTTTGTAATTTTGGGTGTGCTTAATTCGCAGTTTTTTGAGCTTGTATAATCGAGACGGGGTTGAATCTATTGGACTGGATGATGCTGCCAATAAATTAGGTATACTAGATCTGACCTTTTTTTTTTGTGAATTTTATTTAATTTTCCTGTATATTAATTGATTTGTAATTTTTGTTTGGATTTTTGCAGGAGTTGAGAGACGGCGGATCTATGATATTGTCAATGTTTTGGAAAGTGTTGGGGTAATATTGATTTCCCTCTACTCCGTACTATTTGTTTATTTTAATTTGATTAGTTTGCATATTTATGTGGCATAAAAATTAGAGTTTTTGCATATTATTCGATCCATTTGGTCTTTATAACGACTTTCATTAGTAATCCTCGGCCAAAATGATACCAAGAACAACCGTATTTGAGTATTTTTATTTCTATATAGACAAAAATTAGGGTATCACAACTTCGCGAGGTCCCTAAATTCAATTAGGCTAGTTGGCATTCAATTTTAGATTGTTATGTTTAAACAATGTGTTTTTGATTAACTGGTAATGTTAATTCAATGAAAAAATAAAGATAAAATGTTTTTGTTCTTTGATAAGTAGTTGAGAATTGCTCATCTTGAGTTTGTGTTTACTTTGTGATAAAAGTTGGAGTGTAATTGGGTGTAGGTGTTAGCAAGGAAGGCAAAAAATCAGTATACATGGAAGGGCTTTAAAGGAATTCCCAAAGCTCTTGCTGCGCTTAAGGTAACAAAAACCTAACATTTAATTCAAATTATGATCTTTTATGGCGCATAATGTTTGAAGCTTATTGAGTCTCTTTATCTTGTATTTGTAATCATTAGGAAGAAGGTTTGAGGGACAATTTTGGCTCTAGTGGAAGTGGCAAAATGAAGGTGAGTTGGGTTATTTTGGGACTTGGTCTTTATTATGTGAGTCCATTGGTGTTCAAAACAAATGACTAATTATCGTAATTTGTCTTGTAGTTTCATGTTTTTGACGATGATGAGGATACTAATTCTAATCCTGATACTATAAGTCAGCCAGAAGCACCAAGCAACAATGCTAATTCAAAGCCTGGTAACTTCTTCGCTTAATGCTGTAATCTTACAATTGATGGTTCATGTGTTCTTTATTCTTCTTATTAAGGTATTATGGGATTTCCATGATATTTTGTGAATAGAGATCAATGTTTCATAGTTAAGTAGTGAGAATTAATATCATTTGTTTGATAATTTTGCAGACAATAGAAGGGAGAAGTCATTGGGGCTTTTGACACAGAACTTTGTCAAGCTGTTCATATGCTCTAATGTATGAATAACGGCAGAACTCATATTCTTGTACCTTATATTTTCCCTCTTTACCTCTAAACTTATTTGTGATGGTTTTAATTTTTAGGTTGATCTTATCTCGTTGGATGAAGCTGCAAAGATCTTGCTTGGTGATGGTCACAACAGTACAGTAATGCGAAGTAGGGTTTTCTATTCCACTCCCTTTAGTTTTGTGGTTACTTATAACACTTTATCAGTATCTAACTCTTCCTTAATAAGATAATGCAGCCAAAGTCAGACGGTTGTATGATATTGCCAACGTGTTGTCCTCCATGCAACTAATTGAAAAGGTAAGAACAATAATACTACATTGGCAGATATAGTCTTTTAACTCATACCATGCTCTTACTAGGTGTTTGCATAATTATCTCTACTGTGCAATATGATGTATAGTTACTACTTGGAAAAGGTATTATTGTTATATTGAGAAAATCCTGTTGTGAGTTTGTTATAGTTGGAAATCAGTGAAATGCTAGACATTAGACCCACATTGTCTGTATCTTATTCATGATAGTTTGAGTCAGGTTCTGGACCTTTTGTTTAAAAATCATTAGAGAGCTTATCATTCATGGGTTTTTTAAGTAAAATTTACATTCTGAAGTATTTTGTTGAACGATAACCAGACTCATCAAACAGAGACCCGAAAGCCAGCCTTCAGGTGGTTGGGCTTAAATGAAAGGAGGGAGAATACTATATGTGGTGTGCCTATGTCGACTGAGACTAAGAAAAGGGCATTTGGAACTGATGTTACAAACATCAGTTTCAAAAGGAGCAAGGTTGATTTTTCAGCTAATGAGGAAGGAAAGCAGCTCAAGCTGCAGGTAAAAACAGAAAAGGTTGAAAATGAGTTTCATACAAACCCTGCTGAGCAGAATGCAAGACCAAGAAGCTATCAATATGGTCCATTTGCTCCGGTCACCGTGGCTAAAGCTGGTGTTGCTGATCAGAAAGACACTAAGCGTGTCCACGATTTGGAAAGTCTTGCCTCTGTTTATCGCCCTCAGTATCACAATCAAGGTACAATGTAAACTCGTTTTTTTTTGCTTCTGTTAGTACATTTGGATTTTTTCATGCCTCTAACAAGTATATTGGTGATAAATTTGTAGCTTTGAGAGATCTGTTTGACCATTATACGGAAGCATGGAGATCTTGGTACTCAGAAGTAGCTGGGAAGTCACTTGAGCAGGTTTCCTGATACATTTAACCAACACCAAACAATGGCCATTCTTAGAGCTTGAATCACAACAGCGGGAGTTTGCTTGTTATCTACACATTCGGAAGTCCAACACAAAATATCAGATGGCTCAGATGCATTTTCTCAATGCACCAAATCAACATGCCTAATTTAGGGAGAGCTTGCACAACCCTTCGTTTGTTTCTTCACGGGACAAACAAGGGCGAAGCTAAAAATTTGAAGGATTGGGAAGAAACTCAACATTGTAAATGGATTTGTTGTCAAATTCCCATGAGGTTATTTGAGTGGATTAATGATATGCACCTTCATGAGCCATCAAATGCGTCTTTGCTTACTAGGAATTGCTCTTTCAACACTAAAGAATAGCACTGTTTGCAGAATGTTGGAAAATGTCCCCGAGTATGGGGAATTTTTCTTAGTACAATTGTGTAGAGCTATACAACTCATTGCAAAGAAATTTGACAAGATAGTTGCAATGGATTTGTGCTGTCTTTATGCCGAAACTTACCACTGTGAACATTCAACATTTACTTGGTTGAAAATCCAAGTCCAAATTAAATATGAATCTTGATCACTTGATTTAATCTAATGTGTTTAAATTTCTCAATATACCCCAACTTGAATTAATAATAAAAATTTTGGTTTGATCATATGGAATCAAGGGTCAGGTTCATGGTCACCCTAGCTTAACAGTTATGATTCTTGTGTAGTACTAAACTAGTAATGCAGGTTCAGACATCCTTACCATTTAAGGAAAGGGTTCCAAATACGTAGTATAACAGTTTTGGTGGTTCAATGTCTCGAATACAGCTGGAAGGGCAAAAAATCAGAGGGAGATTTCCTTGATTAATAACCTGAAACCACCAAATGTACCAATAAATTATACATTTACTATGATAGTATGATACTAATACCTTTTCCGTTCTTAATTGATTGCTACATACTTCCGTTGTTTTTTTATTTGACATGTTTCTTTTATTGTCATATTGATCATTGTATTTTGCTGAAATTATCCCTACTACTCCGCATCACATTGTTAACAATTGATAGAGTTAAACATTTAAAGCTATACACAGATATTAGATGAAACAAAAATAAACTTTTATTGAGTCAAAATTATTCTCTTTAGAAAAACATATACAATTACGCATTAGCGGTACAAAATGATGAAGATTGTCAGTATAAGATCTATGAAATTGATACATTGGGAAGAAACAGTATTAATAAGTTGACAAAAAAAGGTGTTCATGACTTCATGGAAGTATTGGCATTTGGCTACAGTATGATTTCCTCCTGGACACTGACATTAAGAGTCTTGTTTGGAAGCACAATGCTCTTGATCACCACCACTTCATCTTCTACATTTACAGATTCCCCTGCATTAAAACAAAAAAAAAAAAGCACCAAGCAATCAGGGCACGAAAAAATACACCGGAAGAGACATAAAACAACACATTCTATACAAGCAAGTAAAAATACCAAGAATTGTGATTCCAAGTTTCGCATTGTATTCTCCTTCAGCCTGTTAAGAATCATCAAGTAACATCAGAAATCTTAAAAGCCCTACAAAAATACAAACAGGATAGATATAGACTACAACGTGAAACTAAAGAGTTTATAATCCTCATATTGGGACTATTGGATGACTGCTCATTAAACTTATACCCGAGCTAAAATATATTTTGATTTTGTTTCTTAGTGTAAAAACCGTAACAAAGCAAACACCCTTTTAGGTTACAAGTTTACAACATTCTTAATTCCAAGTTTTTTCAACATTCTAACAAGTATTGCGTAAGATCTTAGCCATTAATTGCATGTCAAAATATATTATATGAATATACAATAGTTAATAGAAATTTGAGCCTGCGCACAAGCCTTTCAAGTTGAGCCCTACGTTTGCTCAACTTGAAAATACTTGGACCACGCTTGATTAGCTTGCAAGCTGGCTAAGGTACTCATCACCCCTAGTTGAATAACAATTTAGGAAGTTATATTGATATGAATTTCATTCTAGTAAGAGGATTTATATGGATTGGTTTTTGCATATACCAGCAGCTGATATTCAAAAGAAAACATTGGTATATTCCAAGCAATGTAACATTTGAAGCAACATAATATAAATGCTTACCTGAACTCGAGACCATTTTCCAATTGTTGATTTCCACCCAACAATTGAATGGATAACAACTGCATTGTCCTGGAATATCAATCACAATTATTTACAGGTCAATAACTTTTTCACAGAATTACATGCACATTTCAAATTTCAACATTTTAATTATCACCTTGATTTCAACATCATCTAGAACAATACAGTTGATGAGCCTCGCACCAGCTCCTACACGAGCATTTGCAGAGATTGAAACATTTGGACCAATCTGTTGTCATTCAGGAGAATTCGTGTATAGAATTCAGAAAGTAGCACCATAGCAAGATCTTGTATCAGATTACTCATCAAAACAAAGAGCATTAATTATACCTTTGCTGTGGGATGTATTTTAGCTGAGGGATGAATGTATACATCGCCAATTATGGTCGCACTCTTTGTTCCATCACCACTTGACAAAAGATGTGGGGAGGTCACTCGAAATTGGTGCAGATAGAGACCAGAACATTTCAGAGACATTCTGCAATAATTGATAATTGATGATGGCGGGAAAAATAATACTCAACAAGTTTCCACCAAAAAATAAAAAAATACTAAACAAGTTGATATTTATATTAATTCATCTTACCCAGGGGTCTTGATTTGTTCCCAGAAGTCCATGGTCTCATATGTATACAATTTTTTCTTTCCAGCTAGCGGTGTCAAAATATCTTGGTCCAGCCTCACAAAATCTGAGGGCAGACTCCTGTGAGAGAAACAGGAAGGTCTATTTAGTCCAGCAATTTTTGTAAAATTGACGATCAATTACATGCAAAATTAACGTCCAAGTACCCTAATAGCTACATAGGCTTATATAAGAATACATACACCTACCAAAAAATTAGTCTTATCTAACACAACTAAGGTAAACATCGGCATTATTTCAATGCCTATAAACAGGAGCCGGCCTTGGGTGGGGTAGGACATGGGAGTATCCTTAGCCCTTCACCATCATGGTAATAAAGAAACTTTTTAGTAATTGTCCCTTGATTTGAAAAGCGCTGAACATATGCTACTTCACAATAATAAGATGTAAGGGTAGTTTAATGCACCATGGCTATAAGAGTATTATTCGTAATTCCTTTAAAATAAAAAAAGGACCATATGCTACTTCACAAGAATAAGAAATTAAGAAGCATGGGTATTTAATGCACCATTTAAATTTGATCGTAAGTCCATTAATATCCAAAACTCACAATACAATGTATCCCTGACACCATTGAAAATGACAATCCAGACAAATAAGAATTCAGCTTTATAATACTTCTCTAAAATATCCTCTATCACATTTACGTAAAGAGTAAAACATATATGCAAATCTAACCTTATACTACTGTAATAGAAACTATACTCCACATGAGCTTACAAAATTTACCCTCAATCAGCAAACTTATGCTATAACCAGAAAACAATTTGACCTTTAAAACAAGACTTTAGATTTCAGCTGAATTGACCCATTCTCCAAATAGTGATATTTAAGGTTTTACGGATGATAGATTAAGAAAATTTGGAGTTACAAATTTTGAAAGATAATTTTCAATTTCTGATTAAGTTTGAAATTAATATAGGTTAATAAATTAAAAAACTAGCGTATACAATGGTCAATAAGATTATCAAATTGCTTCATTTATACCCTATCTTTTTTCTAAACTTTGGCACCCAGCTCTTTAAGCCTACAATCAATCAATCAAAACCTTAATCCCATAAGTGGGGTTGGCTCCATGAACCAAATGTGATTATTCCGTATAGTCATCCACAAAAATCTTCCTCCTCCAACCCTTAAGATCAAATACCTCATTCTCATGCAAATCCATATGCTCCATATCATACCTAACTCCTTCCAACCAAGTCATTTTCGGTCCCTCTCCCTCGTTTAACCTACAAGTGGAACAAATGTATATTTGCTGTAACAGATAACCGAAGCAGAGTTATACTTTCTTAACTGTGCGTAGATGTAGAGCTTCGATACAAACTAAAGCAGACAACATCAATTAAGTATAACACAATTGTTCAGTTGCCTGTAGCACAACAGAGGACCAACGTCAAGCCATGGACATTTACTTAAAGCTATATATATGAAGCTTTGGACTTTAGTCTCCATTCCAATTCCAAGTATCTTAAGGATAGCAGTTTAAGAAGCCCCAAGTAGGCAGTGACAGAGTTTGTCAAAGAACACAAATGTAGTATTGGCATCAGTTTAAGACAGCAAATGTAGTATTATAAAGAACACAAAGCAATGATCGTGGTAGAGGGTGACAGAGGACGTGCTCTGATAGCTGCTACATGTAATTATAAGCTAAAACAAGTTATAGAAATGGAGAACATTACTTTGTCGCAGATTGAAGTGCTTCAAAGCTGGATACACGTCTCATATTGGCTGCAGGGAAAAGATCAGAATCAGATGCTAGTAAATTCAATTAATATCAGAATACTGACAAGATTATTCAATGACATAACTAGCCATCACTCCCATAAAGAAAAGGAACACGTATCGGTTTATTAGACAAACACTACAAGTTTTCCAGCCCTATAAAACTTGAATGCCTTATGAATTGGGTTAGGAAAGAAGACAATAGGCACTAAGATGAAAATAAAATATCATATATCCTTTCTTTAACATTTGCATATTTCTAGACATTGCCTTTGCTTATGTCATATTAGTCACCGTGTAAAAATATTTCTTTTACAAAATTCTACTAGTGCTAATTGAAAAAACAAGAATTCAAAGAGACCGAAAAGTTTCACCACAAGAAATGTAATGAAAATCTGGATGTACAAGTAAATGATTTGCAGCTTTTTATGAATGGTTACTTGTTCTAAATTTGATGGAATGACTGAATGACATACTAAACAGCATTACACTCTGCAGGTGATTAAAACTCATTTAAAACACCACTTTAGAAATTATAACACCCACACTTTGTTTGGATAGAAAGAAATGGAAGGAAAAGAAGAAAAGAGAAAGGGAGACAAATTCTCTTGTTTGGGTGAAATATTGGGGGAAGGAAGGGGAAGGAGAGGGAGAGATCCATTTTCCCTTTCTCTTTAATAAGCATAATCCCTCAGAATTTGGAGGGAAAATGGAGCTCACCTCCCCCTCCCTTTCCTCATTTTTCCCTCCCCTTCCTTTCCTTCTTTGCTATCCAAACAAAGCGTAAAGCTTCCCACATCCAAAGAATCTTCCATAGTCTCCATCTATCATCCATATTGGCAGATTTATACTTGAAATGAGAGCAAGGGCATCCTCCTATTGAGAAGGCTGTAAGCAAATCGTGCCTTTTGAGAACTTTTTTGTTCTTCATGAGATAACAACTACAACATCTTGGAAGAAACCTTATGGGTTGTTGAAGTGCACACTGGTTAGTTTTTATGATCAATTGATAATCAGACCAAGGTTTTTTTTCAAAGTAAAGCCAAGGAGGCACATTTCTAACATGGATAAAAAAATAAAAAAAAAAATAAAAAAACCTAAACCTCAGACTGAGCATGGGTTTAGACCGTCGTGAGACAGGTTAGTTTTAGTTTACCCTACTGATGACAGTGTCACAATGGTAATTCAATCTAGTACGAGAGGAACAGTTGATTCACACAATTGGTCATCGCGCTTGGTTGAAAAGCCAGTGGCGCGAAGCTACCGTGTGCTGGATTATGACTGAATACCTCTAAGTCAAAATCCGGGCCAGAAGCGACGCATGCGCCCGCCGCCTGATTGCCGTCCTACAGTAGGGGCTTCGCCCCCCCAAGGGCACGTGTCGTAGGCTAAGCTCACGCGGTGGATGCGCCGTGAGAGCCGCCTTGAAATACAATTCCTACCGAGCGGCGGGTTGAATCCTTAGCAGACGACTTAAATACGCGACGGGGTATTGTAAGTGGCAGAGTGGCCTTGCTGCCACGATCCACTGAGATTCAGCCCTATGTCGTTTCGATTCGTCCCCCCCCCCCCAATCCTATTCCCTAAAAACACCTATATTTTGGAAAACGAGGTTAGCGTTGCTTCTTATATGCTAAGTAGTGGATTAAGACAAGTGACAAAGCCAAAGTGTTGGGGTGTGGGATGGTGCAAGGGGGCGTGTGGAATGTGCACAAGACATGTGCACCCAAGGACAAGGCATATAAACAACTAGTTTTGTCATTTTGAGGGTATGCCATCGTTGCCTTAAGACATGGCGTTTAAGGATAAATGAGATGGTTCTGGGCATCATCCATGACTCCCAAGGCCCTTTGGGAACCCATGGAAGTACTTGGATGCATAATCTTGTCGGGTGGAAAAATGATGTACAGAAGCCAAATTTGAAGGCTATAATACACGAAATGGGAGCAATTTAGTAGGTATCCGGACCCGGTGTCAGAAATTCATGGAATTTTACGGGATGCATCCCGAGGTCAGATAATGTTGTTTGGACCCATATACAAATTAGATGCTTAAAGGCAAATTTGATGGTTTCATCCACCCAATTGGACTCCTAGAGGGTATTAGGTCTATAGGTAGCTTCTCGGAAATTTTTGTTTCCGAGTAAAAAAAAAAGTCAAAAATTGGCAAAATTGAATGCTATAATACACGCTTTTTGGCCAATTTAAGAGGTTTCGGGACCCGGTGTCGAAAAGTCTCGAGATACCAGGGATTACATCCCAGGGTCATATAATGTCGTTTGGAACCATATATGATCATTATATGTTGCCATAAATGTCCGTGGTAGCCTTGAGTTTATGAAATCGATGCCCGATGTAAACGGGTAAATTTACAGTTTGAATGTATATTGGATGGTTTTACCCACCCAAATGGACTCCCGGGGTGTATTAGGGTCCATGGGAAGCATCTCGGCAATTTTTATTTTCGGGTCTAAGAAAGTGAAAAATATTCCAAAATTGAAGGCTATATTACACGATTTCGGGTCATTTTTTGACATTTTTTCGAAAACTGAACTAATTACGTGGGGTGACTCCCGGGGTCATATAAGGTGGTTTGAAACCATAACACACCTATAAAGATGTCTATAAAGCACCAAGAATGAGTTATGTCTCTATTTTGAAATTTTGGAATATAATGATGTCACAAAAGTATATTGAAGTTATATTACTTGACAATAATGATGTCATATGAATATAATGATGTCATAAAAGTATATTGAAGTGATGTGACTTGACAATAATGATGTCATATAATAATGATGGAAGTGATATTACTTGACAATAATGATGTCATATAAGTATATTGAAGTGATGTGACTTGACAATAATGATGTCATATGAGTATATTGAAGTGATGTGACTTGACAATAATGATGTCATATGAATCCTAATGTTGTCATATAAGTATAATATGTCATATTATGTAATTATATCTATAATGATGTGATGTCATAATATGATAGGACTTGACAATAGTGATGTGATGTGACTTCACACTATGGTTTGGAATTGGAAAAGAACACATGTTTTATATATATATATATATATGATGTAACTATGAATAATCATACTACTATTCACATGTGTGTTGATTAATAGACTATGGATAGTAATAATACTTTTATGGAATCATCATACCAGTACTACTGTACTATTCATGTTTGTAATCTAAGTATCACATCTCATCTCATATGTACAACTCCTCTGGTCCCTAGCTTTCTCTAAGAACCAATGTTATCAACCTTAAAAACCTCATCCGCGCATTTGAAGGCTACAACTTAAATCATTGCAAAATATTTTCTCCTCACCAACAATTTGTTAACTTGACATCTTAACTACATTTTCTTCATCTTTTATCCCCCAACATGTGATTTCTCAACTGTGTATACTCTATCCTGAGAGTTCCTTTATAGATAAATCCATAAAGGTTGTGGTAGAACCTTTTGTCATCCCATATTTAGAGGAGGGATCCTCTGTTCTTCCCTATGTTTGCTTCTAGGTCTACTTAAATCTACACTATGATTCATAATGAAAGACCTATTGCCTTGCTTTGCAAGTGGACATGACCCAAAATTCAAAATTTGACTAATATTTATATTAACAAACACTTCCCCAGTAATGTATGAATTTTAGCACTTCAAACCTTTGAGACACACCCCTACCTGGCAAGCCAGCACCTAAAAGAAAACAGGAAAGAGAAGGAGATGACCATGTTTTAGCCTCTCAACTAAACCTTTAAGTGTTCTTTAAATGAACAATACCAAATCAGTCATTCTTATGCATTAATAATTCCTTTTACAATCAAATTTATAATACAACCACATTCAGGTATCTATCTACAGTGGATGCCAAATTGCCAATAGCTTAGTTTCTTAAGAGTCTAGAGGTAGAACCACCCAAAACTTGGGAACAAATCCCGTCTACACAACTATCCTTCTTGGCTTTCTTACACACTTAAAAAAAAAAAATCACAAAACCCCACATATAATGATTCTGTTTCATGGAGATTATGGGCCGATTCTAATATCAATTATATCACATAGTTGTTACAGAATTATAAACTATTCCTTTAGACCTTTCAATATATGGAAATCCCTGTTGATATAATTCTCCCAGGTACTCCCAGAACAGAGCAAGCTTTTGCTCACATTTGAGCTTCTCGGGTGTCCACATTCCAAATTGCATAAGGAAAATTTCCAACTCTTTACAACTCTTATCTTAGGCTTAAATTTGAATAGCTAAACTGACAAGTTCAAGCAACTAAAATGAAAAAAGAAAAATTAGGACTTTGCTATATTATATGAACATAGGTTTATTGCACATATCACATAAGAGAACAATTCAATAATCTTCAAATGTACATGCATGTGAATTTAGCACATGACACAAGCAATTATACTCAAGATTTGGAGACAATCAAAGCAACAATAGATGATCACATATCATTTTGCAGAAAATACTGGTGTAACTTATGTAAGTGGTGATAACTTAGTTAAGAAGTGCAATAATGTAAAATCCCTCGGACATGCCCAAAAAAAAATTGAAAATTTTGAGTGAATCACCTGAATCTTTTCGGTGTCTTGAAACATCTTGGATGGCTGAAAAAATGTCTGGTGTAAAAACATAGACCCCACAGTTTATTCTATCACTAACCTACATGATACAAGCATAACATATTCAAGCACTAAAAAGAGGAGATGCAAAGATACAAAAAAATAAAGCTCAGGACTTTGTACATACAAAAGTTTCAGGCCTCTCGGTGTAATGCAAAACTTCATTGGTGACAGGATCAGCAACCAATTCACCAAACTGGCTGGCAGACTCTGCAGAAACCTGTCAAGTGCACCTAACAAAAATTCAACATACTGAAGCACTAATTATATAATATGTGCAAGAAATTCCCAAACAGGAAGATGCAGCATCTACGAGTCACAAAGAGAGCTGACTAACCTTGCTAACCAATATAGTTCCCATTCCTCCATATGTTTTGTGAGCCTCTGAATATCATAAGGACATAAGGTAAATGGACTTACAAATTTTGAATACCCATGATGAGAAGTTATGATAAGATAGACTATGACATAATAAGTAAATTACCAAGCATTTCTGGCAAAGGAAAACTACAGCAAACATCACAATTCAACAAGAATATTTGCGACTGCAGGACAAAGAAGAAAAGCAACCACATTGTCAGCTCCACAAGATCAACATACAAACATCAAATTACACATTAACACATATCAACATCCATCAAGTTAATCTAATCATCTATAATCATAAAAAGAAATAAGGAGAGCTTAACCGGACTGTCTTCCATGATTATATCCCTGAAATTATACAGGCATCCAGCAGAACCATGAGGCTTGTCTTCCTTCAAGTATCTGAACCACATTGACAAAAATGTTCCAAAAGTTACAACAATGATTCTATAAAAGGCTTCAAGTTTCAACAAGACCAAAAATCCAATAGACTTGTAAGGGCTAAGGAAGTGTTCACCTGACAGGAACTTTCAATTCATTAGAAATTGAAGATACATATAATGCAAATTCCCGCTCTTCATAGAAACCAACCAAGTAAATTTGTGCTAGGTTAGGAATCTGCCAAGTGCCAACAAATTATAATTGGATTGAAATTTTGAGCAATGCATATTACAAAATTAATCCAAGAAAAAAAATGCAATTTCAAATTGGTGAAAGCAAATACCCTTTTACAAGCTGAAATTGGATGATGAACCATAGGTTGTCCAGCTAAAGGAAAAAGAGGTTTTGGAATATTCAGAGATAAAGGCCTGAATCGAGTACCTGTCCAAAAATAACTACAATATGATCAAATCATGCACATCAAAATCTACAAATTGTAATGGGTTCATTCAATTCTGCACAAATTAAAATTGAAGAAAAAAAAAAGTACAACTTTATCAGATTATGCCACAAAATTAAATCAAAATCAACAAATTGGTAATGAACTAATGGGTTGATTCAATTCTACACAAATAAGAATGAAAAGAAAAGAATAAAAAAACAATTTTATCAGATTACGCCTCAAAATATGATCAAAATCAACAAATTGGTAATGAACTAATGGGTTGATTCAATTCTACACAAATAAGAATGAAAAGAAAAGAATAAAAAAACAATTATATCAGATTATGCCACAAAATATAATCAAAATCAACAAAATGGTAATGTCCTAAATAGAATAAAAAAACTACAATTCATCAAAACATGCCACAAAATTCAATCAAAGTCTATAATTGGTAAATGGGTTCATTCAATTTCAATTCAACATAAACTGAAATCATGAGATTTATACACAATTGAATCAAAACCCAGAATCAGAATTATATTGGGGAATTGCATACCTTTAGTGGGTCCACCCACCATGATCACAGCTACAACTTTGTCATCTGAGCTCCCCATTGTTAAAATCAAGCAACTCCCACAAAAATTCAAGAATAAAGGACTAAAATTAGCATGGAAAGAAGTGGTTTTTAATGGTAGCAATTGAAGATTTGAAGCGCGGAAACAGGGAGTTAGAATACGATGTAAGAGTGAGTGAGTGAAGAATGAAGATAATGGAGATCTATATTGTATAAGATACGAGGTGGTTGATTAATTTACACTCAAAGAGAGAGATTGATGAGCTGGAGCCTGAAGAAAGGTAGGTTGTTGGTAATTTAACGTTTTTTTTTTTTTTTTTTTTTTTGCATTATTTTAAAATTTGGCAATTTGTTGTGAATCCAAACGAATTCCACCGTCACACTTTATGTTCGATTCAGGCGGATATACTGGATCCGCAAATTATACCATGCATCTAAGTAAGACTCGAGCACATAGAATCGTGCTCTCCAAATTGGAACCACAACATGTCAAATGTAAGCACGTGCTACTAGTGCCATAGTGCGTGCATAATAAGGGTCTATTTTCTTACGTTGAAATTCAGTTCAGTTCAATTCAATTCAGCTTCTAATTTTCTTCTTTTATAAAATATTCAGTTCAGTTCAGTTCAGCTGAGTTCAGTCAATGAGAACAGGCCCTAAGTGTCTATTGGTTCTTTAACCTCGTTTTAGTACAACCTACGTGACTATGTTTAAATGTTTAATCCTATATATAAATTATAGAGTCAAATAAAGTTTTAATTACATTTATTGATCTGGTCAAATACGATTTTCTTCTATGAGTATCTACTATGATTTTCAAAAAAAAAAAAAAAAAAAAAAACAGATGGTATGATAAAATTGTTGGGGATCCCGTAATTAGGTGTGTAATATCCATCATTTGGGTGTGTAATATCTCATATCTGATTTAACACATTTCATGAGAAAAAAAACATTAAAAAAAAAAAAAAAAAAGCCAATTTACATCCATCAATGTGATGATTTACATCTATTCTTTCCTTCAACCTTTGCAATCTCATATTTTCTACTAATATACTAATTATGAAGGTGTGGTTGGAAACACTGTAATCTGGGGGGTTTGGAAATCCAATGAGACGAATAACCTTCAAGCTAAGCAATTTTTAATTCTCGTTTTCGCCAATATTTGAGGTATATCCAATAATGAAAGGATCAAGTCTACCTTGCTTATTCACGACGAGTTCAACTCTGTGAGGCAAAATGAACACAATAAAATTTTTACGTCCATTAATGAGAGGATCAAGTCTGTGTAGTACGTACTACATTGCTTACAAGATCGAAGAATGAATATCCATCAAGTAGTACAGTAGAGAACACAAATAATACACTCTTAATATTCAGCCTCTTTATTCAAACTATCTGTAAGCTCCGTATTTCAATCTTGACATGTTCCTCGATATCTCGATACCTCCATTGCTTTAATAACACCCACTAAAATTTCTTCAAAGCTTTGAAGGATTCTTGTACCATCCCCATGGTTCATCAGAGATATATTCAGTCACTTGTTTGATATTCAAGTAATTCTCAATACCCCTGCAGAAAAAGTCAAGGAAAAAAACCTCAATTTACAAGAGCTGAAGAGCTAAGAGAAATTCGTTTACGTCTTTCATGCAATCAACAAATATGTCACAAAAAGCTATAAGCTAATTCCTCATAAACATCTCTCTGTTGTCAACTTAGGATTATTTCTCCGAACTCAGACAACAACGCTGATAGAATACTATGAAATATTCTTTAGTCTTTACCATAGATACATAATTGGTCAACCCAAGACATAAATTTGTTAACATGAAGGCCCTTTCAAGTTACAATGGTTCCTATACTAACTCATAACTTATAACGTGTGATGCTGAAAAAAGGCCTTATTTCAGATAGCAAATAAGAGCACCACAACAAGTTAAGTAATTTGAAGAAATTACAAAAATTAATGCATTGTACCATATAGAAAATCGTTTACGAAGTAGATAATGTATTAGAGAATTGGTACTCAATATCATAAAAATAGGATGCTGCAAGAGCAAAGAGAACTGATCTTATGTAATAGATTAACCTTAGGAAGGGCAATTTGGGATGTTTAGATGGTTTTAGGTTAGTAGTCCTTAACTCCTTAGTATAAATAGGGGATAGTATATCTGTATATGCATTAGGCTTTATGTGTGAATTATGAGGAAAAATGTTGAGAGTAGTAACCTCAAGTTACTAGGAGAATGATAACCTAAAGTTATCAAGAGAGTGATAGCCTTAAGCTATTAATCTATCCTTTTGTATCCAATTCAGCCATTATTAATCAAAGTATCAAGCTTTTATCTCTTAATTAGTCTTTGAATCAGAAAATACTAAGTCAATCCATAACATCTTATTGGACAATGGACAAAATCTAACAAACACTTTCTCTAAACTCTCCTCTTTTTTGACCCCTTTCCTCTTCTCCAATATTCATCTCTCCAATCCATCCTATCCTCATTCCCTAGTTACGATCCTTGCCAAAAGTTTGCCTTTCTTCGTCACCATAACTTTCCATGTAGATCTGTTTGGGTCATTAATCTTTATACACTGCTTTTGTAGTCTAAATAGAAACAGCGTCTACGAATGCATTAAGGCCGTATTCGCTACTTTTCAAAGTTAACTATACAGGATCATCAAAAATGTTGAAAGCAGGAAGGAGACACAAGCAGATTGCTAAATTTGAACAGTTTGATGCTATACCCTAAATTTGTTCTGTATATACCCTAAATTTGAACAGTTTGATGCTATATGCGCATCAGAGTTAAAAGAATGTGCATCATTTATAGATCAGGATTCCAGGAATTAATAGTACAACGCAAAAAATTAAGGTCTCACCATTCTCCAAGTTCCCGTCCAAAGCCGCTGCGCTTGGTGCCACCCCATGGAGCTTGGCAAAAGCACGGTTGTGAGCAATTCACCCAAACAATTCCAACTTCCAGGGCCTGGATCAAAGCATGAATAAACAGCATAAAAACCTAGGTTTGACAAATGGTTCGACATTCAAATAAGCTCTAATAGATAATAATTCTCACCTTTGTCACTTTCTCACACCTTTCAAGATTTTTGGATAGCACAGCAGCACCTAAACCGTATCTGTGAAATACAGAAAATGGTCAGAATAGGATGCTCATGAACTGGGAGAGCAGGTATACAGAAGGTAAGAGTCTTAAAATATATTTTGAGCAGCTCCACTATTCAAAAGCCTTACTGGGTGTCATTTGCCAATTCGATGGCCTCTTCATCAGAACTAAAAGTTTTAACACATAAGACAGGGCCAAAAACTTCATCCTTCCATATTTGCATGGATGTAGAGACATCACTTATAATTGTTGGTTCAATGAAATACCCTTTCTTCAAATGCTGCATAGTTCCATGAAAATATAATATTAGGTTATAGAAACTACATTAGTGGCTAGTAACAAGTACACCCACTAATTTACCTCAGGACGAGAGCCTCCACACAAAATAGTTGCACCCTCACTCTTTGCAGTTGAAATGAACTTCAGAACTTTCTCATACTGAAGAATATGAAGTAAACATTAATATGCCGTGCAGAATAGCTAAGAATAAATAAAGCCAAAAAGAAAAGGAAAGAATTTATCAAACCTGTCCCTTGCTGACAACAGGACCAAGCCGGCAACCGTCCTCAAATGGGTCAGCAATCTTAATGTTTTTGCACCATTTAACAAGCCTGTCCAAAAATTCAGCTGCAATGTTTTCCTGAAAAGATTGTATGGATTCAACTTTACAAAATTAAACTGTAGAAAACACTAATTAAACTGTAGAAAACACTAACCTACAAAAGTACAAATATCATTTATATCAACACAAAAACAATAAACCATCGAAATTCAGGAGATGTTCTGTTGCAAGTGGACACTCACATGAACAAGCAGTCTAGATGTTGCACTGCAGATTTGACCATTAGTCCAAAAACAGCCAAAAGCAGCCCATTCAGCAGCTGTCCAATTTAAAATAGATTTTGACATGTTATGAGATGTATTTGATCGTAAGTTTTACACTTTTACTAGATAATAAAGCACCGACGTTGCCTGAACTTAATGCCCACTAACCTTGATCCAAATCAACATCTTCAAAGATGATAATTGGACTTTTCCCACCAAGTTCTAATGAAACAGGCTGCAGTTTATGTTAGAATTGATGTTGTCAAAGGAACTATAATTAATTTCACAAAAATTTATATATGGACTAAACATGCTATGACATACCTTGACCAGTTGAGCAGCAGAAGACATAATCTTGCTACCAGTAGCAGTGCTCCCAGTAAATGCAACCTATTAAACAGAAATGTGATGGACAGAAGCATATGAAGAAGAGTTCACATCCACATATTCAATATTCGGGGAGCTACACAAATGCACTAAGAACGTAAAGCTTAAAGAGGACAAGGAGCCAAGGATGAACCTTGTCAACATCAGGGTGGGATGCTAATGGGCCACCAGCTTCTGGGCCATATCCTGACAATATATTTAGCACACCTGGAGGAAGTCCCACTTCTCTGCACACATCAGCCAATTCTAGACAAGTCCTGATATAAGAAATCATGTAACAAAGTATTAGTATAAAAGAAGCATCAGAAAGAGATTCTAGCTTGAAATGTTTTGACAAGAAACATACACAGATGCCATTTCTGAGGGCTTAAGTATTGCTGCACAACCAGCAGCAAGAGCTGGAGCAACTTTCCATGTAGCCATAAGAAGTGGGTAGTTCCTTCAACAAAGAAAAAGATTAGCAACACTAAGCATCAGATTTAGCTGTAATTCTGTAAAGAGATCTTAATCCAAATACCTTATGAACTACAGTGTTCTCAGTTTAGGTAAGATGTCAAACTCAAGTGTGTCATTAGTGTAAAATTCGAAATGCATGGGATGCTAAAAAGAAAATTTGCTAAAATCTCATAGCCCATATCTAGTCTTATTTGTCTGTCTAGATGATATGGACATATGATCCACCCAAACAAGGTACTCAGTACACATAAAGACAATGAAGATTAATCATGTGGTACAAAATGACAATGACTGAGGTAATCTTGTATTCTTGTGGTATCATGTTGCACTTCCTCAATTTGACTGATTGCCTTGTCAATTTAGTTAGCAACACTACTACTATCTTCCCTAAATAAATCTGATGACACCAACAAATGGGAGTTCTTTAAAGTTGTTTCATTTTCACCTTTTATATTTTGAGGGATGGGGGCTAAGGTCAAAACTTACCACGGAGAAATTAACCCAACAACACCAATGGGCTGCCTGAGCACATGAGACTTGAATGTCTCCATAGGAAGGGCAATTGGAGCCTTTTGTTTTGCATCAAGAGCTTCTGCTTGATCAGCATAGTATTCAAAACACCCAGCAACATCATCCTGTACATAAGAACAAAAGCCTTGGTTACTAATTAGTACTCAAGAAAGACACAGAATCAAGAATTATTGAACACAAGATTACAAGCTTACAATATCCCATGCTGCTTCATCCAAAGGTTTTCCACAATCCATGGCTTCAAGCTTTGCAAATTCATCTTTTCTTTCTGTTACCTGCATGTGAAGCTAAAGTAAGCCTTGATATTGCAATCCCTGAAGTCCACACCAGTATCAAGCAGATCCATATTTTCTACCCAAGTACCCCTGTGTAAAGATAGAGAGAGGCGAAGCATATTTTATTTGGAGATCTGCAGGTCCAACGAGGCAATATGAGGGTTTGTTTGCGTGGAGGGGGGGGGGGAGGTGGTGTGAAGGAGATCTCCAAAGAGAATTCCCAGCCAAAGACAAGTGATTAAGCATCTTACACCTAAAGGATATAAGGAAGGTGGGAACTTTACTACTACGCTACCCCCTGATTCTCAACCAATATATGACCCTTCAAGGATTACATACAATTGAGTCTTGAATACCAATGGGAAACGAGGACAGTCAGCCTTACATCCCAAAAGCTAGGAAAGCGAAGACAGACCTCAAGACTATTATAAGATATACACCTAGGAAATCCACTACAATAGTACTTAACCATTCAGTGGTATCACCAAAAGTGCTCAAATTCTCTGACTAGCTAACCTACAAGCTCACTCAAATTACTAGAAGATCCGATAGGCATTAACACACACCTTCAACTTAGATAAAAACTGAACATCCATGCATAATATGTTCATCCATTAAAAAACAAAGTTGAAATGTTGCTCAAGAGAGAATCTTGAACTCAAATGAAATGAGGAGAAATGATATATCCTAAAGTCTTCTGCAAATTCCCACTAAAAGCAAAAATAAAGACATTAAAGATAATTAACCAACACTTGTAGTGCAATCAACTAGCTGATTAACTTCCAATTTCCAGCTAGTAGCTTTTAACATTAAGTTAAAATTCATCTTTCACCTAGCATTCTAACAAAGTTTTCCAAACATATACTACATGTGCTATCCATTTTATCACTCCTCCACTTTGATCAAATAAAAATAGAATCATCAAACCCAAAACCAAAGTGTTCCAATTCGCCTACAATTCCAACCTCCAAAAAATTAGCATTGGTACTCCAACTACACAAACTTATCAAAACATGATCATATTACCAAATCCGATCAAATCAGCCACTAAATCCATACCCTCTTAGCGATAGCACGTAAGTACTTGGCACGATGAGCTCCAGATGCAGCTGCCCAATCTGCCCCTTTGTTCCTCTTTAGAGCCCTTCTAGCTGCAGCCACTGCAAGCTCCACATCCTCAGCAGTTGCTGCCGGAATGTCACCTATGGGAGTAAAACCCCATTTTGATTAACAACCCAGTTCATTAAATACAATATCAATCACTGTTAAAAAACAATATCAATCTCTAATCAACAAATCCACAAAAAAGTAATTTCAATCCCCCAATAAATCATTCTATCACCTTCCAATCAAACCCAATATAAAAAAATGTTACCAGTACTACATCAAGTTCAGAGATGATTTAAAAAAGACATCAAATTTCAACAAATACCCAAGTCAAAAAATGCAATCACAAACTCAAATCCCAATAAATCACACTATCAGAAAAATAAATAAAAAAATCCCATCAAATTATATACACTATAAGCAAATCTTTAGCAGTTGAATAACACAATGCTAGGATCATAATGAACTACAAGTCTAAAAATGAAGAAATTAAGTTGAAAGAAAGCATGACACTTAAAGAAATTTATGGGTTTTTTCGATTAAACTAACCGATAATCTCTTCAGTGGAAGGATTGATGACAGGAATGCGATTCTTGTTGATGGGTTCTTTCCATTCACCGTCAATGAATAGCTGACGAGAAGGAATCGCCATTTTTCTTGGATAAAGAGAAATGAGTAGAAAGAAAGTTGATGAAATAATACGAAATAATATAGAGGATTTGAAGGAGAAAAAACACGTGAAGATTGAGGTTGATGATTTAAACCGCTATTGTCCTATGGATTATTCTAGAATGGATTGGGAATTGTGCCACAATTTTAATTTTTTTTTTTTTTTTGTAGAGATGTTACTCTGTTTTCCTTAAAATGTTGGAGTACTTTTGGTATTGTGCTACTAAAAGTTAGAAACTTGAAACTAGTTATTGGATGGATTGAGAGCATGAGATAATTCAAGTGGTTAGAGTTTTTCTTTCGGTTTTAAGTAGTTATGAGATCGATTATCATCGATCGTCCTTGTGGGTCTTAAATACAAAAAGAGAAAAAAAAAAGATCGAGCTATTTGGGTTTGTTATTTAGAAGAAAGCATGTGAATAATGTAGAAGTCAACCTGGTGCAATATTAAAAAAACAAAGGAAGTTCTAAAGTTATACTCGTTTAACATAATGTTTAAGTGACACAAGTTGAAATGATCTTCTTTACGAAACAACACAAACATAAATAAATCAGATTTATCGTGGTATCTTTGTTTTATAAGGAAAATGATATATGCTACCCTTAGAGCTGCATATAAGAAGCTAAAAATAGAAATAATTGACAATAAATAAACATTTATTACACCGATTCACTCGTGAATTGTCGATAAATTCACAACTAAATACTAATAAAAGGAAGTATATTAGATGCTTATATGACCCATCATATAATGAACCAAAGTTTAAAACTTATTAAAATTATGATAAATTGGAAAACTAACAATTAAAAAGTGAAAACATTTTTCTTTTGTTTTGATTTTTTGTTTTAAAAAAAAAACTTAAAATTGAAAAACAAAAACAATGTCAAACAAGCCCTAAGAAGAGTTTTTTTTATTTATTTTTTTTATTACTCCGTATTATTATTATATTATGGTAAAATACGGGAGTGTCCTTCTCATCACAAGAGGGGTAAATAAAAAGAGGTTGGAATGGTCTATTTTGGGAAATTGATTTTGGCACACCCTTTATTGATTTTGGCACACCCCTATGTGAGAAGAGCATAGAAAACTGTGCTCTCACATAGGGGTGTGCCAAAAGCAATTGAGGGTGTGCCAAAATCATTTCCCTCTATTTTGTCATGAACGTGTGTGAATTATTAGGTAAACAATTTTTTTTTTTTTTTTTATTTATAGGATTTGATTTGCTAAATAATGTTGATATAATGTACTTGTAGTGATTAGTGAGTCATACCTTTGGAAATATGGTATGTTTAATGTTTCCTATCTTATTATGTTATCTTAACTCTTAAGGTTTGTATATACATATAATAAGTACTGATGAATAATAAACAATAAAACAAGTTATGCTATTAGCCCTTTTACCCTTAAACAGGAAGATGGTTAATCTCATTTTTTGCCCAAGGTTGGCACATACAATGATACAAATGATACAATTCACCTTCGTTTATATTTATTATACGGTTGAGCTATTTGGCGCATACTTAATGGGAGATCTCTAGTGATCCAATGAAGTTTTAGAAAGACATAATACTATGAAAATTTATCTGAGATTTTCCAACATCGATCCCGAAAATCACAAAGGTATGAATTTTGCCTTCATCAAAGTAATAATTGTCTGTTCTACTCCATCTGCCTAGAGGTGATGGTAACTCAAATGAAACTCATAGTATACAGTCATAAACCCTCATTCAGCTCCACTGTCGAAACTTAAGCAAGGAATTAATGAATAACATGAATAGAAAAACAGAAGTACAGAACATACTGTGTCATGAGTTCATGACTTGCGAGTGTAGAATTGTAGATGAACAAAGAGTTTCGTAGTCAAACTACGTACCATCTTATTTCTGATCCAATTCAATTGTCTGAAGTAATAATACACGCAACAAAATTAAGCTTTGCTAAGCGGAACTCCAGCATCAAACAACCTTTATTCACTCCATACATACTGTAAACTAGACCTCTGTGAATCATTTCAAGATCCAGTCTCACCACAGTTCACTTTACTACAATGCCGATATTCAAATTACCTCACAGCTTCAAGGAGACTTGTACCAGCCCCATGGTTCATCAGAAATATCACTAGTCACCTGCTTGATATTTAAGTAATTCTCGATACCCCTGTAGAATTTACAAAGAGTATACATCAAGGAGGAAGCATCGTAGCAGAAATCACGATTCACTGTGAATAAGAAAAGAGAGATTCTGTTAGTGTAAGCTTACCATTCTCCAAGTTCACGTCCAAATCCACTACGCTTGATTCCTCCCCATGGAGCTTGAACAAAGCATGGTTGTGAGCAATTAACCCAAACAGCTCCAACTTCTAGAGCCTGCATAACCAAACAAATAAGGAATAGACAAAACTTGCAGAGCTAAATCTTGAATCAACCAAGAAAACAACATGGTTTACTTGACTGGTACAATTATACTTACCTTAGTTACCCTCTCACATCTTTCAAGATCTTTAGAAAACACAGCAGCAGCTAAACCATACCTGGAAATTACAAACTAAGATCAATACAAGGAAGAGTTTCTCTAAGGAGGCAGAATCATTATTTGACAAACTTACTGTGTATCATTTGCCAATTCAATGGCTTCATCTTCAGTACTAAATGTTTTAACACATATGACAGGACCAAATACTTCCTCCTTCCATATTTGCATGGATGTGGAGATATCAGTAATAATGGTGGGCTCAATAAAATACCCTTTCTTCAAATGCTGTACAAATACATCACAGATTCAGGCCTCGTTAGTCATTAGGTTTTAGCATTGCGCGGTTAGCTTGAAGCAATAATATTACTAATTAAATTATCAGTAAATAAGTTGGGTTTGCAAGTTTAACAAGATTATAGTATGAACAGATTTATGCATAGGGATTTAGCATGTAAACCATTTTGCTTCTAGTACCCAAAATGAAAAAGAAAAAAAAAGGTAGCATTCTGAAGATTATATTTTCAGGGGTAATATGCTGAGTGTGTTCCAAACATTCATATTAGCATTTAATTTGATGCTTATCAGATTCCAAATAAACTTTGTTCTATTTAATTTAATGTGCAGTTCACCAAATAATTCTATTTTTGTACTCAGAAACAAATTTATTTTACCTCAGGGCGGGAGCCTCCATACAAAATAGTTGCCCCTTCACTCTTTGCTGTTGATATGAAATTCATAATTTTGTCGTACTGAAGCAAATGAAGTAAACATTAGATGGTTCCGCTGGCTCAGAATTGTAAAAGCTAAAATTAAGAAATAAGCCACAATACCTGTCCTTTACTAATAACAGGGCCAAGCCGGCATCCTTCCTCAAATGGGTCAGAAATTTTTATGTTTTTTGTCCATTTAACCATCCTATCAACAAATTCGGTTGCAATACTTTCCTGTAAAATGATTATTGAACAGATAATTCCAAAGTCAGAAAAGGATCCTTCTTAGCAGACTTGTACATACTTAGTAATGAAAATCAATACCGGTAACTAGTTAACGTCAATTCATCAAATTTCTTGCAAAATAGGATGCTTACATGCACAAGAAGTCTAGACGTTGCACTACATATTTGACCATTTGTCCAGAAAACGCCAAAAATAGTCCATTCAACAGCTGCTCAATTACAAATTTCAATATGTTAAAAGATGGAATTGATTAAGCTTCTCTGATGAACAAAGGTCAGAAAAATTTGATTCTGAAATAAAAAGATATATTAGATACTAAAAGAACCAAATTTTGTTTGATCTTAGATCAACTAACCTGTATCAATATCAATATCTTCAAACATAATAATAGGACTTTTACCTCCAAGCTCTAATGTAACAGGCTGCAATCAAGTTAAGGTTAGAAATGGGGGCACACAAAACATAGAAAGAAGATTGAAATTTTGGCTGAACTTCTCTACCTTAACTAGCTGGGCAGCAGAAGCCATAATCTTGCTGCCAGTGGCACTACTCCCAGTAAATGCAACCTGTTTTATTCAAAAATATGGTCACATTTAAAACAATATGAATCACAAAAAGTTTTTAAAAGGCAAAGCTTGTGGGGGGAAGGTAAAACCTTGTCAATATCAGGATGAGATACTATTGGTGCACCAGCATCAGGGCCTAATCCTGTCAAAATATTCAACACACCGGGAGGAAGTCCCACTTCGTTACAAACTTCACCAAATTCTAGACAAGTCCTGAAAGCCATACAATTTGTTATCTGACATTAGCATTGACTGTTGCATAGAGAAAGCATGTTTATATAATAGAGCTTTGGTGAATAACATACACAGATGCCAACTCTGACGGTTTAAGTACAGCTGTGCAACCAGCAGCAAGTGCTGGAGCAATTTTCCATGTAGCCATTAGAAGTGGGTAATTCCTTCAGCAGAAAGAAAAGGGAAAACAAAAAAAATTAAAAAGGATCAGTAACAAACTAACAGTAAGCATGGCACAGCCAAAGGCCCCAAGCATTGCAATTTTAGGCAGAAGGAATTACCATGGGGATATTAATCCAACAACACCAATGGGCTGCCTGAGAACATGACTTTTAAATCTATCCATAGGCAGGGTGACTGGAGCCTTTTGTTTGGCATCCAGAGCTTCGGCTTGTCCGGCAAAATATTCAAAACATGAAGCAACATCATCCTAAAAAAATGCAATCGAAGCATGAAACTCAATAGGAATGCGGAGTCAAGAATCTAAAAGAGTATATTCAAATTGTTCGCTCACAATGTCCAACACTGCTTCATCAAATGGTTTTCCAGAATCAAGGGTTTCCAGCTTAACGAAATGATCTTTTCTTTCTTTTACCTGCAAAATAAAAGTCGGATTTAGGTATATATTTGACTAAATCATCAATTTTATTCCAATTTCTCAAAGAAATAAACCTTTCAACCAAAAATACACTTGAATCAGATATACATAGATAGAAAACAACTTGAATACTACAAAACAAATTTGAAAGTAACTAAGTCTTATAAGGGTCCAGTAGTACCCCCAAATTCAGTAATATTTAGCCCTTGACCCATTGTTGCTATGTCCAAGAAGTATAGTTAATGACTAAGATCAGATAACACTGAATTCTTTAATGACTAACACATGGTAGATAATAAGCTCAAGCTCAAACTACCACATATCCTACTTCTGCTGATCTGCTAAACCAACAGCTTAGCCATACCAGGAACCACAACTCAAACTAGAATATACGAACATCAACATGCCTGTGCCCCTTGATAACTATATAACATATGGCAGAGTTTAAAAGGTCATATACTCACTGCTCACATGTACTGTACACTATCATACCTCTGTAACTGCAACTGTTAGATAACCTTGAGTCCAAAAGGCATAAATGAACATGATATTTCCACAAGTTAAACTCTATAGTCCTCACTTTATTGTCATTTAAAGCATGAAAATAAGTTCAGATATGAGCCAATAAGTAATGTTATGGGGCAAAAGGGCTACCCAGGTCCATCTACAAAAAGTATAGGTAAGTTAAATTAAATACAATCAGTTGATTCAGTTCAGATACGTGAAACTCAGATCAAGAGAAATACACCCTTTTGTGTATAGAATAAGAAAACATTGCTCCATTTTTTAGCAATGCCGCCCTGTCTTAGAGGGTAGAAGGGTCAATTGGACAATAAAAATGGAAAATGAAACTAAATTATGTCGAATTACCTATATACTACCAGAATTGCGCACTTTGGCCCAATAACTAAGATGAACTCGAAACAATATAACTCCAAAAATATCATCCCAGCATCATAGAATATACAAAACATGACTGCCTATTTGCTTATACAATCCAAATTGGTTCCGCATACTACCACAAGAGACTAAATTCAGGAAAACAACAGTTTTACCCAGAAATGTCCATCTGATGAACTTATTTGACCTATATAAAGAACTCTGAAACATTAATGTACCACATTCAATCCAAAGAGGAAACTTTACCCAATAATAACACTTACTGTACATAAATTTCATTTCAAAACTATATGAAAACAATTATTTTAAGCACTTTTTACAGCTTACAGAGTTACAGATCAAATTCCCAAACCAAAATATGACATGCAAATTATGCCAACATCACCAACCCACAAATAATTCAGCAATAAAAATACCCAATTCAAATTTATCATCATCAAAATAAAAATAAACATCATACTTGTATAATTTAGTACTTTGTCAATCAAAAACATAGATTAAACTCAGAACCTTAGCAGCAATAGCACGCAAGTATTTAGCACGATGAGCACCAGAAGTTGCGGCCCAATCTCTGCCTTTGTTCCTCCTAAACGCTTTTCTAGCTGCCACCACTGCAACCTCAACATCCTCTGCAGTTGCTGCCGGAATATCACCTGAAAATACCCTTCAATTAATACCCACATCCCTAAAACATGAACTCTAGCAAACCCGCTAAGTATAAGCATTAAATACATTTCCTAAACGCGCATTTATTTAAAAATCCGTGTCAAAATCGCGTGTCAATCGGTCTTACTAATGTTTAGCTTAAATAAGTAATTAAAACACCCACTTGGGTATGTACTATTATATGATGAAACATCAATATTTTAGCTCATTAACTCCAATTATTACATAGAAATTGAGAAATTTATTAATTTTATTAAGAATCTAACCGATGATTTCCTCAGTAGAAGGATTAATGATGGGTATGCGATTTTTTTTAAGGGGTTCTCTCCACTCTCCATCGATGAAGAGTTGACGAACAGGCATAGGAAACGCCATTTTAGGTGAATTAACAAGAAATGAAAAGGGGAGGAGAGAGAAAGAGTGGGAAGCAAAGAGTGAGAGTAAAATAGTGTTGTTTATATAATTGAATTGAAGGTAGTACCAACTTTAATTTAACCATGACGTTTATGGACATTGATGAATTGACTCTTAGGATGGGGATGAATAATGAATTACTACGTGGCTACTCGTTGCATATATGTCCATTTTTCATGGGTCCCTTCTGATAATGGAACTTTTCTAATTTTTTATTTTCTCGGTTTCGTTTATTATGATATAGTTGACACCTTTTGACTTTGTACTACTATAATCTTGATCCGATTGTTTTTTTTATAATTATAATATGTGATTTTTTAGATTAATCTCAAATACCTACCCATTATGTACTAGTAATATATTTTTAAACGATCTTGCTAACGAGCGCCCCGGAGCGTTAGATAAGGATAAATTATATTGGTTAAAATGGTATTAAGTTAGGAATTCATGACAAAATCACGCGTCGTTCGGTGTAATTAATATTAATTTTACTCTAATATTTGTACTTTAATTCTCTTATCTAACGCTCCGGGGGCGCTTATTAGCTTTTGCCATTTAAAAGGTAGCTACTTCATTTTTTTTAGTGATTAATAATGCATGTCTAAGTTATATTTCACTTCGTAACATGTTTTTAAAATAAAAAAATTAAAATTAAAATTAAAAAAAAATTGGCAGAGAGAGATAACAAAGCTAGGATGAAAACCATAATAGGTAAATGACTAAATATAGATGTAGTAATTTGTAATTGTATTTTGCTAATGTCATACATCTATTGCCCCATTGGCTATTGGTTAAGTTAACGGAGGTAGTATATATCTTTAATAGTGTGAGTGTATGACCTGCTTTAAAGAATACTATGTATACGCGTATCTAAGCTAATTTATCCTCATATAATAATTGTTTCATAACTATACTCTTCTTTTTCTCTCCAAGGTTTTCAATATGTCTAGCTAAACTGCTAAATTGATATAAAGAAGGAATCAATTGTCTTGCATAATCCAATTAATCGGCTCATATAGCATAATCCAATTAATTGGCTCATATAATTAATCGGCTTGCATAAATTTTAGGAGATCAATTGTTCTTTGATTTTCTTTTCAAATTTCCATATGAACCAACAAATTCACTATTCCATAAAAGCATGCATATTGCTGTTGTTAAAAAAAAAAAAAAAAAAAAAAAAAAAAAAAAAAAAAAAAAAAAAAAAAACATGCATATTCATTGTGATTTGTCAGAATGTTAGAACTTATATGAAACCAACAAATTTATTTTTCCAAATCACTCTTTTGGTGAGATAGTTATAGAGTTGAGTAACATGTTAGTAGTTTAAGTGCAATAGATTTTAGAAGAAATATTTGATGTATGTGGCTGATACCTTCTTTAGTTATATTAGTGGTTGCAATCTAATGTTGGTGCAAGGCTTATTACAAATTACAACCATAAATCACAACGCTTTTTGTTTTGTTTTTTGTATTATTTTTCTTTTTCTTTCTTTTTTTTTTCCCTGAGAAAGTTTATGGACAAATGATGACAAGCAACTTGTTTGGTGTTGGAAACAATCGAATGTCATTTTCTAGTCTGGTGATTAAAAAAATTTGAGAGGCACCTTGGCCCCCTTATATGAAGTTATGATCAATATTCAGCATATCAAAATATAAAAGGAAAAATAAATTCACTTAATTTCAGTTCAATTTAGGGTCTGTTCTCTTACGTTGAAATTTAGTTCAGCTCAGCTTCTAATTTTCTTCTCTTATAAAATATTCAGTTAAGTTAAGTTCAGTTCAGTTCAGCTCAGTTCAGTCAATGAGAACAGGCCCTTAGTTCAGCTTCAATCACGTTAGGGCCTGTTCTCATTGATTGAACTCAGCTGAACTGAACTGAACTAAATATTTTATAAGAGAAGGAAATTAGAAGCTGAACTGAACTGAACTGAACTGAATTGAACTGAGCTGAACTGATCTGATCTGAATTTCAACGTAAGAGAACAGGCCCTTAGATTTACTTTAGTTCACTTCTTAATTTTCTTTTCTCATAAATAATTTATTTCAATTCAGTTCAGCTCCAATCAGTTCAGTTAAGCTCAGCTCCATTCAGAACAGACCCTAAATAAGACCTCGTTAAACAACATTTTTATCAAACTCCAACATTCAAAGTCCAAAATAATTAATAATACTCCCTCTATTCTTTAATGATCGTCTCTTATGGGAAATTTTCACGAAAATTAATAAACATAAATAAGTAATAAAAGTACATTCAAAAGGTAACTTTACATAGGGTATGTAAAAGAGTAGGGAAAGAAAGTACGAGTAATAAAAATACACGAAAAAACAAAATTTACATGAAAAAGCTAAATTTGTACAAATATTATTGCAAATTAGAGATAATTTTGGTATATATATATATATATATATATATATATATATATATATATATATATATATATATATATATATATATATATATATATATATATATATATAGTTGTTGGAAAAGGTAAATGGAATAAACATTATGGGACTAAAATTTGGTCAAAAGGGACTACCAGAAGGAAGGGAGTAATAAATATGAAGTGCTTCTTGTGTTAAATGAAAATTGATAAAGGTTTTTTTTTTTTTTTTTTTTCTTCCTTGTATTGCAAATCAAGCTAAGCTTCGTCAATGTACAAAATTAATGATACTTTAAGGGAAAGAGTTCATACAAGATGAACTCTAAACAACGTGTCCCATCTAGTCACAAGATGGGCAACGATATTGTTGCCTTTCTTAACTTGAGAAATATTAATGATGTTAAAAGAATATAACAGCCTTCTAATATTAACATAAATTAAAAAGTCAGGAACACAACCAACAATTGGACTATCATAGCAACTTGAAGGTCTTGAACCACTCCAAGTGCATCCGATCATCCATGGATACTTGGATAGTCATGTCTACGTTTTCTCTGATCTAAGCTAAACTTTAATAGCCACAATAACCAAGATGTGACATATATCACATTTTTATACAACAACATAAATACATAATACATACTTGTGTAACAACCGTAACAATAACATGGACTACATTTGATCTATGGATTAATCACGTCTACCTTTTCATATAGTCTAGGAAAGTAATTAATATCTTATTTCAAATTTTAAAATCCCTCTTAAAGGTGTTCTCTGTGATTTGCTTTATTAACCTAATGTCTTTAATGCTTAGATACATGTCATTTTAACTTAAATAAATGAGAGTCGCAATATGTATCATATTGAGAATCTTATTGATGAGTTGATGATTGTGTATTAGCCTATTAGGCTATTAGTTTAGATGTATTTTTTCTCAAAGTCGACCTCAAAAGAACCTGCTTAAAACCATCATTTAGCAAGCTAGCATGTTGGGCTATGTTTGGCATATTCTACTTTCAAGGGATTCACTCATCTCATTATTACTCATATAGTCTTACTCTCTTCGTCCTATTTTTATTTGAACATATTCTTTGTATTATTATACCAAGCTAATACACAGTCATCAACTCAATGTTTCTACATCTAATAACACGATGTTTAGCTTAGACTAAAGATTTAGGTCCCGATCTCTTTACCTTATTTTTGTTGAAGTGAAATTATTTTTACCGAAACAAATTACTACGTATTTGCTGAACTTAAATTATTTTACTGAACTTAATTTAATTTTACTGAAATGAAATTATTTTTGCTGAACTGAAATATTTTTACGGATTTTCTGTTATAATTCTTCTTTAAGAAAATTGAATTTTACTAAACTGAACTTATTTTTACTGAACTTAAATTATTTTTACTTAACTGAAATTAATTTTACAAAACTGAACTTATTGATACTGAACTGAAATTATTTTTATTTAATATTATTTTTTTTTAAAGTGAAGAGAACAGTTGAATTAAAACACATCAAAAGAACTTTCATTAAAATAAATTAAAAAATTGCTTAAACACCAAGAGCATTGCACAACCAGCAATACAAACTTTATACTGGTAATTGCTCAACTACAATAAGACAAAAACTAATTCAGCATATAATTGACACAATTAACTAGTTTATAATGTGAAAGCAAAATTCATGAATAATTTGTCATTGCATGGGAAATTCGAATCTTGATTACCTAGTATTAACATATATAATTGCAAATCAATTGAGGCCTAATTAGTCTTTGTAGAAAGATTCTTCGCCTAATAATATGATGATGTTATTATTATGATTATTAAAAAAATGAAAGCGTGAATAATTATCCTTCCTTTGAATTTGTATTTAATTTTATTTTATAGGAATTTTCATACTTAAACATATTTCCCTTTTGAATAGAGGCAAAGGAAGATAACCAATAAGTAATTGTAGTTGACCCATCAAGGTGGACGGTGGTTGTTGGCGTGCTGATGATTCTTATTGCAACTTTTTGTTATATGGACAACTAAGGGCCCGTTCACATTTATTGAATTGAGTTGAACTAAATTGAACTGAACTGATTGGAGCTGAGCTGAACTGAACTAAACAGAGCTGAAATTAATATTTTATGAGTGGGGAAAATTAAGAGTTGAACTGAAGTGAAATTAAGTAAATGTGAACAGACCCTAAAGCATGCATAATGTTAATTCAATGTTTCTTAGTATGAATTACATAAAATATTTACGAGGTTAAAACGTATTTTTTAAAAAGTGTTTTTATCTTTTGATTTAATGATTCAAACTAATTTTTGTTGACTATTATTTTTGTGAGTGGCAGTGATTAGAAGTTGTTTAATAAAATTAAGATTTGATCATAGTCAATAACTATTCAATAAGTGATAGATAGTATAAAAAAAATTGAAATATATAAAAATCGAAATAATCTGATACCTTACATTAAAATCTCTAGTTTCAATAGAAATTAAAATCTCATACTTCATATTTCACAACAACAATAAATAAGTCTTATATACATTTTTTTTCCATACTTCCTCGCTTTATATTGTTCCCCTATTTAAATCTTTTGGTAAGACAGTACAAGGTTGGTGTTAGACCGAGAAGAATTGAACCATATAAAATGGAAGGAGTATAAATATATTTGTGATAAAATAGATTATCAGGAGATTGAGATTTGCAGCAAAAATAAACAGAGAAAAATAGAAATAGATTTATACAAAATCGAACTTTTTACACTACGGTGTATTTTGTATGTATAAATGTATAATATACATTCATATGCAAAAAAAAAAAAAAAAAAAAAAAAAAAAAAAAAAAAAAAAAATAATAATAATAATAATAATAATTAAAAAAAAAAAAAAAGACGAGTCAAGGAATCTCAAATTACACAAAACTTGATCAAACAAATCGAATAGAATAAAGGTATAGATACATGTGAATAATCAAGACGATGATTAAGATCATATAATTACATGAAAGTAAGTTGTAACATACGTAATTTATAATCAATGTTTTTGGGTAGATTTTTGGTACTTGTCTTTGATCCAATTGAAACCCATTGAAGTACCCTGCTTGACCTTCTTAAAACCCGTTGAAGCAACTTCCTTAGTCTTATTAAGCCCTTCTTCGACCTTCTTCTTTGCTCCTCCTGATCCGTCGTTGTTGTTGTTCTTCTTCTTAGTCGTTTTTCCATCGTACTCGTGGCTACCATAAGCTGGTTGCGGATCCCATTGATCCGCCCACGACGTCTCATAACTAGAGTTCCCTGCCATTCTTTACAAAATTTATGATGTTACGAAAATAATGATGTGTTAAAAGGAGGATAGGATAAATAGGAGTTGTTTGTTGGTAAAAATTTGGTGTGTTCAAAGAAATTATGACACTTTTCTAAGCATGGTTTGAGAATTCAATGAGATTGGTATTTATATATATGGTGCAAATGTGGAATATTTCAACCGTGTTGAATGCCTTGCTTGGACCGCCGTTATACTTTACTTCGTATATTGTATTTCTACAATTAGTTAATATCGGTTATAGGAAACAAACCTAGCACCTTCCAACTTGCAGAAAATATTGCGTGGACCTGATTCATAATAATATTATTGTGAACCTAAGGTTTATGCACATGTAACTGACATTATAATCAACATAGTGACCCCTAATTTTAATATAGTAGCCTTATTTTTAACATAGTAACCTAATTTTAAAACTTGTGTGACCGTTAATATTATTATGAAGTTAAATTACGAAATTATGTTGAATAGTGACCTAATTTTAACGTAGTGATCTTTATTATTTATGACCATTATATTAAAATTTTCATTAGAAAAATAACTTCTTATAGCCTTTAATGTCACACTAACTCTTATTTCAACCTAATAAGCTTTATTTTAATATAGTGATCCTTTTTTATTAATAAAATAATCATATTGTCTCTAATGTTGGTGGTCTTTAATAAATTAGTGTGAAACAAGTCCATTTAAGAATTTGTATCCAACTTGATATTATTTTCTTTTCGATATTAATTATTATATCCCGTACCCCTGACATGTATATCGAATAGCTGTCATATTGACATAAAAATTGAGATTCGGCACGAGTGGATTATGATGTAGCGCGTAGGAGATGTCTACTAGAAGAGTAGAAGTTAGACCGACTAATGTGAACCTTCTGATTGCATGAAAGGTTTCTCGGAAGCTGCTTTCCTTTTTTGTCAACTTTTTCAATGTTATTTCTAATATTGGCCATATGATCAGGGTTTGTACGTAATCAATTACAAATACGGCCTTACATAATATTGGTCATTTACAAATTTTGTATGCGGCTCGCCACGTGACGACAGGGGTTACTTGTAGAATGTTATTGGTTTTGTCATGAGTTACTTGTAGGTGTTACTTGTATTCTGGGGTTACTTGTATGGGTGTTACTGGTTTTGGTCAAGGGTTACTTGTAAGGTGTACTAGTTTGGTATGGGGTTTGATCTGGAGTTACTTGTAGGAGTTACTCAGAATACAAGTAACCCATATAAGTAATCCCACGATACAAATAATCCATACAGGTAACCTCATAATACAAGTAACACCCTACAAGTAACCCCAGAATACAAGTAACTTTAAAATACAAATAACACCCTACAGGTAACCCCTATCGCACCATGTATGCGGCTAACCTCTGTTGATCATTATGATATAATTTGCTTTTTGCCAAACTTGACTAATATTTTTCTGAATTGAATTGAAAAATATGTGGAGCTTGATGTTAGAGAAATTGGTAAATCTAGAAGCTGTTGGTCCAGGTTTAGAAGTAGATGTACAAGTCCACCTACGGCAACTAAACAGCCAAAAGTCCTTAAAAAAAAAAAGTCAAAATAAAATGGCGTATAACTACACTCTAGAGATCTCTAGAAGCTTCACCCTGCATTACCTGCCCATCAAGGGCATCAACACATCGAAAAAAAATAAACCTTATCAGATTAATATCTGTTTTTTTTTATCTTTTCTTTTCTAATTAATTTTAAACTTAATTCAAACATTTATGACATACTCCGTAGAAAAATTGATAATTATCTTTATTTGATTAAACATTTTTGGACAAGGGAGTAATATTGACGTTAGAATGTTGGACAATAACGGACATAATTGTAACATTGATAAAAATTAACACAATATGAACCGCATAAAAAAAAAAGTAAAAAGAAAAAATAATGTTAATCAAACAAGTCATCACGATACGATACAAACGGTCACCATAATACATCTAATTAAGGAATTGATGATACTCTTTCATTGTATTCATTGTATCATATTGTTCTTCTTACTTGAAATATTTTTACGAGACAAAGTTAGTCAAAGTAGGAACATCAATATAAAAAGGAGAGAGTATATCTTATGAATGATGCATGTTACATTGCTACTGAATCCAACAATAATTTCGTAACCCAAATGGACCGAAATCTGTTAATTTTGGCGATGATTGAAGAAAACGACACCTTGAAAGTTGAACTTAACCTATTCGTGCAATCCACATGTTAGCTCAGGTGCATGTGCTCAGTTGCACTGATCAATTTTCTGTCAAAAATTCACCACAGCAACCAATGCAAGTTTTAGCTTTAAGTCTTCCTGAGCATTTGAGGTGATCAATAATGGTTCAACCCGTTAACCCCAAAAATCTATTTTGGCTTCACAAGCTCGTTATTTTTGTGGAATTAGTAAATGCAATATTGTTACAAATGCAACTTCTCCCCTAGATAAATATTTAGTCGTCAAAGTTTAATGTTTATTACTAGAAGTAATACGAAATTTTGTATCTATATAAATAACAACATATGATCAAAGAAAAATGAGTGAGTAGTCTAAGATTTCATTCCTTTCACTTAAAAAATACACCAAAAAATAAACAAACATGAAACATCACTACTTTTTAATGTTAAGCTTGTTTGCGAGACATTATTGATAAATACAATTAGGGTCTATTCTCTTCAGCTTATTTTCAGTTCAGTTCAGTTCTTAATATCCTTTTCTCATAAAATATTCAATTTAGTTCAGTGCAGTTCAGTTCCAATAAGTTCAGTTCAGTTCAGTTCAGCTCAGTTCAGTCATCAAAACAGGCCCGTAGTTATAAAATGATATATCTATTTTCATACATAAACCGTTATGTCCATGGTAATGAAACTCCATACAAGATGCATATTTTCTTGATTAATTTACTTCATAATTCATGACTCACTAATGGGCTTTTGTCAATAGACTCAAACCTAGCCATCTTTCCACAAAACATCATCAAATGCAATTTGTGTTCAAGTAACATTGTTAATTTTTGTCATGTTGATTGACATTGTAAGCCCACAATGTCTTTGGCCCATTTCAGTAATCACTAAACCAATTAAAGAAAATGGGCCTAACAGTCCAACACACATGAAAAATATCTTTGATCTATCCAACATAATTGTAGTTTTAACTTCATTTTATTCAAATTAATATCATTAAATAATTAAATTAGATTTTTAAATTTTCTTGTTATATCAAGTTGTAACTTGTAAGTTAGGAGATTATAAGTTAATTCAATTTTCAAACTATATTGATTACTCTAGGTGTTTCTTTCATTCTATGCATGGGCTAATAACAAATGAAGATTGAGAATTATTTATTCTCCTTATACATATCCTATTATTATAGGTGGTATAGGTTGAACAAACTCTTTAGAGATTTAAAATCTCAAGCTATTGACTAATTTAAATGAGTTTACTATAATCTAAATTATCTAAATAATACTTGTTTGACTTGACTTGGTTTATTTACATCCACATATATTGGAATCTCTTGTGAACAATGGTCGACCTTGATTATAAATATATTCAGTTTGGTCTATCATTACATGAATCTTCTTTCATAAACCCAAGTATATCCACTCCTAAATTTACATGTATCTTGCATTTTATAAAATAAAGTCATTAATTAAAACTATGGAGGAAAAAAAAATGACATAAAAGTATGATAAGTTAAGGGTAATAGGTTGATTGTAAAGCTCTTTATTCTTGTTTGATCATATCATCAGCATATTTATACAAGTTCAAACTTTTGTGTAGAAGGGAAACCTATGACATTAAAGAAACTAACTATGCTTCATACAACCACTACTACATATTTTCACACAATTCTATATATGAATTTCACCAAGATATACTATATTTCCATTAACTAGTAGCAAAAAATTTGTATGACAATCAAGTCATGTGACGGTGTGGCTTACTTGATAATTAACATGGTATCAGAGTTAAATTGAAACCTTTAATGACTTGAATATCCTCTACGATAAAGGAATTCACATGGGACTTCATAAAGTTAATACCTTTTCCCATGAAAAGTCACATGTGAGTGTTTTATATTTGCGTTATTTTGACTTTTTAAATATTAGTATGTATAGTTTTTACTGATAGATAACTAAAGATATTAATGGTCAAAGTTATATCTTGACAAATGTGCTAGTTTTAATGATGCATATATGAAAAACGGAAGGAGTATTAAACAGTAAGTGAGAATAAGATGTTAGTTCTCCACTTTCTCTTTCTCTTAATAACGTGTGCAACACCTACACATACATAACATGATATCGAAAGTGCTGTCCATAACTTGATCCTTAGTTTTAAGGTGAAATCTGATTTGATGTACGGTCTCTATTTATACATGTGGCTCTCTTTATAAAAAATGTACCCTCTCCACGACTCCACCCCATAAATTCTTTAGCTTGTGAAACAATGAGTCACCTTGTAATTGCTATTCATTCATGTTCGACCAACCATCACATAATCACATGAATTCCCCTAGAGACCTAGACCTTCATTAACAAACGAGGAGCGTCTTATCAGTTATCATAGACCTATTTCTTCAAAATAATTATTCTCTTAGAATGATTTCATGTTGGATGTCATATTTTTGATGTCATATAACATGATTTGTTCATTCATATATTATAAGATCTCAACTGAAATAATTTGTCTGCGTAAATCCCACCAAATGAATAAAAAAAAAGGTGCAATCCTAAGCAAATTGCACTACGTCTTTTCCATGAATAAAAAGTGGCTGCAACACTCAACCTTCCACTACACCCTAAAGTAGAAACATGCAATTATAGGATGATTTGTGAATAGGAAAGTAATTATTAATTATAATTAGGATTATATCTGAGTATTTTAAGGCGTTAAACAACCTAATACTACCATTTTTGTGGTTTGTTTATAGGTAATACTTAATCAAACATTATTTGACGATCTATTATTAACTTTGGTTTCTAATGGTTCATATGATTTGAGTTTTGTGTGTGTATGTCCATGTGCACCATGCCCACTCCCTAGCCCCCACTCTTGCATAAAAAACAAGCATATAATTCTATTTTCTTGGTCTGTAACATGCATTAACTCAACAATGTTACTCTCAAAACATAAAAAGTGGAAGATTTGGAAAAAAAAAAAATGAAAAAAAAGAAAAAATAGAGGGAAAAAAAACATATATAACTCTTTAATCATCATACATCTTACACGAGTTGCCTTAAATAATCAATACTCTCAATTTATGTAACACGTTATGAAGTAGTACAAATATTGTGATATCGGGCTATCTAGCTTACAACATATTTTCCATGATGATTAATCATTATAATAATCAATCTACATTTTAGCACATATACATCTTTCCTTTTTTTTTTTTTTTTTTTTTTTTTTTTTTTTTTTTTTTTTTTTTTTTTTTTTTTCCAAATCCTAGAAATATTAGAGTTCATAGTCACATATACACAATAAAGCTTTCATGATATGATCAAATGGATGGCATACCTAAGTTCAAACATTATTAAAAAAGACACTCTTAGTAATATTAGCAATATGCATTAGTCACCATGTACCTTAAAATCATTCATTACATAAAAACTAGATTCAATTATTATCTTTTGAATGTTATACACAAATTTGAATGAATACAAGTATACATCCATTATCAGAAGATTCTGAACACTTGTAACAAACAAATCATGATACGCCTATATAGAGAGTCAATTTACAATCATCAACTATCCAAAATTTTATGAGTTTTCAATATTTAAAAGAGAGAAAAAAAAAAAGTACTTTCATGAATTGAATTTGACACGTATACCCCTTCATTAAATATTACAATAATTTCATTGGCAATCATACAATAATCTAAATCAATTTATGTATTACTACTTTAACAAAAAAAATTGTCACAAGTTATACATGTTCAATGTCTGTAATCATCAATGTTTGCGACTTTACAAAAGATTCACTAATCTCCTAATCAAACCCCCCCCCCCAAAAAAAAAAAAGGTATTAATGAGTTATTAGATGATTAGCTCTAAGTAAAAAGACCAAATCACCAAAGTACCTTTAATAAAAGCAACACTAACAAATCAACAATCAATTTGAAGGGAAATATTACATTTATAACGTCCCTACAAATATTACACTAAATTTGAGTTAAAAACAATTTGATCAAAATTTATTTAAATTTGTGTAAACCAATAATATGAACTCTATCATAGTTATGGATTAAACTTATTCGAATTTTTTATAGCTCTTTGAAACTTAATTAATTTATTTTTGCCGATTAATACAATTTATGGTAAGAAATGCATGATTTATGCAACCGGTAAATCAATCAAAAACCGATAAATGCTTGTCCATATTAGTTTTAAAATTGTATAACTTTTCTTGAACATCCTAAATCGTACTTATATGTGCAATATTTGGAAATACATTTTGGGTTTTGAAAACAAAAACCAAAGGGAGAGGAATTACTTTGGAAAACTTAATACTATAGTAAAGAACATACACCTTTCATGGACATTCAAAAGAATCTAAACAAAAAGGAGAAAAAATCTACACAAAAGTAAGATGATCTTAATAATTAGGTTTGTTGCAAGATGATTGGAAGAGTTTTGAGACGTGGCAAGATGACATTAATCGTAAGATTTTATTTCCAGAATTCAGGTGAAAGAAGAAATGAAACACCATCTCAAGAAAGTTGAAACTTGGCCAAATATACACAAACATACAACTTATAAACTGAAAAGAAGTTTCAACAATTGTGTTAAGAAATTAAATCATGATTGAGTTAGCACATGGAGCGATTCCCATTTTTTTTATCTTCATTCATCAATGAATTCAACACCTACTCCTACCCTATACACATTATTGCCCTGGCTAGGTATTCCGTTCATTTCAGAGTATTTGCGACAACTTGATTGAAATACTCGTCAGTATATAAGTTTGACCATTAATATTTGTAACTATAGACTCCTAATCGTAAACATCATATAAAAATTAAAATTCTAAAACATAAAATAAAAGTTTAAACTGCTACCATTAACGTGAAATTAAAGGAATAAATTTCGAAAATGGAGGTAGCATATGAATATTGTAAAAGACAAACTTTTGTGAAGAATTTTGAAATGGAAGGAACACCTTCTAATCATTATTTAAAAAAAAAAAAAAAAAAAAAAAAAACCTTATTAATAAAAATTGAAAATAGAAGAGTACCTCCAACAAAAGCTGTCCAGAACATGTTAGGAGGATAGGGTTCCATATGCAAGCAACAATGAAAAGGAATTCTTCCCATAAAAGCTTAGAGAAGCAAGTAAAGTGTGTTATTTCCATGTACTATTTACCAAATGATACACAAGTAACACAGCCTAGCATACATATGTGATACGTACGGAGTATTTAACATCAAGACATTATACTTAGCATTTGAGTCGGAAAATTCTACTCATAAACAGCTAACATATTTGATGTTTAACATAAAAAATATACATAAAACATGAGAAATGCAGATTGAACTAGGGTATACAAAACTGAGTTAACATTGGCAAATTAATCATTATGTTGCATCTTTAAGGAGATTAAATTCTTAACTTACTACCTGGTTCACGTAATCACGTCGATATGTCAGATCCTTGACACTTTATTTTGAACCAAAAGCATGAAAATTTATCTAATAACCAAGGCCGAAACTTGGACTCATTACACAAGAGTAACATCGGTCTTGGGAAAATATCTGATGATCAACTCTATAATCAAAGCTAAGCTGGAATATCTAATCATTTCCATCATCTTAATACACCCATATAATAAGAGAGCTAACAACTAATTGGGCTACTAATGTTTAATTAAAACCAAGTTGCCTGCTTTCCTTTCCCATGAAATGAGTTTCAGGGTCCCAGATAAAAAATCTCCATACAAAGATCTTAAACAAGATAATACAAGTAGCATTAAAGAATACCAGCAGATATAAAAGATTCATGGTCAATTCATTACGTATGGAGTACACGAACAAGCACACGCGTACACGTACACAGTTTGTCTAAAATTGGCTTTCTAGTGACAACCAGGGCACGACAATGGTAAGCTGAAGCAAAAATGTTCCATCAGAAGTTAACAGCACTTCAACATCCACTTTCTGTAATGCTTGTATGGGATAAAAGAAAGGGTAAAAAAGGAAAGACATCAGTAAAAAGAGGGCTGCTTTCAAGTTTCCTTAAATTACAATACGTGATTCAGGCTATAATAAGGTGATTTACCTGTCCCTAATGTCAATCTACCAGATGTATTTTGTATGTTGCACGACGACAAGTAACCAATAATAAAGCGAAAGGGATGGATTATCAGCAAGATATTTGGCTACGTTTCCAATCAGACTCTAGAAGCCTTCCCTTAACATGGGGTTGTAAACTGGTAATGAGCTTAGCAGGGTTGCGAACTACTTAAAACTCAACCTGAGAAGTTCATGAGCCAAGCAGGACTACTTCAAAACATTAGCCAAATCTGAGTCATAGGAAAGTTCTGGCATATAGAAGAGTATAAACTTGTCACAATTTTCAAGGTCAAGTTGAGTAGATAAGTTAAACTTGATATTCTGAGTCTGAACTCTGAAAAATTCAGAAACTCAGCTCGAGCTAACATGCAAGTGTAACAAGTTGCACGATGCTGAACAAAGGTCAACTCATATATCACCCCTTGTTCTGAATCGAAGATAAACAGTTAAACAAGATCTAATGGCAAACATTTTCACTGTGATCTACACTAACATTATACAAAAACATGGCTGTCAGTCTGAAACAATTAACAGCAGTACAGCAGAAAGCTGCAACCAAATCAAGCTGATAATAGTCATGGCCCTCGTGGGCTTAAGAGTGCGATGTGAAATTCCACACATGTATTTCCTGAAAATCTTCCGATTTCTTGCAGGAAAATAATGAACCAAAAGAACATGCAACAGCAATGTTACCATTAACATAACAGAAAGGATTTTAGATGCAGCATCAGAATTCATTTCTCTAGTTGTGGACATTAGACTTTCAGGTTAGGTGTTTCCTACCATGCTATTTTGAGTGGTACAGATGTCAGACTTCGAAACCAATTGTACCAGCTCAAAGACTCCTCAACGGTTGATATTTGATCACTTTCCAACGGCCAAAACCAACCGAAACTTAATCAAGTGAGGTCAAGATGATGGTACTCTCACCAAATGTAAGAAATTAGCAAAAAAACAGTTATCTTGTGAAAAATAGAATTAAAGGATGAAACAAAAAGACCATGAAAAAATAGGTCTATGAATCTACATTGCACATTTGCACATGGGTCGATTCGAATTTCCATCTAGGGGTCTTAAAGCCTAATCTAAGGGCATTGTCGCGTTGATGCCAAACTATAAACATCTTATTTTAAAAGAAACTATTCAAGAAAGAGACTTCCACCAAATCAAAAGCGTGAATGTGATCAAATAGCTCTAAAAAAGTATAAGACGTGCAATATGGTTATACACTTTTACTGATCCAAAGCATTTACTTCACAATAAATGAAAACCATCCTCAAGGAAGAATCAAAAACTAAAACAAATCTCTTTGTCCGGAATTAATAGTCACTTATGTCATTTAGGATAAATAGAAAAGTTGTCACCTTTTTAACTTTAGCAACAATCTATACATAATGTGAGAGTATTAATGTATTATGATGATTCATGTTGTCATGCTGACTGATAAGCAAGGCAATCCTGGAAAAAATTATTTATTAGTCCAAATGCCAGGATCTTGGAAGGTGTAACAATAACACATTGCATCTTCCATCTTAAAGTAACAGTTTAGAATGTAAGCAAACAAATTTAAAATGCGGATTAAAGAAAGGGAATATAAAGCTTAAGAAAAGCTGCTGTTTGGACCACTACCTTCATATAGTCTATTTGCTCTGAATTAGGACAGAAGAAAACACAATATAATTACTTAAAAAGGTTAACTTTATGAACAACCAAACACAAAACAGCAGTTACCAAAATAAAACAAAGAAATATGAAAATTTGATATCAAATTAAGGTAGCCAATTGAATTTTTACCGACCATCATAAGTGACAAAGGCTGCTGCTTTCGGCCTAGTCTAATTTTCTAATAGTATGTATATAAGTAGAACAGATCTTAGTTAAATTATTTGCTATTTTTGGCGCACTTTCTAACCACTAAATGCAATCAATTTCTAAATCATTTGTTCAACTAAAACTAATCACTGATAAACATAAACCAGAGAAAACAACAAGAATAGCCATCACTGTTACAGGGAATGATACAATTCACAAGTAGCCATGTTAATATAATCAAGAAAAGATACATTGGTTAAAACTTGAGTGGCATATAAGATACAACCAATGACATTGTAAAGATTCCCTTTTTTTGTCCTTCTGGATTCAAGGTTCCTAAAGAAGGTAGGCATGGCTTAGACATGTGGGGTGGGATGGAAAAATGGCATACATAGTATTTATAACTCTTTGATATTGGACAAAATGATACATTCTCTAGGGGCATTTAAGTCATGTCAATGGTTAAAAATTGAATTAAGAAACAGGCTAATTGTCACGGTCCGAGTGATTCAACACCAGATCGTACGGCGCGCTCTCGTCTTTTGGCGACGAGGGCGCAAGCCTAAAGCAAGGAGGTTCGTGAGCACACAGCAACACGGACCTACGGTGTCTCAAGAGGGCACACGAGAACAACGAGTGCGGAGTCGGGGCTTGTGACGGCCGATACTTCGAAGCGGGCACAAGCGGAACCGACGAAAATGAGGACGTCTCTAGGGTCTCTTGGTTGGTGGGGGATGCTTTAAAACAAGGCAAGCACAATATCTATAAAGGCTTAAACAACACACAAGTCTTAAAACAATAACAACGGGGTAGAGGGCGAATGATTAATGAAATCTTAAAGCCTTCTACCAAGTATTGCCTTGCTTTTATGCTTGTTTGTTGTTAGACCTTTATAGATATTGTGTCTTACTTGCATATTAGCTCCCCTCCAACCCAACTTGATGCGCTAAGGACTCGTGGTTCGGACCCGCTTGTGCCCGCTTTGAATTATCGGCCGTCACAAGCCCCGACCACCCGCACTCCGTCGCCCAGATAGACGTGAGTGCTCCTGAGATTCTATTGCCCGCTTGTGTTGCTTTGTGCTCACAAGCCCCTCTTCCGCTCGAGGCTAGCGTTCTTGCCGCCAAAAGGCTAGAGCGCGCCGCACGTTTCGGGGTCCAAACTCCCGGACCGTGACACTAATACTTAAATTTTATCAACTTCTTTGATGATAGTTATTTTACAAATGACCAATAAAACTCAATAATTATAAATGATCTAGCTCATCTAGGACTCTATTTACATTTCATAACCTTTTTTCAACCATTAGATTTTTATGGTCATCTTAAAATGACTTGCAAAGAGTTTATAGGGGAAGACTAAACTACATTCTATTTCAAAATAACATCTCCAAGCTCACTAATTATCATCAATGTGTTTTAGACTAGTAAAGAGGATAAACAAGCAAAAAGAAAAGAGGAGCAATTAGGACCGCAGACGGTTATTTCAATAATTTATTTCCAAGAACGCCTTAATAATAGCTAGGACAAATTATTTTAAAAAGCATCACTTTGCCATCATGGCATCCATGAAACTCCTTCCTTTTTCTCCTTAACAAATGCAGAATATTAGCTGCTTGATTTCATGTCATGTGTCTTGATTAGAAAAATCTAACAATACAAAACTGGCTACTGGCCACATTACCCTAATGGTTAGTGCTGAGAGGACTAACTATTCTGTCAAAGCACCATAGAAAAGGTCAACTCCTAAGGGTTTTTAGTGTTAAAAAAAGATTACCTTCTGTTTGGGTCCAATTTAGTCTAATTGGGCCTAGGCATTAAATGATCCAATTAAAAGCCCAAGGTCAAGGTTCAACTCTCCAATTGTGCTAAAGTCAAAGGTCAGCCCTCAAAGCAAGCCAATTGGGCTAAGGCCCAACCTCTCCATGTATGAAGAGGTATAAAAGCCATCAATATTCATACATTCATATTCATTCACAGATTTACATATTTCATACATTCTCATATATTCTCATATATTCAAGCAAAGCCTCAAGCAACTAATTCTCTTGCATAGTGTTCTCTTCTACACATTGTACTGACTTTAGCATCGGAGGGGCCTTCCTCGGCAACACCCCCGAGGCTAGTTTACGTGTGTTTACTGTGCAGGAAACCTTCGGCCCAACATAACTTGGACCGAATCCAGTCTTCTCCGTTTTAGCGGACCTTCGGCAAGGTCCCATTGTTTTCACCCGAAACAATTTGGCGCCGTCTGTGGGGAAGACTTTCAAAAATCTTTAAGCCAAATTTCTAACCAAGATCATCTTGCAATTATCTTAGTAGCAATGACTAAGAACCGCAAGAGCAAAAGCCTCCGTCAAGGAGCGGGCGAAAAGCCTAAAACCCCTACACCATCACCCTCGCCGGACCGGAACTCTCCCAAGGGTGCCAGCTCGGGGGGAGGATCATACAAGGAGGATTCCCTTTCTCCCGTAATTCATGACTCTCATTATAGGCCGAGTCACTCTCGGTCTAGCAGGGGTGAGTCCGATCATAGGACACATTCAGTGCCCCAAAGCCAACCATCGGCTGCGCGCCCTCATTCCCATACTCGGCCGAGGACCCCTTTGACGGGGCCCAGCTCGGAAGAGGTGGCAAGAGCGCTGGCAGTGCTCATGGAGGCGATGAGGGCACAAAATATGCCACCACCTCGTGATCGAACTCCTCCGCATACCCGGCATCAGCGGAGGAAGTTAGACCATGATGGTGGGAAGCTTCCTTCCTTCCGGGAACTGGAAGAGTGGGAAGAGGATTCCTGGAAAAATGAAAAAGAGAGGAAAAAGAACCCTCAATTTTTAAAAGGATCCTCATCCTCAAGACCAGAAGCGCATAAGAGCAGCAGCTCAGCTTCTCGGCCAGAATCTACTCACCGAGAACCTGAGACTGTTCGCCGAAGCGTCCTTGACCGACTCGGCGGCAAGGAACCGAGCGTGCGCAGTCGCCTCTCGTTCCCTGCAGTCGAGGCCCAGACTTCCCAGCCAGGGACGAAAACCACTCCTACCTCTTTAAGAGGGAGGAGCGCGGTCCCTTCGGCCAGGAACAAGGGCAAGGCCGTTATGCTACCCGCCAGTTCACCATTCGAGCAATGGATACTGGAAGAGCGCGTACCCACGGTTAAAATACCGTCGCACATCACATATGACGGGACCTCGGATCCGAAGGATCACGTGGCCTCGTATGAGACTCATATGCATCTTTGCCCCAGATCCGAAGCGACTTGGTGCAAATATTTCCCAACCACTCTCAAGGGGGTCGCGCAAGCGTGGATCTCCAAGGGAGTAAGGCAAGGCTCCATAACAGGGTGGGATGATCTGTCCTCCAAGTTCAGGAGCAAGTTTTCCACGGCAAACCGCCGAGAGAAGACTACTGCAGAGCTCATGAGTCTACAACAGGGGGAAACCGAAAGCCTCCGAGACTATCTGACCCGTTTCAGTAACGAGTCATCCAGCGTCTCTCAGCTGGACCAGGGGCTAGCCGTTTTTGCAATGCAGAATGGCCTTCAGCCCGGAAAGTTCCTAGACTTCATGGTCATGCATACCCCGCAGACCTTGGAGGAAGCTCTGAATGCCTCGGATAAGTTCATCCGAGCCGAAGAATGGAACAAAGCGAAAACCCAACCTCAATTTGGGGGAGGGAAACAAAGGCAAATACCCTTGTCTGAAGGCCAAGGCCATAAGGCAAAGGGAAAGTCAAAGGCCTCGGAGCAATCTTTGGCAAGCGACCCAAAGAAGGAAAGATCTGCCTCATACACAGGCAAATACGAGTCCTACACTCCGCTCCCTCTTCCACGCGCCAAAATTTACAGCGTGACGAAGGAGGAGCAGAGTTACCGAAAGCCGAGACCACTCCCAGAGTGGTATCAGCGAAAAAATAAAAATCAGTGGTGCGAGTTCCACGAGTCTTCGGGACACAACACTGAGGAGTGTATCCAACTGAAGGACCAGATAGAGGACATGGTCCGGAAGGGATACTTGAAAAAATACATCGCGGATCACCGCGAGAAAAAAGAATCCGAGAAGTCAGCAAAGGACTCTCGGCAAGACCTCGACTTCCCCCGGAAAAATAGTAAAAAGCCGGAGGGGAAATTCCCTCCGATCAATGTTATCTCGGGAGGAATATACTCTCGGAGGGAGCACAAGCGACACCTTAGAGCTTTGACTCACCAGGTGAACAACGCTGACATTCAATCTCCCCAGTCGCCGGTGCCGAACATGACGTTCACAGCCGCCGACTGCCGGGGGATTACGTTCCCTCACGAGGATCCGTTGGTGATCATCGCCACGGTGGCCAACCACGACGTCAGTAAGGTCCTTGTTGACGGTGGAAGTGGAGCAAACATTCTGTTCCGAAAGGCCTACAATCAAATCAAGCTGAAGCCCAAGCACCTTCCGGGTTCAATGGGGCTTCAATTTATCCAGATGGGAAGGTGACACTTCCTGTCACCATCGGCTGCGATGAGGCAGCCAGGAACGTCATGATTGAATTTTTGGTAATTGACGCTCCTTCAGTGTACAACGTGATTTTGGGGAGACCCATAATTCACGAGATCCAAGGGGTCGTCTCAACTTATCATCAGCTGATGATTTACGTCTCAGACGCCGGCTTCCCCGAAAGGATACAGGGCAACCAAAAGGACGCCCGAAGGTGCAACTACCTCAAACCATCCAATAGTCGCCCAGATGACAAGGATGAGGAGGAGAAAGAAAAAGAAAGAGAGCCGAGCACAAAAAAGCCGAAAGGCCTAAGTGCTTCGGCCCAAGGATCTGTACCTAGAGGTAAAGGGCCCGAAAGGGAAAAGGCTAGCTCTTCAGCTGAGCCGCAAGACTCAGAGAGCCAGCCGAAGAACAAAAAGACTGGGACACCTGCTGACATTGGCAGCAGGCCAGATTATGAAGAGTCCAGTCCATCAGCAATGGACATGGACCAACAGACTGAAACAGTTGAGTTGACCGAAGGAGACGTTGAGAAATGTGTAACAATCGGGATGGACCTTGATCCGAACACCCGTTGTGAACTTATTCAGCTCCTTCGGGACAACAGAGATGTGTTTGCTTTCTCGGCAGCTGATATGCCCGGGATAAGTTCAGACCTCATCTCCCATAAGCTTAATGTTGACCCAACGTGTCGACCAGTTAAGCAAAAGAAGCGGAATTACTCCGCCAATAAGAACCGAGACATCGCAGCCGAGGTCAAAAAATTGTTGGAGGCAGGATTCATCGAACCTTGCCAATATCCAGAATGGCTGGCAAATGTGGTGATGGTTCAGAAGCCCAATGGTACCTGGAGGATGTGCGTTGACTTCACGGACCTAAATAAGGCTTGTCCAAAGGATTTCTATCCCTTGCCGAGGATTGATCAGCTAGCCGATTCGACAAGTGGCCATGTCTTGCTTAGTTTCATGGACGCATTCTCGGGGTATCATCAGATCTTTATGCACCCCGACGATCGAGCAAAGACAGCATTCGTCACGAACGCTGGGGTGTACAATTACAAAATGATGCCCTTCGGATTGAAAAATGCGGGGGCAACCTATCAAAGGCTCTGAGAGCCTTCGAGTGCACCACTTCTCGGCTGAGAATGAGCAACTGATGAGGGAATCTCTCGATTTCCTCGACGAAGGTAAGAGACTCAGCCCGAGACAGAATGGCCGCCTATAAGCAGAGAATCAGCAAATTTTATAACCGAAGGGTCCATGCAAGGCCTCTCAAAATTGGAGACCTTGTCCTTCGGAATGCTGCTGCAGTTCAGAAAGGCCGAATCCATGGGAAACTCTCAACTGCATGGGAAGGACCTTATGAAATCTATGATGAGCTTCAGCCAGGGACATACCGACTTCGGCAGTTGGATGGAATTGAGTTGAAAAATCACTGGAACGCTGATGTACTGAAAAAATATCATGTGTAAACCCTTCGGGGCAGAACAATCTTTGTAAGTACATTTTGAACTAATAAAAGGCCTTGGAGCCGCCATTTATATAAATGTTTACAACTTTTTATCCTTTCAAAATTTTCTTTGTTCTATCTACTCTTTAAGGGTTTTTTATTCAGCCTCGTCTGAAAACTTCGCCTTCGGGTAACTGGGTTTCAGATTGCTGACAAAACTCGTCTTTTTAAAGAACACTGGTCTTTCAGCTGAAGTTAAACTTCAGTAAGACTTGTTCTCCAAAGACATGAGTCCATGGACAATTCTGGGATATTGCCTTAACTGAGCCTTGTATCCCAGAGAGCCATTATCCGAAACATTGCCTTAAGTTGGCCCTGTGTTTCGGGTATCCATTTTTCAAAGATAGACAGAAAATCAAGGATAACAGCAACAGTTGAAAATTTTTTATTCAGCCTCGTCTGAAACCTTCGCCTTCGGGTAACTGGGTTTCAGATTGCTGACAAAACTCGTCTTTTTAAAGAACACTGGTCTTTCAGCTGAAGTCAAACTTCAGTAAGACTTGTTCTCCAAAGACATGAGTCCATGGACAATTCTGGGATATTGCCTTAACTGAGCCTTGTATCCCAGAAAGCCATTATCCGAAACATTGCCTTCAGTTGGCCCTGTGTTTCGGATATGCATCTTTTTAAGGAACACTGGTCTTTCAGCTGAAGTCAAACTTCAGTAAGACTTGTTCTCCAAAGACATGAGTCCATGGACAATTCTGGGATATTGCCTTAACTGAGCCCTGTATCCCAGAAAGCCATTATCCGAAGCATTGCCTTCAGTTGGCCCTGTGTTTCGGATATGCGTCTTTTAAAGAACACAAGTCTTTCAGCTGAAGTCCAACTTTAGTAAGATTTGTTCTCCAAAGTCATGAGTTCATGGACAATTCTGGGATATTGCCTTAACTGAGCCTTGTATCCCAGAAAGCTAATATCCGAAGCATTGCCTTCAGTTGGCCCTGTGTTTCGAATATCCATTTTTCAGAAGAAGTCAATCTTCAGTAAGACTTGTATTCCAGAAGCACTGCCTTCAGTTGGCCCTGTGTTTCGGATACACATTTTAAAGAAGTGAAGAAATTGTTTATTCAGCTGAAGCCATACTTCAATTTCTGGGGGAGCAAGAAGTTGTATCAGTGCAAGTTTATGTTCGGCAGAATGAAAGAAACAGTAAAGCATTCAAAAATAAAGCAGCTGAAGAAAAGAGCATCAAATTAATAATTCATGCTCAGAAATTGAGCTACAAGTTCAATTAAACTGTATCGGCAGCCGCCCACAAGCGGAAAATAACAGCTGCCGAAATACGTACATAAGCAAAAAAATAAACTGTTGTACGACAAGGCAAGCTGAACAAAAAACAAGGCAAAAAATTCAGAAAGCGGCAAGTCTAAAGTTAAGCGCATGATGAACCGCAAGATTCTGAAGACGACTGCCCGAGTTCCTATGCTTCAGCCCGAGGATCAGACTGATCAGCGTTGTTGAGCCCCATGGTGGCCTCAGCCCCAGCAGCAGAAGAAGCAGGCTTTGCACTCTGCCGAGCCTCCCTTTCCCTCTGTTCAGCCTCCAACTCCATTCTCTCAGCTTCCTCTTCGGCTTCCTCAGCCTTAAGAATTTCAGCTTCGACTGGAGTTGCATACTTCATATGAGGGTCTTCGGGATTCTGGACCCATTCAGCACATTTGGACCAGTCCAGCTTCGGCTCAGCATGAAGGCAGACTCTTCGGCATACTCTGAACCCGTTTCTGAAACCCATTTCATATTCTTCCTGGGTATAGACACGGACTTTGAGTAGAGCCTCAGCATCAGCCAGCTTCTTCTGGGTCTCCTCCAAGTCTTCCTTGGATTTCTTCAGCTCATCGGCGAGCTTGGAGGAGGAACCCTTCAGCTCATTCAGCTCCTGCTGAACTTGGGAAGCCTTTGTCTGAGCCTGGGCCACTTCAACTTTTTTGGCCATCAGTTGATCCTCAGCCTCATGGAGTTTAGCTCTCTGAGCTTCAGCAGCAGCAGCAGCCTCTGAGAGTTGGACATCTCTGGCCTGGAGCAGCTCTTCAGCAGCCATTCGGCTGGCTTCAAGAGCTTCTAGTCGTTGCTGCACTTCAGCTTGTGCAGCAGCTCCATCCTGAATACGGCTCTCAACGGAAGCCTTGAATTTGGAGACGTCCACTCCCATGTGCTCCTGGAGGAATTTTTCCCCTTCCATCAGTGGGGGAAAAACTTCCTTCTCCATAGCGTCGCAGAAGGTTTTGAGGGCTTCAGCAGCTTTTTTCTCGTACTCCTCACCCTTCTGCTGCTTCTCTTCAGCTGCTCCTTGCTTCAGCTTAGCAAGCTTTAATTCCTCTTCAGCTACCTTCTTGTCGTGCTCAGCAGCGTCTACCCTATCTTGTAGGGTATCTATCAGCTCTACAGTGAGAGTCTGATTGTGCACGAACTGAAAACAGGAAGACAAGTTAAAAAATAAAAAAAAATATAATAATAAAAATAGAGCTGAATTTCAGAGGAAATAGAGGCAAGGAAAATCACCTGCATCATCAGCAGTTGGTTAGACCTGGCTGGGTCAGGAACTGATCTGCTGGATTCGCCCATCCCAGCAGTGGCCTTCAGCGACCAGATTCTTGCCCTATCTACTTCGGACATGCCAGCAAAATCGCCGAAGTAGGCTGCAGCTCCTTCACGGTTCTGACCCCATATAAGGTCCCAGATGTGATCTGGGATTGGAATTCGGGGGGCCGAGAAACCCATTTCTCCAGATTGCAGAGTCTGGAAAGAAGGAAAGGATGACGATGGAGCTTCTTTGGCTTTGGATGGCTCAGCATCATCCTTCTCAGAAGAGTCAATTACTATGACCTCTTCTTCTTCAGGGGTGAGGACGAAAGCCTCAACCTCCCTTGCAATGTCTGCCGTGAAACCCTCAGCACTGGGCATCACGGCATCTTTATTCTTGTGCTCAGCAACACTCTCCTGAATTGCTTCTTGGACCCCTCCCTTAGATTCGGGAGTTCTCTGATCCACCTCCATCTCAGGGGGTGGCGGAGGGGTCTTTTGGGGTGATTGGGGTGGTGGCCGGGGAACCCTCGGCGATCCATTGCCTTCCTCGGGTTCCCTTATTTCAACGCCGATGGTCATCGGCCTTCGCTGAAAGTCGTGAGGGCCGATGATGGCCATTCTTCGGCGCCTTTTCTGAAGAGGTTGTTCGTCCATGTCTGAGTCTGAAGACTCTTCTTGTATTTGGTCTTCGGGACGAACAGGGGCTTTCCCTTCTCTGTGTCTGTTACTCTCTTCAGACTGTAACAGACAGGGGGGAGGAAGAATGTGAGTACAAAAAAAAAAAAAAAAAAGAAAAGAAAGAAAAAAGAAGAAAGACAAAGTTAAGTCTGAAAGCTCACCGAGGTCTTCAGCAAAGCCTCGTCTTCTTCAGCTGCCCTAGCTGCAGCTTCTTCTTCAGCAGCTCTGGAGGACCCTTCTCCTCCTTCGCAAGCTTCGAGAACCCGTGCAACCTCTTCGGCTGTACGGGCAGCTTCAGCTTCTTCGTCCAGCAGCTGAAACCAGGGGTCTCTCTTCTTCCACCAAGGCTTCTGCCTCTGATACAGAGCAACAGCCTCAATTTGGAAGTGGGAAGAGTCTATATGAACTTCCCTATGCCTCGGTTCAGTGATAGACGGGGCCCGTTCAGTTACAACTCGTTCTCGGTTGACACCAAGACGAGCGTAGTTAATGCCAACGTTGGTCTTGTCCCGCTCTGAAAAAGAAAAGGGGAAAGGTCAGTTCAGATAGGTTGGCACAGCATAAAAAAAGCGAAGTGAGAGAAGAAAAAGAGATAATTAAAAAGCCTCGGCCCCAGCCGAAGAAGCTTACCATCCTTAAACTTTCGGCTGAGGCCAACAGCTGCTAGCATGTTCTCTTGGAAAACATAATGTGTATCGGGGAGCCAAGTCTCCGGGATATGCTGCATTCGGCCGCTGCCCCCCCCCGGTTCGGCAGCTTGCCGAAGATATGTTGTTGATCAAGGTTCGGATCCGGCCCGTCATCTGCGGGGGGACCTAGACTTCCCATGTCAGGATCAGGCTCAGCAAGGTACCGGGGAGCGCTGAAGACGCAAGGGTGGCCCGGATCTGTGGGTACCCTAACCCAAATCCATTGACCTCTCCAGTCCTTGTCTGAAGAGTCATTCGGCCACATGGTTAGGTACTGGGGCCGGGACTCAATCCGGTACCACCCAGAACCATGGCTTCCGTGCCCACTTTGAATATTTGGCACTAGCCGATGAAGCTTTTTGAAGCAGTGCAGGTTCGTCACATACTTGAAGAACTTGCAGACCCATAAGTATGTCATCACCCTTCGGATGCTGGTGGGCGTTAACTGGCATAGGGAGATATTGTAATGGATCAGCAAGTCTCGGACGAATACGTCCAAAGGGAACCTCAGCCCGTACTGAAGTTGTCTTGTGTACACCCCCACATACCCCGGGGGTGGACGATGGATTCTATCGGATGCCGCGGGCATTCGGCACCAATACCCATCAGCTTCAAAAATGCCGTAATACAACTCAATTTTCTCGGCAAACCGATATTGTTCGGCATTCTCCACCCACCATGAGTAGGGGCGGTTCTTTATCATGGCCGAAGCTACTTCGGCATTCTCCCACTCTGAAAACCCGGGGAGGATATCCCAAAGGACAGCGGGAACTTCATCGTCCCGTCCAGAAGCGCTCGGCCCCTCCGTTCTCTGAGGAGGAGCCGAGGAAATTGGAGTCGCCCTAATCCCTTCAGCAGGGTCAGACTCTGGCCTTTGTCCATTCCAGGTCCCAATCCTGTTCCTAGGATCGGGAATTGGCCTTGCTCTTCTTGGAGCACGGGCTCTACCTCTAACTCCTCTTGCCATTGATTATTTCGAAGAAAAAAGTCGAAAAAAAAAGGGAAGGAGTTCGAATTCGAAGAAAAATAAACTGAAATCAAAGGAATTTACCTTAATCTGAAGCGAAAGTTGCCGATTTACGAGTTCGTAGTGGCAAGTCTCAGTTTCTAAGCTTAATGCTCGGGGAATTTGCGAAGTTTTGATGCGGGTTCTTGGTTTCTCTCGAGAATTCTGGGTTTGTGTTGGTGAATAAGTGAGGAGAGATGACGCGTCTCTGTTTATATCTCCAGGAATGGGATACGGGGAGTCCGCGTTTCAATTTCTCTTAAATACCCCACTAAGTAACCGTTAAACACACGATCTTGTGATTAAACTGCCCATTATCCGTCCAACTTCCACAATCATCCGCCTTAACCGTTGTTATCTCATTAATTACGGTTTAAATTCAAATTTTTGGATTAATTAAATCATTTACTTCCCTCCTTTTCTGAATTAAATCAAACCCGACCCGTCATCCTTCCAAATCGGGTCTGGGGGGCAAGTTGTTTGGGTCCAATTTAGTCTAATTGGGCCTAGGCATTAAATGATCCAATTAAAAGCCCAAGGTCAAGGTTCAACTCTCCAATTGTGCTAAAGTCAAAGGTCAGCCCTCAAAGCAAGTCAATTGGGCTAAGGCCCAACCTCTCCATGTATGAAGAGGTATAAAAGCCATCAATATTCATACATTCATATTCATTCACAGATTTACATATTTCATACATTCTCATATATTCTCATATATTCAAGCAAAGCCTCAAGCAACTAATTCTCTTGCATAGTGTTCTCTTCTACACATTGTACTGACTTTAGCATCGGAGGGGCCTTCCTCGGCAACACCCCCGAGGCTAGTTTACGTGTGTTTACTGTGCAGGAAACCTTCGGCCCAACATAACTTGGACCGAATCCAGTCTTCTCCGTTTTAGCGGACCTTCGGCAAGGTCCCATTGTTTTCACCCGAAACACCTTCTACACCAAAATATTAAAAAAGGGACCTACTAATATAAATTCAAATAATAGGCCGTAACTTTATGTAACAAATTACCATCTACATACGAGCACATTAACTTATAATGAAGCTTTAAAAGTTAACCCAAAAAATAGGAAGTAGCACTAATGACTTCTTAGGTAAGCAGTAATGAAAGACAATAGAATTACGGGTAATCATAACAAATAAAAAAAAAAAAAAAAAAAAAAAAAAAAAAAAAAAAAAAAAAAAAAACCATTTTGAACGTCTATACTAATATTAACTCTGTTATGAACTCTACTCCTTTCTTCACTAATTTCCATTGCTGGTTGGGTCATTTTCTCTATCGAAGTGGTGATAGAAATGCATAAATCAAACGTATACTGAAAGGTTAAGCTGTTATACCAAACTTAAATAGCATACTACCCTTGCAAAATCGCACAACATTACAGATACAAGCCTAGCTAGTAGACCGCAAATGCGAATGAGACAATCTCACACGAGACTTTGCCTAAAAACAATACAAATAGGATAATCATGTTCATGGCACTACGAGTGTGGTAGACAAGCATGGAAGAATGAATAGTATAGAATTACAGTATAACCCATCAGTTAGCAATTCCTGAATTAATGGAAATGCCAAGGTTTAGGGTACTCCAGAACGCCTAAAGGCTCCTCTAGTAGCCTAAGGGATTTATCAAATATCAACAATGTGACATCGATTTTGATGCTCATTGTACTCCATTAAAAAAAAAAACCATTCACAAACTTTAAGGAAATTAATCTGAACTCGGCCTTATAATATCAGAAGATGCCTATTGGCTATTGGTTTCCTGACCATATTTTATACAAATGGCAAATATAATAAAAAATGTATATTCAAGTATATATTAAAAAAGTCAAACCACGAAAAAATAAAAAGTCATACCACACAAAGATATACTCGTATCTGAATAGATATAAACTATCAAACCAAGTCTTATACAGAGTAATAAAATTAGATTACACAAAAAGATAAAAGAATACATCTGACTAAACTAAAGATTAGATTCCTTCAATAACCATTGGTTTCAACTACTCCAAACAAAGTGTCGAATTTCTATCCAATTACCAAGGTCATAATCTTTGTTTAGCAATTAAAATATTGTGCCAACCAATCATCCAATGAAAGCACATCATAAAAACAAAAACTGATTAGCAGGCATAGATCAGACAATTACAATTTAACAATATGGATAATCTGCTTAAAGGTTTAAAGTATTTGGAAAAACTATTAAAACACTGGCAAGTAGAAATATACAACTGCGTATTTGTATAACTAAAATAGTGGAGGATGCCTTTTTCTACTCCCAATAAGAAGATTGATATTATTTTTTTTTAATTTTTTTTCCGGGAGTAAGTGAGAGCGATAAAGACAAAGAATGTAAATGAGTTTTTGATTTCATACCACTCCTTAAGATGGTAATTAATTAAGATAGTTAATCATCCACATAAGAAAAACGATATTTTAAATGATTTTTTATACACTAGCATAAAAAATTAATTACTGCCATGTGTAAGGATATTTAGGAAAGTTTTGTAACTAATATTTTAAAAAATGGACGTATAAATCTACTACTAGAGACGGGTTTAACTTTTAAGTTTGGTGTTAACTACTTAATCAAAATCAACAGTCTACGTCAAAAACTAGTAATTCCGTGACCCCTCTACCCAAAGAATTGCTACCTCTATATAAGGCATACCCTCTATCAGGATATCTATTCTCTCCACTCTTTACCATCAACAGATATTCAATTTTTTTTATGCATTTCTAAATAATCATAACCTATTCAATCATTCATCTTTCTCACATTCATTCATTCATTCATTCATTCGATATTCTCACATTCAGCTATTAGTTCCACAAACTCATCCCATCTTTGCTCTCAATCTTTTCCTTAATCCCTTCTTTCTGCAATAAAATGCAGACTTCAACATCTCATTCAAGTTCTTTCTCGAATGAAGATTCTGAGCATGACCACTATGATTCAAGGTCAGCTTCCTTCTCTTCACTCCCAAGCCTCCCAAGAGTTCCAGGCCTTACAGTGCATCCCAATCAACTAAACCATCTTTCCAGCGCCTTAAGCCAGTGCATAACCACTCTCACAGGACATACCTCCTACATATTCTCTCTTACTTTGGCTGGAAAATATCTCTACACCGGTTCCTCCGACAATGAAATTCGAGTATGGAAACGCAACCCCTTCAGCTATGAAGCTGATGAAGAGAGCCTAGCTGATAATGTGGTGGCAGTTGGAAAAACTGCAGTGAAGTCTCTGGTTGTTTTAGCTAACCAGCTCTTCAGTGCACATCAAGATTGCAAAATCCGGATATGGAAGATAAAAGCCCAGGAACCATTTAAGAACATAAAATATGAAAAAGTCGCTACCCTACCCACACTTGGTGATCGTACTAAGAAACTTCTAAACCCAAACAACCAAGTTGAGATTCGTAGACATAAGAAATGTACATGGGTACATCATGTTGACACTGTCTCTGGGATAGCTTTATCGCAAGACCAGTCCCTGCTCTATTCTGTTTCATGGGACAGAACACTAAAAATCTGGCAAACATCTGACTTCAAATGTTTGGAGTCAGTTACGAATGCACATGATGATGCAATAAATGCAATCGCAGTGTCCTATGATGGATATGTTTACACGGGATCAGCAGATAAGAAAATCAAAGTATGGAAGAAACTCCCAGGAGACAAGAAGCATACTCTGGTCAACACGCTGGAGAAGCACATTTCAGGAATAAACGCCTTAGCACTTAGTCCTGATGGGCTGTTGCTGTACTCAGGGGCGTGTGATAGATCAATATTAGTGTGGGAAAAGAGTTGTGATGATGATAGCATGGAACTTTTAGGAGCACTAAGGGGCCATACCAAAGCCATATTGTGCTTGGCCACCGTTGATGACTTGATTTTCAGTGGTTCAGCTGATAAAACTGTACGAGTTTGGAGAAGGGTTGAAGGAAGCTATGTTTGCCTGGCAGTACTGGAAGGACACCAGGGTCCAGTCAAGTGCTTGACTGCAGCAGCTGATGCTTACTACCCTCATAATAGCATGCCATCGTCTAATTATCTTGTCTATAGTGGTAGTTTAGATTGTGATATTCGAGTATGGCAGGTGTTGGTATCGAATTGATTCATCATCTATGCCTAAAAATCTAGTACCAGATAGCAAAGTATCTCCCAGCTAGTTATAAATTTAAGTTCAACAAATTGCAGATTGGCAATGAGCACTTTAGTGTTTGATGCATAAATTTAAGATAATATTGCAAATTTCCAATATTGCACATCTCCAATGTTCCTAAACAGGGTAATTATCAGTCTATAGGTTTTAACAATTCCAAACAAAGAGGAAAGGGGAGAAGAAAAAACAAGCACTAAAACAGATCAACATTAAACCATGATATGACATAAATGCCCTGGAGTCGGGTCAAATGTGATGTCACTTAGATAAATTATATAATATTTACAGGATAAGAAATTCTACAAGGGCATGCCTGGAATTCCATAAATTAATAGGGGGTAATATCTAGTGGGGTAGATTCTGCTTGAGTTTTGATTTAGAGAGTAATATTTCATTTTCTAAGGTTTGGCAAGTATCCTGGGGTAAAGACAACCACTTCATGGCAATCGACGGACGACGGCAACCATCATGTCGATGATAAATTTGAGACCACCACAAGCATCGCCTCACTTGAAAGATCAAAAGCCCTAACCTTTTGTTCGACTATCTCTTCAACCAATGGCTCAATTCATGACACTTGTTCGTAATTCGCCAGAATTGATGAGCTATGGTGGCGGCTGGCAGCTTCCATCGGGTGGCAATAATGGCGGCCAACAGCTTCAATTGGGCGGAGTGATATGGAGGTGAAGGAGATAGCATGAGCAGGGGAGAAGGAAGGTACAATATAACAGTGGAGAGTATTTTTTTTACAGGGGAGATTGTTACCCTAGGGGGGAGGTGGGTACTTATTAACCCCCTTTTTAAGGAAATAAATTACCCCACTAATTAATTACCCTTGATCCATACTAAAAACAATTCCAGAAATTTTACTGGTGTATTTTTTCCCCTCCCATTACACCCATTCCAGGCAGCCCCTAAAGCTTAATGTTTGCTAATTTGGTCCTTGCTTAATGAACTACAGGCTAAAAACTTGAGTTTCAGGAAAAACAAAACTTTTTTCTTTATATTGGTGGCTAGCAGTTTATCATACTAGCAGATTCAGGTGCGACATTGAACATACAAAGTTTACAGAACATAATTGTGTTCATCTTGACTGACCAAAGCATTAAAATTATTACCTATTAATATATTATAGTTACAAAAGTATACATATGAAGCGGAAACAACAAAAAGGATTCTCAAGCAAAACATGAAAAAATGTGTTCACTTGGCCAATGTCTCCAGAAGCAATTCATTCAATCTGTATCAACATTTTCTACATTTTCCAACCAATTAGAACTTAAAAAATGGAAAATGCATCTACCTACAGCAATCCACCTAAAATTTACAAGTTTGGACATCATTTATGCAATTCACAAAAAAGCAACCAATATTCCATAAACATATGTAGACCTGACTCTCACAATTATCGGAGATGAGCAGAAGATTAGGACAGGTCAGATCTCAGCTAGGAAGGTTGAAAGATAAGATCAGTCTATGAAGGTTGAAAGATAAGATCAGTCTATGAATATGATGTTTTGCTTGCAAAACCATTCTAAGGGAAACCTTTCTTAGCAGGTGGGTGTCTGGTACTCATAGGTCATCTTCTACAAATTCACTTCTGACTGTTTTCCAAAAATAAAACTTGGGTCACATTTACTAGTACCATTAACAGTGTAATTCATCAATTTACTTTACCCCCTTCATGGGAGCACCTTTAGTAGCTAGAACTCAAACAGCCACAACTAAAGTTGTTATTTTGAAGTCCCAGACATAGTTCGGACACATAACCAGTTTAACCACACTCATCGGCTACAACAACCAGAGTAAAGTCAACCAGCAAAATATTAGGGAAGCAACCAAATGCACACCCCCTACCCTTCCCCAACAAAAAAAAATGAATCACTTTAGCAATCAAGCCTTAAAAATAATATGGTCCCTTGAGCACTTCTAAGCACTTGCAAACCACTGCTAATAAAAAAGACTCCTTTAACAGTCGGGGATTATAGAAAATTAAAAAATGTAAACAAACTTTATAACAAATCTACAAAGTTCTGTATTATTGTATAGTGTTCAAAGATCTAGACAAAAAGCATGTTGGCCAATTGTTTCAGCACAAAAACAGAAAAGTTACTCAATGATTAACAATATTATGCTGATCATAGTGCTAAGTTTGCTTTAGACGGCAGATGCATTAGCAAATTGCAGATATTAATTGCACAGGCTGAGAAGCACTTCACATCAGCCCTCTAATGCAATCAATATAATGCTCTACACTGAAAAAAACGTGAAGTCCAAGCACTTTCTGTATGGTTCCTACATTCCTACTGACAGATTTCCAATTAAATTATTATGTAGATTTTGTTTTTCCAAAAAGGTACTATATAAAATTAGGGAACCCTTCTCTGAATTGTATTCCCTAATTTATCAAGAAAAATAACACTCTGACACTTGCATGTTGTGAAGGTCAAACTTTCAAAAATAAACCCTTTTGATTAAAACCATTTCACAAGTTTTATTGTACTATGTGATTATTTTAGTACTTTCATGTTTATTTCCTTAAAAATAGAATCAACCAATATATTGTGAGAAATAGACGATCAAAATTTGACATCAAAAATATTATATGCTATCTTATAAAACCCGAGAGCAGAATCCTCAACTTCTAATTCTCTCAATAAAATTTTATTATCAGACATTCTGAAAGAGATCACAAGACTGTATTCCATACAAAATGGTGCTACTTGAGATGTTGCTAGACACTATTTCATCAACAAATGAATTTATCTTTCACCAGATAAACAAAACCTCACTGGCCTACCAGAACCCAATGTTTAGTTAAGAAGGAAGAAGTAGAAAAAGACAATCAAGTCACACATGACTTGCAACATTGCAAAGAGTTCAAAGAGATAATAAAAGCAGCTCTTGCTCCAGCTTTTAAGTTATGTTACATTGTGCATTATGGTTGAAAACTTGAAATTGTTGAAATAAATTACTCCAAAATGTTCACTATCTAATTTGCTTAACAGAACTTTAACAAGCAGCTAAAGAAGAGGGAAAGAGACACGGATTGTATGTGGATTGCAACATTATAGATTTTCAAATACCAAATCAAACCAAGCCTATTTCAGGTATTCAAGTTTGTGATACATTGATTCTTGCCAACATCTTTGTATAGCGCAAAGACAGTATATTATCAGGCTACATTAGTATGTATGATAAATCTCCAAGATGCAATACAGAGGCAAGTTGCCAGACTATAGTAGAAACAAATAGAAGATTAGAAGTCATTCATCTGGATCACTCATAAGGGCATTTTTGCTGGTGTACCTGGAGAGCGGGGATACTTTCTAGAGGTAGGACGGTCTTTGAAACATATGATAGCAGTTCGCTGTCCAAAAGGGCCATGTGATTCCACTGAATAGCAAAAAAATAAATTGTCATTTGCTCACTTCATTTATTAATTAAAAAGCAAAAAAGTTGTTTACACATAAGCAATGTGCATCTGCTTTAAATATAATAGCAAACATAGTATCTATAGACAGATGTTCTCATCTCAATAAACGCGGAAAAATGAGACAATCATCAAGGTAATACATGGCATGATATCTAAACCACCGTGACGTATGTATTAGTGTTCTTTTTTTTTTTAATAATTATTATTCTTCTGGCTTTATCAGTTAAAACGACATCAACGTAAAAACATGCATTCACATAACCCAACAAATCTGAGTTCTAGTCAACTAGTGAGCATACTCCAACAGTTGGAAGCTATTTGTGCCCCTTAAATGGAGTTTGTAATTTTAATTTCAAGTTTTAAATTTAACCTCGATACCAAAACTTTTAAAAACCAACTAATTGAACACTATTTATTAATTGCACTGTGAGAACTTTAAGATTTTCCACCAAGCTTACAATTTTCAAGTTGATGTATGACAAGTTTTAAAGGAGACAAAGATTCTTTACTCATCAGCTTGAATTGCTATGTAGGAGCAACAATTGTTGCATATCAATCAAGAGTCGCATGGAAACAAACTCTTAGGTGAGGCGATATTGGTGAGGCATTCCTATGCACTTTGTATTAACACTATTGCCTAACCTCGGAGCGTCTTAACCTTTATTACAGTGCCACTTATTATAATAAGGCAAGACTGCATATTTCCAGCCACCCTACCTTGGAATAATGTTGATGTTAGTCCAAATATACAATATTACAATGTACGCCATTTTTAGGGTCAAAGAGGATTAGAGGAATCACCATATGTTCTTCATCAAACATAGGCGGGAAACAAAGAATAAAATCAGTAAAACCTGATGAAGTAAAGCACGAGTTGGATGTTAGCCAAAACAACAGCCTACTCTTGCATAATAAGAGGGAATGTTGTAATCCCCCATTTTTGACATAAATAACTCGAGTTATACTCATTAGCATTATATAAAGTATATCTTTAAGAGGACTTAAAAGGCAACCTTAAGCAAGTTAAATCAAAGACATATAAGAAGGCTTAATCAAACTGAGCTAAATTGCTCCTTTTATAACAGGACTAAGTTTGTCAAAATCGGTAAACTTAATCCTATATTAGTTTGTCTGAATCAATAAGATTTACTTATGGTCTGTATTATAGCAATAGAACTGTGGTGATGATCATAAAAGTGCAGATGAACAAAGTTCTCGAATCAATAAATAGTAACACCTTTTATTATATATTATATAAAACATTATTATAGCAATGATTATACTGTATTTTTTTTAGTAAGAATGAATAATGATAAGCAACAATACTACAAAGACAAGATAAGTTCCTCGAAAGCATACCTAAATGCTGATGCAAAAGAGTAGCACCCAATAAATTTATTGCTCTTTCAGCATTTCTAACTTCCACCTGTTCAGAAATAGCAAATGTTACAATCAGTTGATGATTAGGAATACTACAAAAACAAGCATGCAGTAATCAATGTATTCTGTTGAAGCAAAGTATATGAGCTAAAAGGACATTTGAAAAGGGACTTTTTTTTTGGCATGAGCTCATTGTATGGCTATGGCATGTCATACTTATACAACTGTCATGCTGAAAGGAGTGCAGCCATAACTGCCCCCAAAACACGAAGGACAAAATCATGGATCAGATTGCAGAATATGTAACAGCATAGAATTTCGCTTTCTTGATGTATGTTATCTTGTCCCTTTCCTTGGGAAAGAGGAGAGGGGGGAGGTATTAGGAACACAAACTTCACACTTGTCATCCATTCAAAACTCTCGTCTATATATAAACATCCCCTTACAAAATATAAATCTATCAAAAGTCAAACATCGCCCACTTTGCAATGGCCAGAGTAACCTAGTATACACATCTATCATAATTTAAAATTCCTTACCACTTGGGAGCAGGACAGCGGTTTTGAAAAGTGATTTATGTTTGGAATGGAAAGTCAAATTTCAACTACAGTTGATTAATAATTCTAAAGATATTTATATATTAAAGTTTAATTTAAATTAAGTAGGTAAAGTTAAAAAATAAAAATAAAAATCTTAGCACAGCTGAGACGGCTGCAACCTAAGACAACAGCATAAGAGCAAAAACAAAATCCTTCTAGAATCTAATGGTATGTCATCAAATCACTGCTTATAAAAGGATATTAAATGGATAAAGCTATTTGACGTATTTGTATCTATGGCGACAGGAAGAATAGATAAGCAAGAGCAAATTAACACAGAAAAGCAACTTGACAGGGAAATTGGTTGACTGGGAAGTAGAGACATTGAAAAGTAGATATATTGCTGCTCAAACAATAAGTCACTAACCAAGGACATATAGTAGACGAACATAGGTGTGAGCATTTCTAAAATATGCTTTTGTTGAGGAGTATTAGTTAAGCCTCTAGCAGCGTTTGTTAGCTCTACTCACACCTAGCTGACATAAATCATATAGTCGATATTTTGCATATGTTTATTTATAAACTAAAGTTGAAGCCCCAATTAGTTTTGTGCTCAGGATAGGTAGTATTCTAATGATAGTAACATAACAAACATTTGAAGCTTTGAGATAGAGTACTGCTGCATTGGCAATTGCATCAGCTTCATTGTAAGATAACTATGATTTAAATTCATTAACAATCGACAAGGCTAATACAATTATTTTTTCATTAAAAAGTCTTATGTGTGCTGTATCAAATCTAAACATTCATATTCAGTTATTCACAATTAGATGCTACATTAGTCAGTTATGTACTTATATATGCAGCATTTATTGAATAGTATAAGGGCCAGCTGAAAAGGAGAAAATTTGGTCCAGCAATTTGTCCAAACGGCTACAGGAAGTCAGCAAGATTGGGCAGGAGCTAAATTAATAACCATTTAGTTCTTTATCACTCAAATATTTTGTAGTTAAGAAGCTGAACATTTACAGATGAAATCATCCCAAAAAGCCAAATAAACGTAGGGGGGATGTCCAATGTGGGATAGTACTAAAGTTCAAACTGTCTAGTACTACACAGTGCAAAAAAACTATACAATAATATCGGCTCAAAGGGAAGGGATGCACAATTTATTGGCAATCAAATCTTGAGGCCCTATAAAAAAATAAAGACAAAATGTAAATTACAGAAATGAAAGATAAAAATCTGATAAGTTACTTAAAGTCTTCAACTATAATGTTGAATATAGGGCCACTCTTCTTTTTTTTTTTTTTTTTTTCCTTCAACCCCTGATTTTCATTGTAAGTTAGATCAGTTAACCTTAAGAAACCAGCTGACACAGATACACGGTGACACAGACACACGGTGACACCCTGTGGCCACTGCTACTCTTAAACAGCTGGTTCAGTACAGTTCATTAAATAAATGATTCCCACTATTATTAATCCTAGCTCGGTAATGTGCAGGGGTCAAAAGAGATTAGTCTCAGCTCTTATCAAGTCAATTTAAGGCTCAACACAGTGGGTAGTTGAGTAGTTCCATTTTAACATCAGTTGAAAAAAAGCTCAATTGACACAATTCTTTCTTAGGTGCAAGACAGCTTCATATTATGCATTTTAGAGTTCGTACCCCAGCATGTTGTGAACTTCTGATTGAATAAAGCACAAGGCTTCCCCTCACTCAACAAATTCCACCATCCAGCTTTATATGCCGTATTTTTTTTATTATTGTTTGTTTATAACAACCAGTTAGAGTAGAAAACTAAAAATACTTGAACAGTATAACAGACATAATTGCAAAGCCAGGAAATTTACAAGTATTCATTTTTCATAATAAACAGGCTTTGTTTTTCACCATGTTTTGTTTTATATTGCTTTTTATGTAATACAAAGCAACAAATTACAAAGTTCCACAAAGAGCATGGCAGTTCAAACATAATCATAGCACGTGAAAAGTAACAGTAACTTCAAGCCATTAACTCCATTTTTTGTGAGTGCTATTGACCATAATACCATAAAATAAAAAAAATCAGAATCTTACTTGCTATGTAGCAAGGTTTTCCTGCCTACATACTACTGCAATATAGATGCAGATTTTCTTTTGCTTCCACAATGATTAAAACCTTCTCATCTATATTCAGTAAAGCCAGTCATCTATCTGAAATTTTAGTGTTCATAACATCTATAACTCCTGAGAAGTAATTTTGATAATTGGCTTTAATGGATAGTTTTATCTTAAGGTTACCAGCTTTGGATATATACTTCCTTTTTCATTTTGTTTGGTATGTGATAACAGCAGTAACAGTCACATGCTAACATACTCAACAAAAGCATTAAATGTTGCAGTCCTTTTACATGGAGATTATTTTAGAAAACTTTGTGATCATAGTTATATACATAGCTCACTTCCCTATCCTAGAGAAAGGAGCTATTGCCTGAGTCAAGAGTAGCACACTATATTATGAAAAGGATTAACTAACAAAAATATTAATAGTAGGGCTATATAAGCAAAAGAAACATTGGATACCTGAGGGTCATGACCCTTTGCAGCTACGAACAGACCACCCATGCGAACCAAAGGAATACAATACTCAGCTGACCAATAAAAGAAAATCAAAACATTGCGTGAGAAGATATAAAGAGCTTCACAGTTGTAATAAACAGCTATAATAAAGAGCCTAATCAGCACCTAGAACTCTCAGTTCTGCAACAGCCCTAGCAACGGCTATATCGAATGATTCTCTGAACTCCAATGTGTGTCCGAAATTCTGCCCTATAACCAAGAATATTTAGTGTACAAATAAAGAAGTAAGTCAATCAATCACACATGCCCATATCTTTCAAAGAACACTAAGAAATTACGAAAGAAATACCTCAGCCCTGTCACGAATAACTTTCACGTTGGACACACCAGTAACATTAATTGCATGCTCCAAGAATAAGCAACGCTTGTTCATTGATTCTAGAAGTGTAACCTTCCAACCTATACATAAGTAACACTACAAAATCAAAATCTAATACGACAAAACACAAAGGTGACTAATCAAAACCCAACACTAGTGATTCTATAACCCATCGATTATTATGTCAGAACTCAGGTGATTCTATAGTTTGACTATCAGGATTAAACTTACAAAACTATGACACAGTTTTCTACCAATATATGAAAACTTAAAGTTTATAAAATTCTAATAGTAGCTACTCATAGACTCATACTAACACAACCAAAGTATTCAACTACTTAATACTTTGCATAGCATAAAATGCTTCAAAGATGCAACTGAGAGTCCAACTAGAACAATCACTCTGAAAACAATGAGCTTATAATCTAATCCTTTATATATACAAGATAATGACCATATGCAATATGCCTTGATTAAAATTCAAATCATGTATTCGGGTTTGCCGGCTAGGCGGCTACATTACTCCGTTCGTAGCATTACTTACACCAATTAAGTGTGCACTAACGTCTCTACAGTTAGAAAGTTCTCATCAATTTCCACAATTCTCAGAACAATTTATAATTGTAAGTGAAATTAACAAATACCTGGGCAAGCAATGGCTAAGATCAAACCCGGAAGCCCGGCACCAGTGCCAACATCAACAAGACTCAAACTTTCACACGAAGAACCACAATGTGAAGTGTAAGACTCATTCATAGGCGGAAGAATTGCTAGTGAATCTTCAATGTGCCTTTCCATTACTTCACTCCTCTCTGTAACAGCAGTTAAATTCATCTTCTGTAATAAAAAATAAAACACAATTCAATTGCAGAAACAAACAAATTAATACTAATTCAGCAATACATTGAACATTGAAGAAGAAAGAGGGGGAAAAGGGACCTGATTCCATTCAAGAAGGGTATCAACATATAGAGAAATCTGGTGTTTTTGATGAGAATTTAGGGTTTCAAAGTGGGAAGAATTGATTGGTGTTGCAGTAATTAGAGATTTGCGAGTGTTTGCAGTGAATTTGAAGGAGTTGGGTCTGTGGTACGGAAGGTGTTCGATGAAAGTCCTGAGAGAAAATGGGGATAGGATGAGCTTACTACGCAAGCACATCATTGTGTTCCCGCGCTGAGGATTTTTTTTTAAATTATTATTGTTATTTTTTTCGTTTTGTTGTGAGGGAGATGAGAAATATATATTACCTCCGTTTTATATTATTTACAACGAATTGACATAAAGTATGAGTAAAAAGTGTTTAATAGTTGCAAATGATATAAGCTTAGTAGTTTACTACGCAAGCACAACATTGTATTCTTTACTAATTATGGGGGAGATGGTGAGATATCATCATATGAAGAATTGAAGATAGTCAATAGTTTCCAATAACCCATATGAGCTAACTTTGTTCCAGTGAAAAAGAATAGTATTTTCTAACCATGAGATTAGAGATTCAATCCGCACTAGTGACAATTTGGAAATGTGATTAGTTATTTAGTTTCCCATTTGAAATTGTGCTCGCAAAGTTTGTTGCTTTTAAACTATAGATAGATATCAATCTACATTATACACTTAATATGCACTCATTAGAATAAAGAAGTCCAGTCTAGTTGAGTTAAAAAGGGATTGAAGTCAATGAAACTTTAAATCGTGCTTCCAATTTTAAGTGCCTCACAAAATTTTTATGCGTATGTGATAAATAGGTTAAGGATTTGGTAGTTTAGAGTTCCTACAACACCACAAAAATTAATTAATATCTCATGGTAGATCAATATCATAGTCTGTTTATTAGAACTTTTGTCTCAACTAAACATCTCAATTTGCGCTTCATATCTTCATGTTGAAGCTGCAATGTGACTGAAGTTGCAGGATTGTCTGAGAGCATCTTCAATGGTATAAAAATAAGGACTTGCTTGCAAATTAATTAAAATTACAAGCATGTAGTTTACCATTGGTGTGGAAATTGATATAGCTAGAGTAAGCAACGCTGCTCAAACAAGCTACGTTGTTTGATTTTTAAATGATAATATCACCCATTAAACATATGACATGTGTATAATAAAAACTATTTTAATTATTTATATTTTTTCCAATTAAGCTACAATTCAATATGCTACAATTAACCATTTGAGCACCTTGTAGCTACAAAATATATTAAACAAAGTATTAGCTCCAATATTTGATGTGGCAAGGGAAGCTACAAAGTATTATAGCTTACCATTGGAGATAGATGTTCTCATTATCTATTGACATCAATGGTTCGGTTTTTCTTTTTATATGCAAAGTGATTCCTAAAAACTAAGTTGATTTTATTTACAAACAATAATTACAAAAAGTCTTTGCAACGAATGTTGTTGTTATTCTTTTTTATTTCAAATTCATGAAAAAGAACATTAGATAAACAATATTCCTATCTATTACTAACTATTAATAAAACAAAACATGTTGACATCATTGAACGACACTTGTCAATTTCTTATGAAATTTTTTCCCACCAAAACTATTTTTGACATCATTATTTGTTTTTTCTCTTTTTTTTTTTACAAAATAATTCTTCCTAAGTTCCCAGAAAATACTTCTTTCAAAATTAATTAATGAGATTATAATTACTCTTTTTTGAATAATAAAAATATTGACAACTATTTTAAACAAATAATATTTTTTTAATCTAAACTAGTTCTTTCCTAAAAAAATAAATAAAATAAAATAAAAAAATCCTATTCTGCAAATCTTTGTCGAACAAATTATAATTTTACTCCTCCCTATATTAAGATAATATAGATATTGTTATACATTAAAAACAAAGAATATTAATTAATTTCTTGTAATATTCCACGTTTATGACTTCGTATAGTTTTTATGCTATAAATTAATTTATCAAAAGAAAATAATCAAAATATGGAGCAATTTAAATAATCGTGTATGACACCAGACTTAACCTATTTACCATTGATTTTAAAATTGAGCATGACTCATAAATTATCTAGTATACTCCATAATAGGTATATGACAATATATTTGAGAACTTATAATAAATACTCCAACGTGATAAGTGCCTATGAAAATTCCATATTTTCTTTTAACATCATTGTGATTGTGTTCAAATCTTCTTTTTTTTTGAAAAAAGTCCTAAAAGGACACTAAATTTCATTAATGTAAGCCATACGGCATCTACAATTGACAATGAACGATAATGAAAACGAATTTAACAAAATCAAACAAGAATTAATCGGGGAAGGGCTAAGAATCCAAATAAATAAATATAACAATTCGGCATATTCTCGATTCGTTGTCTCATACAACTTTTTGAGTGGATCCGTCGTCGCTTCGCAATTTTGTGAGAAAGTAAATTGTTGTGTTGATTTCGTAACCCGAATCCGAGCCACAATCAATAGTAGCCCCACACAACCAGAGACCAAATTAAGCACAAATAAAACCTTGTCTTTCGAAGGAGTACGAAAAACCTTGTCTTTCGAAGGAGTACGAAAAACTTGTCTTTCGAAGGAGATCGAAAAAACCTTGCCTTTCGAAGGAGATAAACCCTTTCTTTCGAGGGAGACATTATTGTAACCTAAAACAAATTAAAAAGCTTAAAGGAAAATAAAGATTGGGGCTTTCCACCGGTGAAATCCGATGGAAGCCCTTTAAAATTAACAATGGAGACTAGGTTTAGGAGAGAGAAGAGAGAAAAGGAGGCTAGGGTTTTGAAACGGCAAAAACAGGTTTTTTTGTGTTCAAATCTTCTAAATCAATGTAAATAGGAGATCAGTGTAGAACTGTGGATTGTCACAATCTATAATTTTTTAATACTCCATATATCAAATAGAATATCAATGCAGATTCTCAAAATTTTCCTAATATGGAGATAAATAGGAGAGATAAATAGGAAATCAATGTTAATTTTCATAATCTTTTCTAATCAACAAACTTTGTGTCGTTCAGGACCATATAAAATCGAACCAAATCAGAGACATCTTCCATCAAATTTTGTACTCAATTTTCACCTAAAAAAAATAAAATAAAATTGTTTTCAATCAATTGCTATTAAGATTTCAACAGCTAAGTAACGATGACTACTCCTTCACTCAAGTGTATTTCTATCACTCTTGTGCTACTGATTGCAATAGGTATATATATTCTTCTTTTTTTTTTTTATTAAGCTATATAGGCATCAATCATGGCTTGATAATATAATTTTTTAATTTTTTTCATTAAGCGAATCTCTTAGTTTTTTCCTTAGCAAAGAAATTTTGGGATATGAACAATGAATATATACTATATAAACCATATAGGTAAATAGGCTCCCTTCCAAAAAAAATATAAACCAGGATGTCTAATAATTCAAATATCATCCAAAATTACAAATAATTCAATTATTGGAAAATGAAAAAATAATGGTATTATACATAGAGTGGCTAGTGGTCATATTATTTTTCTATATTAAATTATTTAATTGACAAAAAACATTTTTATCTTTTACTTTCTAATTGTTTGTAATACGAAAGATAATGATCTCATTGCTTTACGCATAAATATAAGCATTGTTGGTGTTGCCACTTGAAAAATTTATAATATGTATGATATTTAATGAATTAAATACTCCTATAATTCATGTTGATAATGGTTGTGCAGTTGTCATGGCACATACGGCGATAGATGTGGAAGCTAAAAGATGTCTTGAAACTGATGGAAAATGTGGCAAAGATTGTAGTAACGTTTGCTGTGATTTAAGATGCAAATCTAATCATTTTGATAATAGTGCTCGTGGATTTTGCGAAGATTTGATCAACCCAAAATGTAAATGTGAATATAATTGCTAATTTAGCGATATAATGCATTAGGACGGATTGATTTTGGCTTTCATACATAATCAACAATAATAAACAACTATATTTATTTGTTTTTAAATATCCATTACGCACATATTGAAAACAAATCTCTAGATGACTATTAGATGAAACTGAGGAAGGAATCCTCTTAGATTTTTGTTATCCACTGATATAACCATCTTGAGTTTTGAATAATGAAAAATTCTAAAAATGAAAAGCAAAAGTAAGTATATATAATATATAATATACAATATATAATATAGTGAAAATATTTAATGAGACGAATCTCAAATGTTTAACTAACATAACTGTTGGAGTATTAATAGCACAGCTCAGTGGATTGATTGTTATTGCACCTTGTAATTTAGGCTTTTAACACCTTAATGTGGATGTTTGGGCCTAGTCCATTGTCCTAAGCCCAGTGACCCGGAATTACGAAAATACCCCTCCATGATCCAGCCCATTATTAGTTAGAGCAAAGTACGGATTTACCCTAATCTATCCAATTAAGTACAACTTCTGCCACCTGAAAGTACATCTATAATAGCTCTCCAATCATTGATGATGGTAACTTTTTCCTAATTCTCTAATCTTCCCTCTCTACTTTCTCTCTCTAGAAAGTACATTCGCTGACTTAAGCATCGGAGGGGCTTTCCCGGGTCACACCCCCGGGGCAGTTAACCTTCTTTCTCTTTTGCAGGCCTAGCTCTCGGACAGCAAGGCATAGCTGAGGGACATTCGGACAATCATTGGACATAGTTCTAAGACATCTTGATTACCCTTATTACCCTAAGACTCCCAGGAGCATTCTGTTTCCAGAAACAGGTGGCGCCGTCTATGGGGATTGCTAACAAAAAGTCATGGTGAACACTAGGCGTCCCCGCAGCACATATCAAGATGCTACTAGAGAAGCTCTGAATCTCCCAGCTTGGCATAAGCATGAAGTCGAGGAAAATATTAGAGGCAAACCCTTATACAAGCTAAGCTCTCATCATTTTACAACTCACTCAAATGAAATGAACAATTAAAGAATCATGGGCAAGCCGAGCCCCCAGCTAGTCTACATTAGGCTCTCGGCATGCCACACCGAACATCAAGGCCCTCGGCTTGCCTGGCTATCCCCTGGGCATGCCAGCATACCCCCTCGGTCTGCCTGGCTGCCCCCTGGGCATGCCAGCATACCCCCTCGGCTTGCCTGGGTACCCCCTCGGCCTGTCAGCATACCCTCTCGGCCTGCCTGGCTACCCCCTCGGCCTGCCAGCATACCCCCTCGACCTGCCAGCATATCCCCTCGGCTTGCCTGGCTACTCCCTTACATACCTAGCCGAAGGCCATGCTTCTATCAACCGCCTCGGCATGCCTAGCCGAGGGCTATGCCTCTAGCTATCATCTCCTCGATATGCCCAGTCGGGGGATATGCTTCTATTAACCATCTCGGCATGCCTAGTTGAGGGTTATGCCTCTATTATCTCCTCGGCCTTCTCGACATGCCTAGCCGAGGGTTATGACTTTATCATCTCCTCGGTATGCCTAGCCGGGGGATATGCTTCCATTAACCATCTCGGCATGCCTAGTTGAGGGTTATGCTTCTATCATCTCCTCGGCATGCCTAGCTAAAGGCTATGCCTCTATCATCTCCTCGACATGCTTAGCCTAGGGATATGCTTATATCAACCGCCATTGAAGGCTATGCTTCCATTATCTCTTCAGCATGCTTAGCCGAGGGATATGCATCTATCAACCTCCTCGGCATGCCTAGTCGAGGGTTATGCCTCTATCATCTCCTCGACATGCTTAGCCTAGGGATATGCTTATATCAACCGCCGTTGAAGGCTATGCTTCCACTATCTCCTCAGCATGCTTAGCCGGGGGCTATTCTTCTATCAACCTCCTCGGTATGCCTAGCCGAGGGTTATGCCTCTATCGTCTCCTTGGCATACCTAGCCGAGGGCTATGCTTCTATTATCTCCTCGGCAAGATTCTATAATATTCTCATCATGCTTAGCCGAGGGTCTCGACATGCCTAGTCGAGGGTTATGACTCTACCATCTCCTCGGCATGTCTAGCCTAGGGATATGCTTCTTTCAACCGCCGTTGAAGGCTATGCTTCCATTATCTCCTCAGCATGCTTAGCCGGGGGCTATTCTTCTATCAACCTCCTCGGCATGCCTTGTCGAGGGCTATGCCTCTATCGTCTCCTTGGCATGCCTAGCCGAGGGCTATGCTTCTATCATCCCCTCGACATGCCTAGCCAAGGGATATGCTTCTATCAAGCCCTCGGCATGCCAAGCCGACTTAACATGCCTAGCTAAGAGTAATGCTAAGGTGCAAGCATCCCTCTTGAAGATAAACTTTACAAGATCAAGGAGGTCATTCACTCGAGGGTCTTCCACTCACAAGTTCCAAATAGAAAGGTCCTCAGTTATCCTTCCCCATCTATCATGAATATCTACAAGTTGGAGCTTGCAACCGATATGCTTGGAATGCGGACTTAAGACGTTGTGTCTGAGAAACTTCTCAAATGACAATGATGCCCTAGGGGCAATAAGAGCTTATACTAGAAGATATTTCTTTTAATAGTGCATCATTTTCATTTTTCGGGTTGGTTATCTACATAGCTTCCTAAAGCTCTAAAGTCTCGGGAGTTCATTATCTTCTCAAAAAGCATCGGGCCATCCTTTGTACAAGACACCCCGGGTCGCTAACTAATGTTATCAATAACAAATTTGTTCCAATGTTTGGGGCAAGATGCTAGCTTATACTCAATGTTTGAGACAGTGTCCTGGCGAATCGCTTAAATAACAAATGGCTCGTTTAGCCCTCAACCTATCCTAAAAGATGGGATACCCCAGCTCTCATACATCTTTAACTTTGGGCTCCATTAGCCCCTCATCCTATCCCAAAAGTTGGGATAGCCTACCTCTTATACATCTAAAACTTAGGGTTCGTTCAACCCTCGGCCTATCCCAAAAGTTGGGATAACCTACATCTCATACATATAAAACAAAGGGCTCGTTTAACCCTCAAACTATCTCAAGATTTGGGATAACGTACTTCTCCTCGGCCTATCCTAAAAGTTGGGATAGCCTAGCTCTCATACATATATAACAAGGGGCTCCTTTAGCCCTCAACCTATCTCAAGATTTGGGATAACGTACTTCTCCTCGGCCTATCCTAAAAGTTGGGATAGTCTAGCTCTCATACATATATAACAAGGGGCTCGTTTAGCCCTCAATCTATCTCAAGATTGGGGATAATGTACTTCTCCGTCCCTAGCTTATCCCTATGATTGGAATAGCATACCTCTCATCAAGCGCACCCCGGGGACTAGCTTCTACAACATCAACAAAATTCAAAAGTTAGAAATAATCATCAAGCTTCAATTAGGAGAAAAATAATTATCTTGGGTTTGTGACAAACTCAAAAACAAGGCATACCCCAGGCACTCAACGTCGCTATCTAAGGCTCAGCTCCCGGCTTATCTATATCACCCCTCAACCTTGGGTAATTTTTAGCAAAGAGAATGCATGCCGAGATCTTGACTAATAGACCCAGCTTGAGCACGCTCTTGATACTTGAAGCTAGGCCCTCGGCCTAGAGGAGGCCTCAACATGACAAGTCAAGCCCATCGGCATCTCCCAGCCTAAAGTTGGCTCTTTACTCCCTCCACTCGGCCTATTGATTTATTCTCTCATCTAGGCCTCCATTCGCTCGGCCTATTCAATCACTCTCTCAACTTGACCTCTATCCGCTTGGCCTATTCATCACTCTCTCAGCTTGGCCTCCCTCCGCTCGGCCTATTCAATCACTCTCTCAACTTGGCCTCCCTCCGCTCGGCCTATTAAGTCACTCTCTCAGCTTGGCCTCTATCCGCTTAGCCTATTCATCACTCTCTCATCTTGGTCTCCCTCCGCTCAGGCTATTCAATCACTCTCTCAACATCGTCTCCCTCCGCCAGAGGTATAAAGTTCTTGGGGTTATTTTGAAAGAGTACCTCGACTTGGGGTATAAAGCTTCTTGACTTTTTATTTCTCAAAGTTTTACCTCCTGGGGGTATAGGACACTTGGTTTATTTCTCAAGATACCTCCGCCTGGGGGTTAAAGCATTTGGTTTATTTCTCAAGGTACCTCCGCCTAGGGGTATAAAGAACTTAGTTTTGTTCTTAATAGTACCTCAGCCTAGGGGTATGAAGCACTTGGTTTTGTTGTCAAAGCACCTCCGCCCCAGGGTACAAAGTTTCTTGGGTTTTTATTCTCAAAGTTCCTCCGGCTAGGATACAAAAGTTCTCGGACTTCAGAAATGCCGAGAGCTATGGGTAGCAACACCCCGGAGAGCATGCCCTCCTCTCACCTTCGCTCACTCCTCCCTCACCTAGGGGTGACAATCAAACTACCTTAACACCCCGGAGAGCATGCCCTCTTCTCACTCTCACTCAATACTCCCTCACCCCGGGGTATAGCTCTCCCTCTCACTCAATACTCCCTCACCCAGGGGTATATCTCCCTCACCCCGGGGTATAGCTCTCCCTCTCACTCAATATTGCTCCCTCACCCCGGGGTAGCACACTCAATATTGCCTCACCCCGGAGTAACACCCAGCTAAGCCGAAGTAAAACCTCACAAGAAACTCTCTCTCTCTCCGGCATTGCCCTGACTCACAGGTTCCTAAAGGGAAAAACTTAAAAACCCGAAGTAAAACCTCTTGGCACTGCTCATCAACCCTTTCGGCCTCACTAATCTTTCTCTCTCTCATGCCTCGCAAAAAATCTCACGCGCGCGGCTACCCTCTCGGCTAGCAGCACAAAAAATCACCAAGTAAAAACCAAAACACTTAAGCTCTCTCCTTGACTTACCTCACCTCAAAGCCTAAGTTAAACCCAAAGCTCTCAACTATGTTTCCTCTCCCAAACATCTCTCACCCTCGCGCACCTCGGCATCTCTCGGCACCTTTCGCTCTCCTCGGCATGACTGAGCTAACCGAGCACATCCCTCCGCTTTTACTTTACTTGGGTTTTCACAAGAATTCTCAATAGGTGACCCCCTCGGCCTAGCAAGCCCAGCCGAGCCCTCGGCTCTTCTCAGCTCTCTCTCTCCTCACTCACTCATTCGGCCTGAAATACCCCTAGGCCGTCATTTGACAGGGTAAAGTCGTATCCCCTAATAAAAAATAATTACCTAAATCACTAACTAAGGTAGATAGGGAAGTAGGGTCGAACTCCACAGGGAAACAAGTCTTTTTAATTGTCTTTTTAATTCTAATTAATTATTATACTCTAAATTATCTAAGTAACCAATATTTTAAATGTGAATTCTATACTACGAAGAATGAGTTTAGGGAGAAAAGAATCAATAATAAGGAAACCTAAGGTCACAGGTTCACCAATAATTAATATTCCGGGATAGAACGAAGTAATTAATAATTAACAATGCACAAATAGCATGATTAACAGGCTCTCGTAATTTATTAACCAACATAGATCTAACAGGCTCTCGCAATTTATTAGACCTAAGTTCCTATTAAAAATAGCCTTTAGTATTAATTCAACATCTGCTCGATTCATCAATTCAATATTGCTAAACATTCACAATCAAATTACATCTGCTCGATTCATAATCTAATTGCAAAGAATTAAAACAATTCAATAGGAAATTATCATGCATATCAACAATCAATAATAACAAATTATCCCTTCACAATAATTATGGATCCCCAAAAACCCTAGAATTAAACTACTCACTAATCATCATAACTAAACCAATCAAATAAATAATTAAAAGCATAAACAAGAAAACAATTAAAATAGCTGAAATTAAAAAGGGAAGAAATTGTACCAAAGTAAATCTGGAATTAAAGGAAGTATTAAGAACAAGAGTTTAGAGAGAATTTAAGAGAGAGAAAAATACTAAGTAGAGAGAGAAAGTCTAAAAAAAAAAGGTCATACTAAGAATTTAATTAAGAGGAGAGAGAAAGAAAAATTAGAGAGAGAAAAAAGAAAAGAAACTAAAACTAAAACTAAACTAATCTAAAAACTAATTGAGGAAAAGCTAAACAAACTAAAACTAAACTCCAGCACACACCCCTCCACGTACTATTCCTACCTCCTTAAATAAGAAAAGAAATAGGATTTTTAATCCAAGTTAACTTTTTCTAATTCCCACTCAAAATCAATGATGTGGGAATTTGGAGCAAACCAACGAAGTAGCCCAAGGAGTTCGCAGGCCCAATAGCAATTAGAAAGCCTCATAGCCGCCTGATTAAGCAACTCTTGCACTTGGGCCTTAGAGTTTCTAAGTCCAAGTTCCTTCACTTGTTGATCCGTATTTATTGTTGCAAATATGGACCTTTTCCACTTAATCGAGCCCTTAATTACCAAACTAAGTTTCTTTAACTCGGTCTTGGGCTTTAAATATACGGTCATAATTCAACTCTAATATCTTTGTAGTGGCTAATAATCTCGAAAATTGTCATAAATTTGCAAATTCCTACAAAAATATACCAACTCTACAAAAACACTAGAAAACATATATTAGTAATAAAAATAGCTCCGTAGAGCTCAAATAAGCATAAATATGACCGTGAGACGGGGAATAAAAATATATATATAATAGACTCATCATCATCCCTCACCCTTTCGGCCAACATTAAAACCTTCAGGCCTCACGTCCCTCTCTCACCTTAGCCGAGCGCTCAGCACGCGCCCGCTGCTCCCTCGGCCTCACACCCCTTTGACACAGAACTCGAAGGCAAAACCCAAGTAAAACCCGAAACCCCCTCGGCCTCCGTACAGCTACCCCCTCGGCACATACGCCTAATCCCGTCAGCCGCACAATGACCCCCTCGGACATGCGTCTACCCTCTCGGCCAAGAGCAAGCCTCAGCTCCTCTCACTCTCGCGCCTCCCTCAACTAAGGATACCTAAGGGTCTGAATGCTCAACCCTTTCGGCTCTCTCGCATCACTAGCAGCCCTCAACCCTTTCGACTCTCTCTTTCAGCCTCTCTCCCTTATCACACCTCCCACCCGTATTTCTCTCCTAACCCCGGGCTGCCCTCCGCACGCCGCGCACCACGCACCCCCTCGGTGCGCCGGACACCCAAAAAGTAATGCAGGACACCCCCTCAGCCCTCGGCTCTCCCTCACATCACTCGGCAGTACCAGGAAAAACCCCTCAAAAATCAAACACAAACCCCAAAATTCGAAAAACCAATTATAACACCCCTAGCCGATGAACACCGATTGATGTGACTTGAACACTCAAAATCTCAAGAACTTGAGAGAAAGTTGGGAGAATTTTTAAGAATTTTCTCTAAGGCAAATGAGAAATGAAAAGCAAGTAGTGTGAAGGGGGAGTTCATATGTTCAAAGCTAAGGAGATGACAATTCCTTAAAACCCTGGTTCAAATGGGCCTAAGTGATCCTTGATCCCAGAAAGTCACCATTGAAGGATTAAGCTTAATTACCAGTTAGCAGGGAATCATCATCAGATTGTCTCTAGAAATCCCTAGCTCATTAAAAATGGAGATAAGACATGCCTTCAGCAAAATACATGGAGCTCAACCTGAAGAAAATATTCTGAAAATGGAAATTTCATCGGTTACCCCTAAGCCATCATCATCAGGCTTAGCCCTCAAAACTGCTCAATCATCTGAATTAAAGTACCTTCTATGCATTGCTTGGGGCTGGTACCCTTGCAAGTCGCTTGGGGCTCTTTTTAGCCCTCGGATACCCTTGGGGCTCGTTTTAGCCCTCAGGTACGCCTTGGGATTTACTTCAGCATATGTGACAACTTCTCTCATCTATATTCCGCGTGATATCCGAACTTCATGCGATCTCGTTCCCACATCACGCGTGGGGCTAAATGTTTGGGCCTAGTCCATTGTCCTAAGCCCAGTGACCCGGAATTACGAAAATACCCCTCCGTGATCCAGCCCATCATTAGTTAGAGAAAAGTACGGATTTACCCCTAATCTATCCAATTAAGTACAACTTCTGCCACCTGAAAGTACATCTATAAATAGCTCTCCAATCATTGATGATGGTAACTTTTTCCTAATTCTCTAATCTTCTCTCTCTACTTTCTCTCTCTAGAAAGTACATTCGCTGACTTAAGCATCGGAGGGGCTTTCCCGGGTCACACCCCCGGGGCAGTTAACCTTCTTTCTCTTTTGCAGGCCTAGCTCTCGGACAGCAAGACATAGCTGAGGGACATTCGGACAATCATTGGACATAGCTCTAGGACATCTTGATTACCCTTATTACCCTAAGACTCCCAGGAGCATTTTGTTTCCAGAAACAGTGGACATGTGTACTATGTTTTACACTTACAATTTTGGGAGATTTTGTATGAAATACATCACTTCAATTCTATTATACAATATGGAGACAAAAACACATATTATCGTAAAATTTGCTCGTTACACATTTTAGCCTCTTTTTGTTAAAGTAAATGACTAAAAATGTTGATAAAGAGAATTTCATAATTATAGAGTAATTGATCAAGTTACAACCTTATAGAGCTAAAACATGATCAATAATGTTCTACATGGTATTAATTATAATGTACCACTTAATGATCAACTTAAGAGAGTTATGTCAAGTGATACATTAAAAATTTATAATAATACCTACTAAGAATATAATGACTATAGTTGATACTCTAGTAGATATGGACGGAGTAGATTCGGAAACAACAATGGGAAACTTGCAACTCTCAACACAAGGATCTTGATTTGTAACTATCCCAAGCCCATTAAAGTAGCATGCATTTTTATCTTTGAGGTAGCCAAATTGATATAAATTGTTGAATGCATATGACAAGCTCTTCATTTTCCCAATTCCACTACAAGAACCTACTGACTCAAGCAAAGTGCAATTAGTACTAACACGCGCTATGTAGTAATTAATGGCCACGAGCATGCCTATTCGTTGGATAAATAGAGGGGTTTGCAATGCACCATTTAAGAGGAAGATATACTTAACATCCTTAGCGCTTTGTAATTGTCCACCTCCTAAACCAAGGTCTAATTCATACTTCACCTGCTCGTTAAATGTGAAAATTCCCCAATGCCTTTTGAAGTTACCGAGCAAAACACTCTTTTGACCCTCGTCGAACAAACCAAAAAATACAAAACCATATAGGTGACACATTATGTCTTAAATGCGTTCCTTTGCCCGTCAATATGTAATTGACTAGGCCTTGATTGAAAGAACTAACAGCTTCGGTGTTTGCTCTATCTATCCATTCGTAGGCCAACCCACCTCCCCAATGGCTACCGGAACATCACCAAATCCAATGTTGTGAAGGGCCGAGACTAATGTGTCATAATTCCCATCAAAGGCGTTGGTGTATGTATTTGGCCCGTCGATTACTGGGTGGTCTACGTACGCCTTAAAAAAAGCGTAATCCAATGGAAAATTTGGATCCATCGTAACACTCAAGAAGGGGTTAATGTTCACCACAAAGGGAGAACTATGGGCCACTAGGAAAGACACGACACTAGGTCACTAGTTGAGTCATAACTTGAACCAACTCGGGTCTAAATACTCCATGAGATGGGAGGTTTGCACCATATGTGCCTACATTGCATAGTACTAAAAGCTAAGCTTGATGGAGTCGTCAAGTTTTTTCCTAACCAATGACCATTGTAGGTTAAGAAGGGCAGGCACGACATGGGTTATATATTGGTTTGAGTAGCTCTTTAGAAATGGCTCATTTCCAACAACTACATATCTAAAAATAAAATATAGAGATATATATAAGAGAAACTATCGTAGTATGATATGTTACAAGGTTGTTGCATATAAAATTATAAAGAGATTAAATTTGCAATTGAAACTTAAAGTCAATTCCACTATGTTAGTAATAAACAATTACTAAAGGCATCATGACAGAATGAGTCCACGAATCAAAATCAAACCTCTTATGGAGTACTAGCATTATATTATTAAGAGATGTTTTAACCCAATACAATATTTACGTATAAGATAGAAGATAGAGGGGGGAGTAATAAGAGAAACCATAAAGTTCATTTTTATTTAATATATATACTTGCATTGTTAATTTTTGAAAGATGTTTTAATTAACAAAATAGCTACATATAAAGTAGGTAATACCAACAGGATCTTTGCTAGCTGTGGAGATAGGCGCTAATTTAAGGTTGCGGTGAACCCGAGAATGAGCCACATAAGAAGAAGGCGGATGAGCATGTTGTTGAGGATGTCAACCATCACCTCGATATCGCTTTCTCGTAGAGCTTGGAGGATATCATGTTCAACGTCAAACAACTTGAATTTTTGTATCTGATTATTTTTAATAATTCTATTGACTTCTTAGGCGACAGTCCACCCAATGTGTTTGCTCCCCAATTAATTCCAAATTTGCATTCCCATTATGTATTAATAATAGTAGTGTAAATACTATTAGAAATAATTTTATTATCAGGTACCCCATTTTTATGTAGAGAGAGAGAGAGATATAGAGAGGGGTATAGAGAGAAGATAGATTAAAGATAATGAAGGATTATGAGAAAATAGGTTTGAGAGTTTAGTGGTGGCTTTAATGCATCAAAAACTCTACTATTTGTAAGGAAGAAGTTTAGAAGGTCATAAGAGTGATAGTGGATGGACTGGAAGTGAAAGTGTATTTCATTAATTGAATTATTTCATCCCAAAATGCTATAAACTTTATAGAAATATGATGGATTGAACTTTTTCTAAAATTAAAAAAAAAAAAAAAAAAAAAAAAAAAAAAAACTTAAATCTTTTTTCATCCCAAAATAGTATAAACTTTAAAGAAGTATGATGGATTGAAATTCTTCTAAAATAAAATTAAAAAAATAAAAATTCAACCTTCAATATTTTTTTCATCCCAAAATGCTATAAACTTCATAGAAGTATGATGAACTGAATTTCTATATGTTACAGTTATATTATGTAACATGTCATAGTTTAAGAAAAGTACTCCATACGGCTGCATTATTGTGTAGTAAAAGGGTAATGCACTACTAAAGCTTACTATATGTTAAAAGTTTGGATGATTTAATCCTTGTATAATTGTATTACTCTAAATTAATTATTCCTATTTGTAGCATCAATGAAATGGATGGGTTACAAATGTAATAGGAAGAGGTGAACTAAATATATACTCCTTCTATTATATATTACTCGTCACAAAGGAATATTTTATAGTTCACAAATAATTACCGTTTGTTGTAAAGTACGGAGTAATATGTAATGGAGGGAGAAGTATATAGTAAAATAAATTTGGAGTGAAGTGTACCTGTGTCTAGAGGTGGTTATTGGGTAGGGTAGCCCAATGATAATAGGGTCAGGGCCAAACTTATAGGGTTTTTAATGGACAGGGCTCTTATTGGGTAGGGTCAACATAGGGCCAACATGTTTTTCCAATTTAATTGATAAAGAAAATACATAATGCAAAAATAATTATATAGATAAATTTGTATTCATATGTATATAATAATGACTTTGTCCAATATTTATTTTAATTGATATTTTGTAGGCTCGCCCATTATCGACCCGCTAATGACCCGCGACCCGCATTGATCCGACCCTATATTGACCCTATAAAATGTGACCCTATTTGACCCGACTCGCAACGACCCGCCCAATAACCAGGTCTACCTGTGTCATATTGAACTCATAATCTCGAAGAACGAAGTATAAAGTTAATAAGATATAATAGCTTAATCATGCTTTAGGAAGTCAAGGCCACACTCATACATATAAGCAGTCAAATAAAGCTTGTTGAAATACATGCCCTTGTCTTGAAGTAAGCACATTTAATGGCCAGATAATTAGTCCTACGGACAAGGCTATCTCGCCATTTTTATTTTTTATTATTATTATTTGGGAGAAGTAGTTGATTAATGGATTATAGAGATGTAAATACATAAATCAATAAAAATCATTAGCTCCCACGAGACATTGTGTCCCTAATAATAGAGCTGAGAATCAAACTCGTGATTTTTTAGTAATGACACTATTGAACATAAACATATTCAAGTACTAGATCAAAAGTAACTTACGCATCTATGCCTTACAGTTTCCCAAGACATAATTAGTTGTGTTCTTTTGAGCTTTTGGTAGAGTAGTGCAGGATCGGTGTTAGCAAAGTAGAGCAATTAATTTATACTTAATTAGCAGATCGGATAGATTTTAGCATAGTAGGTCACATTAGCTCAAAATAACAGGGCATAACCCAATCGATCTTCTAACTACTAGACTGGATCAAGGTTACATAAACTTGCGCGTCACACAATTTGGTGAATTGTGAAGTAGATCGAGTTGCAAACTAGCTTAGAATCCATAAAATAAGTTGGTTAAGGAGGACAACCAAAAAGAGGCTTTCTAATCTCTCACTTTCCAATCAATATATATTCCTAAGTTCCATGATTTTGTTGTTCATAACTAAACCCAATAAAGTACACCAAAGCATCTAATCTACTCCCAAGTCCCAACAATATTCTAATAAAGCATGCATATACAGTCATAAACAGCCTTTTCTTACAATTAATATTTGTATAACAAGATTATTATTATTGAGACACTTAAAAAGAATGTTTTTAACTCTGCAACCGCATCTTAGACTATCCAATAATTATATACTACACCAATATTAGGACAAGTGGCTATCTTTATTCAACTAAACAAATGTTTACAAAAACATAGATTAAGGAGTCATTTTATCAATGGCTCATATCACCTAATGAGTTGGTTAGTTTTACATGCATGTAATGGTGAATGAAATTGGAACATTTTAATCTGATGCTCGAATTCCTTCTTATTCTATATGAACGTAACTATTCACCTAGCGATGGATTGTATGCTTGCTTGTTATCTATGATGCACCACATCATATAGTCACAATGATAGATTACCAATTATATTGGCCGAGATGAGGACTACTTTGACCTTAATTATTACAATGTAACTAGTTGTTGTAAAACATACCCAAGCTATTTACCTCATTAAGGATCAATTTATCACTCCTTTCTATTCTATATTATTGTAACCCATGAGATAGGGTCATTATTGTGAATGTACCTTTTAAAAAAAATGGAACAACTAATTAAGGGAATACTAATATTTCTTCATTTGTTCTCTATGATTACAAGAGTATAAATTTACAAGGATTATTTGAAAGTGTAAAATTTAATTAAGTTTAATTTTAACAAAATTATGGAGTACTTTGAAAAGGACTTGGGATGACCGGATAAGTGCCTGGATTCGAGGTACATAAAATATAAGGTAAACGTACATTTTGAGGATGATTACATGACAATCCTAGCTTTAGGAATGCTAAAATCAATTGCTTTGGTTTTGCTAAAAACAGTATACATAAGCTAAGAGTTCATTTCAATCACATGATGTTCACATATTTGAATTTATCTACATGCACTTACTATAAAACTTACTTTTATTAATCTTATTTTTATTGTAAATTGCTTACTTTTATCCCTCATTCATTATTATTCTTCATTTGTTTTCTTAAGAAATTTGCCTCGTGACTTAAAGATTATGGTACTAAGTACCTGTTCTCTTCAACTTAATTTTATTTCAGTTCAGTAAATCAGAACATATCCTAAATCAAACTTCACTTAGACTCTTAAAATAATGAGAATAATTATCTTACTAAGTATCATTTTCCCTCATTTTTAATTAATCTCACATACAAAATTTGACTAAATTAACCTGTAAGATGTCTCAATTCAGTAAGGCGGTTTCTCTTCGGGAAAAAAATATTAAAAAGTTCAATGAATCATGATATAAATACGTCCACCACAAATACAAAAAAGGAAGAAACCATTAAAAATAGTGATGAATTAGCTAGGGCACATACTTTAGAGAATAAGGGTGTATGACCCCCCCTAAAAATGGACCCACCAAAAAGAGCCTCCTTCCCCTCTTCATAATTATCTCCATCATCATAATTCCATCTCAAAGATAGAATGTGTGAGAGTCAGAAACAAAGAGGAGAGAGAAAAAAATTAAAAGAGAGAGAATGAAAATGATGATGATGGTGAGTGCACGCAAACCATTCTTGTTTTTTTCTTCTTAGCCTCTTTCATTTTTGCTACTCAATTACAAAGAATATTTCTTGATTATCCCAAAAAAAATAAACACCTAAATTCTCACACAAAATTATCATCAAAATTAAACACCCAAAAAAATTTTTAAAAAAAAAAAAACTTCATGATGATGTTTTCTTCCTCCTCTAAAACTACTAGTCTCTTATTATTATTACCCTACACTCTGACTCTTGTTCATCATCATCATCATTACATCCTCACTCATCTTCTTATTCCTTTTTTGAACTCTCATCATCACCATCATTTCCTCCACCACTATCCTCCCCCTCTCATCGTACCCCCTCTGTCCTCAAATAATCGTCCAGTAGTTACTATCGCTATTTCAACCTCCCCCTCGAACACACCTACACGACACATTATTATTATCATCATCAACTACAACTAGAAGTAGAAGAACAACAACAACAACATGATGACTATTCTTCTTACTATTTGAAGCAACAAACACAACAAAGTTGAAGAAATTAAAAAAAGAGGTTTAATTTATTCTCTCTTAAATATTTCTTTCTTTCTCTTGAGTTGTTAGTTGCTCATCACGGGGAATCAAGCATCTTGGTCCGATTGTTTCTACGTTAATTAGCCCTAGTTGGCTAGACATCTAGCTTACTTGGTTTTTTGGTTTGTTTAATTAGGTAGATCTAAATCTTTTTCACAAGATCTTCGTCAAAATTTTAAGTTTTTATCTTCTTTAATTAATTTCTGTATTATTAATGTCGTGTGACTTTTAATTAATTGTATTCGTGTGTTTTTGTATTAATTTGAAACAAAGTTATTTCATAAGTATAAACTTTATTATTGCTTGTTTAATTTTCTTTGATTTTACCTTTGATTTGTAGTTTGTATATTACCTTTGATTTCTGGAATTATGAATTTTGTTTTATTTATTTTTCTTGTGTGATATATAATGTTTTTTTGTACTCGATCTTAATCAACCTATGTTCCTAATAAATTGATAAAAGTTTATATTATTAATTATTTCATGACAAAATTTATATTGGGAAAGTATAATCCATCTATATGATATATGCCATGTTCATTAATTAAGAATATATTATAATCATAATCTTTGACCTACAAGTTAGGGTTTGTATAGATAATCTACGAACAAAATATACTAATTATGTATCTAGCTTAATGTCTTACCTTAGATGTTGTTCAATTCGATAACAAATCTAAGTATATGATGTTAAGTATGTGAGGAAGTATATACTTGTACTGTACGTATGATTTTATGTATGAAATATTTGCTTGCATCAAGTCATCAAATATCATTAGCTATAACGATCGAGAATACAACGAGTATATTGTATATTGTAGACTTATACATCGCAAATCAGAATAACAACTCGATAAGTATTGTTGGTTTTATGCGATTTAGGTGACTAAGCATGTTGTAAAACAATAAATCGGTGTATACAAAACCTATTGACCCGGCGGTCACCCGGATCTTTGATGATGCCTGGCTATAAATGAGCTGTCTATCATCATGAGCATAGTACTCCAATCTAATCATACCTAAAATTCTCAAGGATTGAAATAATGATGTACCAGATAGCTAGATTCATGAAATTTGCTAAATTTTCAACTCTTTTATGATTCTAATTTGTTGCTTCTAGAGCTTCGGATTACTTTCTTGACTTTTTATCAATTGTTACGTATAGTATTAGAGATCAGAAAGTAATACGTAGTATTAGGATTGGAAATAGCATATTTTGGATCTTGCTTTAAGCAAGCTAGCTCACTTAGCTATCTTCATGCATGCATATTCAATTAAGCTAAGGTTGATATATAATATACATAATGTATAGTTGACACATGATACATAGAAATTATAGTTCATTTATACAAAGGATATACTACGTATGTAAACGAGCCGCCATCTTTAAAAATGTGCATAATGTGTGGTCTTGTTTGGTTCGGAGTAGATAAGTTAACTACGGAGTATAATATGTTGTCAAACTACCAAAGGAAAAAAATGTTTAGTAGATGACAATAATATCATTCCGTGTTTTGATAGCAACAAAGCTAAGGATCCTTTTTCAATATGTCCTATAATTTCAAACCTCATAAAATTCTAAAATGATGCGACACATTTCATCTTTTCCTATGCAATTTACTGTCAATATTGAAATTTGTTGCAACAAACGAAGTCACTTTTGTTATAAAGGTCTACTATGATGTTCCCTCAAAACCCAAAAATGTAAAGTATAGTTTATATGCAAAGATGGTATGGATCAATGATTGTACTTGTTGGCTATCTCTTCTTGATTATTTAATCTTGTTTTTCCATTTCCTAATTTAAAAGTTTATTGGTAAAGTTATAAACTGTTAAAGATTCCAAAAATTAAGTCTTTTTGAGTGATTTAGGGTTGCGTTGTTGCTTTATAATCATATGGTTGAATATTTTGAACCCGGTGTTCACGGTGCTAATATTTCCTATTCTTTTTCTCCTTTCTAATTAGGACTGTTATTAACAAAAAAAATTAATTAAGTAGTGAAATAGGACAAGTTTAGATGGTAAGTTGTTTTCATGTTTTATTGCCATATCTTTTAAGCTCTATTTTTGACATCACTTCACAAAGCAAATTCCATTAACACACTAAACAACCCTGTAACGCGTAACTTAATACTTTACGGTTTACAACTTTACATCATTCGTCACAGATTAATTGCAAACCTAATTTAGGTACGTATAATCCACAGCATAGTTCACCCAAGTTTTTGGTAGAGACGATGTATGAACCATGGTTTAATTATATATAGAAATTCTAAATCATCTCGGTGTCAACCAATAGTAATATAGAGTATAGATACGAAGTACCATTTTGTTTTTGAAGGTTAATGTTAATTAATTTGGTAGCAATTAAATTGCTTAAACGACCCTTGTTGAACTCCTTCGAATGATTAAGACAAAATAAATTGTATGCTTGATCAAATGTGTAATCATAGATTATCAAGAATATTTGACTATATTTTCTCCATCTATATCCCTTAGCAAACAGTCTCGTTTAAGGAGTTTAATTTCTTTCTTTATTTAGTAGAGTTGTATTCGAATTTTGCATAGGATTCAAATTCCAAATGCAACCCTATTACTGTCAAATGTCAATATATATAGACCTTCCAATACTAATGAAACCCCTTTTTATTTTCAAAAACATGTAATTTAGTACAAGTGAAGCCCTCCATAGTCGAAATTCGATGTGTTAGGCTTGAACTATTTCATGCCATGGCTGTTGTTGATAGATAGGTCTCAACCCGCTACTCCACAGAGAATTGCTGGTTCAACAATACAAATACTCAAAATCTTGTAACAACGATCCATCATCAGTGAAAGATTTTATCATTTTTGTCCTCTTTCTTGGTACATACCATGCTGCTTTCGCTTGTGACAAAGATCCTTAAACCTATATCGTTCAGTCTGGTGGCATAAGATACATTACATACATAATACCCTGTATTATTGTGTCATAATTGATAGAGTATGAAACATATTTCTGCGCCTCAACCATCAGCCTAATACATTACATGTTCAGTCTTAATTAGAATGTACAAGCTAAGCTAGTTGGTTCTTTGACCAAGCCAGAACCACCTAGCTGGGGTTGAGTACTTGGGTGGAGTTGCAAGATTTAAATCGTAGGAAGATTGAACCCTTATGTTGACGGCTCAAGACTATGACTGCAAACCCTCCAAGAGGTACTGGCACAAGCCAATCAACCTCAATGACGCCGAAGCTGAACCAGCAAAACTCCCCTTACGTATGGTACCAAAGCCCTACAACTACAACACCCAGTTATTTTGGAACTACGGCTTTGTTGTTGTTGAGTAGCCTGTAACTGAACAAACACGTCTCCACGCACTGATATCAAAATCATAAGCCAACCCAGTGGCGGAGCCAAAATTTCCAAGTGAGGGGGCCACGATTATACCTACGTATTGAAATTGACAATTAGGAGCAAATTTAATTATTATCTTGAGCCAAGGGGAGGTCAAGGCGAGCCCGGCCTCGTGTTGTGAAACAATTGAGACTAATGATCAACATGACCTTAGTAATATGTTCTACACGAATATCTATCCATAAGCAAGTTTTTGTAAGAGTTTGATAGAAATCTCATACAAGTTTATTTATTTATTTTTTTATTTTTTTTTTTTATTTTTATACAAAAATATTTTTCTAAATCATTAGTCATAGCTAACTAGAAGAATGTACTTCTAATAAACTAACATTAAATCAAATTTGGCATGCTTAATCATCAACTCTACCTGAAACTAAAGTTGCTGATCTTTTGGAGCGTGAAATGCGTGGACCTCTTTAAAAATAGGCAATTCCTACTATTATTGGGCCTACTAAGTATTGATACAAACTCGATCCTGGCCCAACATTATTACAATATATATGGGCCAATTGGGCCACTTATTTAAAAAAATAAATTGATGTTCAATTAGTGGGGAGGTCCTGAATATGCACTAGAATGTTCCATACTACCAAATCGTCCACTAACTAATCTTAACCACCAATTAAGTTGACTTTTACATGGATAATCTATATGTATTTATACTAATAATAAATTAATACTAATTTAATCTTGTCTTTCTTAAGTAACAGCTGGATCTTAGCTTAAAAAATTGTAACTTAAACTATGCTCTATTGAAGTACTAACTTGTTGGTTCTCCTAACGGTTCTTTGACAGTTTGACCTTGAAGAACACTTGAATTCAATATTTTTGGGATTTTTTAGTGGTTTTATAGGTCTTTATGGCTTACTAGAACTAGAGAAGTAATTGTTAAATAATACTCGTATAAGTTCTTATCAATTGTATTACATTTTAGATAGATTATAATATAGTTATAAGCTATTTAATTGCTTTAATTTCCTATCTCAATTCTTATATCAACTTTAATTTCTTCTACTATATTTATCATTTTCATACAATGATACCTTTTAAATTTCTTCGACTCTTACAATAAATGATTGTAAACCGCTTTCATCCAAGATACTATCATACTTTCTATGCAATTCTTTGAATGTTATCATCTTTATATTATTTTTATAATAAGATCATATCTCTTATAAGATGAAATAAACACAATAGCAAGAAAGGGATTCATTCTCAGCATAAATTTACATCACAAGTTATAAGAGGAAAAATATCACGTTTCTCTCATTATAAGGATATTAATGATAAAATGAGTATTAAATGCCAAGAAAATAGTACAAGAAACATCAAATCAATTAAAAAGGCAAACAATTCCTGCCTCAATAAAGAAGTAAACCTTTTGGTATATCTGAGCATACCATCTTAATCCAACCACATGATTCTCCACCTTTATGTCCCTACCCAAAATCACAACAATAGTTGAACCCCTTTTACTAAACGAGGCCTAAGTGGACCTTACTTTTATGCTCAAATTATAGATATTGTAGAAATTAAAAATTATATGCAAAATTGCAAATACATTCTTAAATTGCGAAAGTTGCAAGTAAAAACAAATAATTATGTTACAAACTTTGATGTGTAAAAGGACTAATTTATTTGAATATGCACAAGTGGATTATTTGTTTATCTGGGAGTATAATTGTCTTTTTAAGTACCAATAGAGGGGTATATGCGTCTTTTTATGTACTAATTGAGGAGTACATGTGTAATTTCCTCACCAAACAGTAAAAACAAGTTACAAACAGTAATTGGACAGTTCACCAAAAATACTGAATAAATGACCCTGTTTTTTCCATATATTTACAAATATGCCATCAGATTAGCAAAAAATCGTTTATCTGGCAGATTAACTTGTATTTTCCCATAATTTATATACTTCGTAAGTATAAATATTGGATATTGAGTAAAATTATTTGAATGTTTGATATATGTGTTTTTCATATAACTCCGTAGTTTTAGGGGAGCACCTATTATGACTTGTTAAAGTAGTGTATTAATTCATTCGCGAGGACTTGTATATACTTGTATTAAAATCACATATTCGTATAAATTCTATTTCATTTTTATATTTAAGTTGTTTTAATTGCTTCAAATTATTCGTCAATATAACTAGATATTTATATTTTATGAAGTATTGTAGTACTTGGAATTTGAAATTCATATTGATTGTCACTTTTAGGGTTCACCTATAAACTCAACTTAGCAGGCGTCTTTTCTCATTTTAGTAGATAAGGACCTATAAACTCAACTTAGCAGGCGTCTTTTCTCATTTTAGTAGATAAGGACTTAATCCTTGCTATGAGGCATGAGCTCAGGAGTGCTACTACTTTTTTTTTTTTTTTTGGTGTTCTACCCGGTTCACCCTTTGGGCTAATCCGAATTCGGGGATCAGTTCTGGGTGGTAAGGTTCCAGTCCCCTCCCGATTGTTGTTGCGGGGGATCGAACACGAGTCCTCCCTACCAAGTGTAGTCCCAATCACCACTACACCAAGTGGTAGGATTGCTACTACTTGACTAGTATTAAACCCTCATAAACTAGTTTTGGCCACAAACAAAGTTTTAAACCCTAGTTTATAGTTTGGTGGTTTCTTAAATGTCCATATATAATGACATGACAAATTTTAACATTCACACACATCTCAAACCATAGCAACACTATGTTAATCTATTGTCAATTATCACCCACATACAAAGAATAATTGCAACTCAAAATATTTTTACTTTCCTAAAAGAGAGAATATTTTACATGTATAATATGCGAATGCCAAGGTGACATAATATAAAACATATTGAATAATTATTCCGGATATTAGCTAGATGTATTAGTTAAAATCTTAAAATGAGATATTCAAGATCTTAGATCAAATCTAAGGTATATCATACACACTCACTCTAGATCATAGATAAGACAATTATTGCATTCACTCAAACATTATGAAATTAATTGTGATTATTACATCAAAACAATGTGACATGCAACAAACTTCAATTCTACTGTAACAGTACTATAGAATTTTATAGAAAGTAATGACCAAGTTCAAAGGAGAAAATTTATACATCACATATTCCAATTAAAGCAAAATTTGAATCATCTAAAACTAAATTAATTAACTTTAATTGAGCGATTCTCAAGTGACATTGTTGACACCGATTATTTAGGAACACCAATATTATTAATTTTTCTCAAATAAAAATAAGGTTTGTTGCATAAATGAAAATGACATATTGAATCGTAGCATAAAATAGAAAATGATGGAATATATCGGCATTATAACGCACACATTATTTCTAATAATCATGTTTAAAAAATGGTTAAATGTTATGATTAGCCGTCTAATTGAAAGCCTTAAGTACTCTACTCTTGAACCCTGTTTTAAGTCTCAGCTGTCAACGCTTAACCCAATACAGTTGTTGTTATTGAGTCTTGACCACACGATAATTTGGTCAATTTTAGCATCCATTCCAAGCACACCAACACACACCCACATAAATACCAGACAAATTAGAATGGACCTATTATTTATTTATTGCCACTAAAGTCATAAACATAAACATCACCCAAAGTACGAGGCCATTATTCTCATCAAATATCTCTTATTTTTAATCGAAGTATTTTAATAAGAAGTCCACACTAAAATCTCTATCTCCCCCATTTTTTTAATGGAAAAGTTTTACCAAAATCTTACTCTTAATCGATAAGAAAAAAAAAATTTGAAGATAAAATCGCATCCCAAACTTATTTAGGAAAATTTTAATCTCACGGAGTATAAATTTTAATCCCAAACTGAATATTTTATAAGAGAAGGAAATTTATGAGCTGAACTGAACAGAACCGAGCTGAACTGAGCTGAGCTGAATTTCAACGTATGAGAACAGACCCTAACTCAGCTTAGTTGAATAAATGTGAACAAATCCTAAGTTTAGTTTAGATCATTTAAATTATATTCATTCAATTTCATTCTATTCATTACTGTTACTTTTTTCAATTCAATTCGTTTTCATTCATTCAAAATAAGTTCCAAAGAACATTTTTTTTTTTGGAAAGAAAGTTCCAAAGAACATTTTAAAATACCCTTGTAAACTTTTCCTCTTAAAAAAAATCTCAAAATAAAAAAAATCTCAAAATAAATAAGAGATCATTAATCATGCTAAAGCAATAGGGGATATACCATATAACCAAATACATCAATGCATGACCATTAATTCCAAACACAAAATAAAGTCATTATCATTAATTACTTTTCCTTCTATAATCTATATTAATTTTTTTTTAAAAAAAAAAAATAGAAAAGAAAAGTAGTTGCTTCCCATACTTCTCTAGTTCTCCCTCCCTTCTCTTGTCTCACTCTCACCTCAAAACCTCATCATCATCATTCATTCATCACTCTTCCTTGAGTCATCTCGACTGAATACTAAACTACATCTTCTCTTCCTACGACTCAGTCTCTTCTTCAACCTCCTCAATATCTTCCTCTCTTTCTCTCTCCTCCTTCTTCTTCACTCTCTCTCTCATCCCAAATGAAAAACATATATTAAAACCAATCGAATTCAATCAATTATAAAAATGGGGGGAAAGGGTAATGGCAAATTCCTCAAATTAAAATTTTCATTTCACAGAAACTCACCTTCACGTTCTTCCACACCCCCACCGGAGTATATTTGCCCCATTTGTAATTCCCTCTTCTCCGACCCGGTTGTTGTCGGGTCGGGTCACACCGTCGACCGTCTTTGTGCCGAGGTTTGCGAAACCCATAACTATAAACCCGAATTCCCAGATAAAACCCGACCCGATTTCTCCACCAAAATCCCCAATTTGGCCCTGCGCTCTGCTATCCCTGCTTGGTGCTCCAAAAACGGCGTCGCTTTGCCGCAGGAGAATGATAAGGTTGCAATTGAGAAGATTGTGAAGGAGATGATTGAGAAAGAGGAGAGAGAAAACGACTTGATTCGGCCGTCGGAAAGGTTTCTCATTGAGTCGGTAAAGGATAAGGCTGACCCAGACGCTTCTCACGCTGTAACCGAGTTGACTCACCGGGTTAACCGGTTTGACTCGTCGACGAGTTCGGAGGAGTCGGTGATTGCGGCGGCGAGTCCGCTTACGCCGTTGCCGTTCACAACTCGGCCTGCTTCGTGTTGGTCGCCGTTTCATACTTCGTCGTCGGAAACTCTAGTTTCCGACGATGCGATGAACCCTAACCCTAGCTTTGATATCTCCGATGACGAGGAATTCATCGCGAAATTCAAGAGTTGTGATCCGTATGAACAGGAACAAGGTGCGATTTCGCTGAGAAAAGCGACGAGAAATGATGAAGAAGCGCGGAAATCAGCGTGTACGCCACGTTTGTTGCTTGCGCTTGGATCGTTGCTTTTCTCGAGCTACGAGAAAGTTCAGATAAATGCCATTGCTGCGCTGGTAAACCTCTCGCTTGAGAAGACGAACAAGGTGAAGATCGTACGGTCAGGAATCGCTCCGACGGTGATTCAGTTGTTACGAGGGAGATTATCGGAGGCGCAGGAACACGCGGCAGGGTTGATATTTTCTCTCTCATTAGAAGAGAAGAATCGAACAGCAATAGGAGTTCTCGGCGCTTTGCCGCCATTGTTGAACTGCTTGTTAAGGTCGGAATCGGAGCGAACTCGGAGTGACGCAGCTTTAGCGCTGTATAATCTCTCTCTTGATCATAGCAATAGAGTGAAACTCGTGAAGCAATTCAACGCGGTGCCGCCGCTGTTGGCGGTGCTCCGGCAGGAGAAGGAGTCGATCGCCGGGAGAGTGCTGCTGGTGCTGTATCAGTTAGCGGCGAGTGCGGAGGGGAAGGCGGCGATGTTGGACGGGAATGCGGTGGCGCATTTGGTGTGGATGTTGAAAAAGGGGAAGGGGGAGTTCGAGTCCGAGTCAACTCGGGAGAACTGTGTTGCCGCGTTGTACGCGCTGAGTCACGGGAGTATGAGGTTCAAGGCGCTAGCGAAGGAGGCGAGGGTGATGGAGGTGTTGAAGGAGGTGGAGGAGGACGGTAGCGAGCGAGCGAAGGAGAAAGCGAGGCGGATAATGGTTGTGCTGAAGGTAGGGGAGAGTATTGATTGGGAGGCGATTCTTGAGTCGGATGGTGGTGGTGGTGGGCTGAGTCGGGCTCGGAACCGAGTTGGTGATGGTCCTGGTTGTGGTAAAACAGCTGAGTTTTGACTATTTGACTTTTGTTTACTACCTTCGTTACAGGTTATGTGCAACGATTTGACATAAAACAGATAGGGAAAATGTGCAACCTGTAACGGAAGTAGTATTTGGTATTTGATTAATTATCTTTTTGGGTATTAAATTTAGGTACAGGATGTAATTATTATTTGCTGGATGTTGGTCAAGGGTTTTTGTTAATTTGGGGAATTTAATTTATATTTATTGTGGATTCTCTCTATAAATACTTGTGGATTATGTAAATAATTAGTGTTACATTTTGGAAATATGGATGGTTTTGGAAAGTCTCTTTAAACACGTTTTATTCTTCTCACAATCTCACTATTATTCTCATGCATCATTTTGTCTCTGTTATGGAATGTTTGTGCTTATTGTAATTGTATTATTTTATGCGTCATATTATTTTGGCTCAATAAGGTAGTTCGTAGTTGTGTTCAAATAACGTGTTTAGTTTTCCTTAAATTAGGATGTAGCATATGACCTGACTCGAATTCAAATTACCCTATACTCTAATCACTAGTGAAGGTAGCGTAACAAAATGTACGTGTAACTAAAGTCGTTGAATAAAATAACTTTTAAATTTCTCTTTTGGCAGCTATAAAATAAATATGGAGTACTACAAACTAGATAGAAGTAGCAGGGGAATGAGGTTATGACCACAAAGTAGACATTGAAAGAAGAAATCTGATTTCTTAAATGTTAAGGTTCCTCGTTCTCATTGGTGTAACTAGATCTTTTTATGTCACTGCCATTTTTTTCAACCCTTTCTATATAATTTTATGATGCACTATTAATATATTTTCCATTAAGATTAACTAATGAGAAGTTGTTACATCCAGCAAAGTGGACTACAGGACTTTAATACTTTAATTATTACTCGCAGCAGTATTGAATTTATATGATATTGACTGTATTATTTATAAATTGGGAAGACTTATTGAATAAATTTCAAGACAGTGATATACTGATATGTAATTTGTAATTTGATTTTTTATTTATTGAAGTAGAATGCTGAATAATTTTTAATAATATCAGATGTTATCTTCATTGAAGATTTCGTTCCATCTTTTATGGGATAATTCCAAATTGTTTTCTATATAGGAAGTATGATGCTATATGTGAATGATAATAAATTTTGACGTGGTAGGCCTACGAATGTCATTATTATAAATACTTTTATAATTTATCTTACAATAACAATGCTTAATTATGAAGCACAACACATTTTAATTTAATACGAAGTATAATAAATAAAAATAAAACCACATTATATATATATTCTTTTATTTAAAATAACTATAATCGCATAGGACCAACTCGATCTACATTACATTATTACAGTCTTTACCGTACTACAAGTCTACAACATCACGTATCCTAAGTACTAGTATCTCGTTACGCTTTGCATAACACAATACTCGTTAACTAGAGGTGGTTATTGGACAGGATAATCCAATGATAATACGGTCAGGGCTAAACTTATAGGGCTTTTAATGCACAGAGCCCTTATTGGGTAGAGTCAATATAGGCCAACATGTTTTTCCAATTTAGGACCTGTTCATATTTACTTATTTTCAGTTCAGTTCAGCTCCAATCAGTTCTGTTCGGTTCAGTTCAGCTCTAATCAGTTCAGTTCAGTTCAGTTCAATTTTATGCATTTTAATTTTTCAGTTCAGTTCAGTTCAGCTCCAATCAGTTCAGTTCAGTTCAGTCAGCTCAGTTCAGTAAATATGAACATGCCCTTAGTTGATAAAGAAAATACATAATGTAAAAATAATTATATAGATTAATTTGTATTCATATGTATTTAATAATGGCTTTATCCAATATATTTATTTTAATTGATATTTTGTAGGCCCGTCCATTATCGACTCGCGGCCCGCATTGTCCCTACCCTATATTGACCCTATAAAATGTGACCCTCTTTGACCCTGACCCACAACCGACCCGCACCGACCGTGACCCGACCCGCCCAATAACCAGGTCTACCGTTAACCGTTGTGGGTTAGTTGTGTGAGCTACTTCATATTTGTACATCAATTAATGAGTGGAAATTGTGGGATTAATAATTAAGCAACTTTACTTTTCTTGGCCATTTTCATGTGCTTCCTCTATGCATGAATTGAACATTTGAACCACGCAAGTAAAACTATGCGCATGAGATCAACTAAAAATAGGAATCAGGATAAGCCACTTTCTTTAATTCCATCTTAAACCAAGTAATGTGCATTAATAATGATAGCTACCTTTTTAGCATGAAATTATAATGTAGTTTGTGACCCCAACATACAGTTTGGGGTTGGTTTAGGAAATGTTATACATTGTCAAGAAATCACTATATTATTAACAACTACTCTACCAACAACCACCACTTTTTGACAATGTAGATCGTCATTTTCACTGGTTAAGTTTTTGTTTGTTTGTTTGTTTATTTTTGGAGGGAAGTGTTTTGTTGGAATAAAAGCTTTAGAAAATTTAAAGGAAATTTCTTCCCTTTTCTTTAGAAGCATACTGCGGTACAATGTTGCTCAAGTGGTGGCTCAAGAGGATCTAAAAAAAAGGTGACTCGGGAGACCAATGTTAATGCATGGTATAATCAATGTTAGCTCTACAATATGCTCAAGAGGGTCTAAAAAGGAAACTTCTATGGTATAACACTATAAGGTCTATAACCAATGTTAATTCTTTGCTACAAATCTCTTGAGTTGATATATGAACTAAAATGGTCTTGTGTTGCACAATCAAAATCCTTAGTAGTTAATTAATTTCTTCCTTGACCTCGTGTATCTTTTAAACTCGTGAGCTTAAAATAGATTTGCGTTGTACAATGATAATCATATACAATGAGGACCAAGAGAATTAAGCTTGCTACCTATCGTACACAAACTCCCAATTTTAAATCTTCACCATTAAGCCAAGACCTTATTTGATAGATTGTGTGTGCTTAGAGAAAATACGAGTTTATCATCTTGACAAACAATAATTGTCTATCAAACTTATAAATAATTAGCCAATGTCTAGTTAGATTACTTTTTGCAATCACTTTCTAGTGGAAAGTACCAACCAACAAAATGTATGTTTTAGACCAAGAAAAAATAGGGAGAAAATTAAGAAAGGGGCAAAATTAAGTGTAAATACAATAGACAATAAGTAAATCTCTAATCTAGCTAATTTTTTAAAATCTCCTTCTCAATTGCAAATCTATACCTGGCTGAAAAAAATGCAGAACGCCAGAAAAAGGAAGCTAATTTCTTCCAAAAACAACAAACAACATTCAGAAATCACAATTACGAAAATCAAATCAAATAAAACCAAGAAAAACCCAAAATTAGATGCAATTGAACCATACCCATCTCACCTAAGACCAACCCCAGAAGATTGTTTAGCCATTAGAGATGAACTATTGAAATTTCAAGGATTTCCTGAAGAATTCGCCAAGTATCGCGAGGAGAGAGAAAACCCAGAACCTAATTCTTCAAATTTGATTAATGGGTCAGTGAAATCAGAGGTTTCAGCTGAGAAATTAAGCGTTTTGGATGGTTTAGTGAGCATTGTTCTTTCCCAGAATACTGCTGATGTTAATTCTCAAAAGGCTTTTGCTTCTCTTAAAGCTGCATTTCCCACTTGGGAACTTGTAAGTTTGCATTAATTTTCAGAATTTTATTCAATTTTATTTTAAGATTTATGGTTTAATTGTTGAATACAAATGGGAAGGGGGTTCTCAGTCTTTTGTGGGTGTTGATTGTACTGTTTTCTGGTGGGAAAACTCAGGTTTTTGATTTTATCTTGGTTTAGAAAGTATACTTTGGAATGTGCAAAAGTCATGCATGTTAAATTAAGAATGAAGATGTTATTTAAATGTTCTCTGCTATATTTTGTTTAATGGGGAATTATTTAGGTTCAAATTGCTCAATGACACATATACAATACTACTGAAGGTTCTGTGATAAGGTTTTAGTTTTAAGTTGGTGCAAATGTGCAATGTCATTGTTCCTTTTATCAGTAACCATTCTGAAGGAATGAAAGCTGTTGAGTTTATGATGAGTGGTAGCTAATAGCTGGTGGTGTACTGGTGTATCAGTTTTTTTTTTGCTGAGATTCGCGAGTTTTGAAATCCTATTCCTTCTGTTAGGTGTCTGTGTAATCTGTTAGTAACTTATGTATTAATATTAGGTTCTTGCTGCTGAACAAAATTTGTTGGAGAATGCCATCAGATGCGGAGGTTTAGCTCCAACTAAAGCTTCCTGCATTAGAAACATTCTGAGTTGCCTCAAGGAGAGGAGTGGGAAGTTATGCTTGGAATTCTTGCGGGATTTGTCAATAGACGAAATCAAGTCCGAGCTCTCCTCTTTCAAAGGAATTGGACCTAAAACTGTGAGTATTGTTTTATGTTTCATTGCATATGTGATCTGTACATGTTATTTGCATTGTGAGATGCTATGTCATGCAGGAGGAATACATTGTGTTATGTGTCTAGTTTTTGTTACTAGCTGTTTGTTAGGCAATTTTGCAGGATGTGTGGTTAAAAGAAAATGTGGATATGGGAATAGTGCCTAATAATCCGAAAACATAGATATGTGCCTATTTCTGTCAATTGCGTATTACTTATAAGCTTCCTGGTGTTTGAGTCCTTTTCATTAATGACGTCTTTTGGTAAATTATGAGTAGAATAGATAAACTTCTGTTATTCTTTATGGCTTTGTGATAATTTGGTAATTGGTTTCAGGTAGCTTGTGTTCTCATGTTCCATTTACAGCTAGATGACTTTCCAGTTGACACACATGTAAGTTTTAAGTTTTTTGTGCTGGTGAAAAGACTCACATGTTTGAAAAATCCTCTAAAACCGAATTATAAATCCAGATTTTGCAGATAGCAACTACTCTTGGTGTTGGGTACCAGAAGGAGCTGATGCGAAGAAGACGTATCTTCACCTAAACCGTAGAATTCCAAATGAACTGAAATTTGATCTGAACTGCCTTCTATTTACACATGGTAAGATGTGCAATAGTTGCTCTACAAAAACCGTAAAACATGAGAAGAAAGAATCAGTCAATAAGCCCTGTCCTTTACTAAACCACTGTAAGAAGTCTGATTAGAGATGCATGTGTACATTGCAACTTCCTTCAGTTATATCTCTATGTCATTCTATCCCTGTTCACATGGTCACAACAGCAGAGAACCTTGTATAGGTCCCACCGTTTTGCTGGGTTAGTAATCTTAGTATAGGTGAATGCAACTTAACTCCAAATTAGTCGAGACTAGTAGAGAGGTTGCTTCTGAAACTATTGACTTGGTTTACAAGATTTGCAACATGATCTGTAAAGGTTCTAACTTCTAAGAGACTGTTAGCATAGCAAACGGTTCTATTAGAATCAAAATATGGAGTAAGAAGGCTTGTTTTATTAGAACCATAGCATAACATTTTATTGCTGATCTTGCAATAGCTTATAATGATTAATGAGACCAAATTGGCTTTCTCTTTTTACTTTTCTTATTGGATAGCTGTAAGTCTCACAAGAAATTAATGTGAGACGATCTCACCTAGGAGTTTAGTGATAGTTTCGGATGGGAGTACTTTTTAGCTAAGGAAGTGAGGTTGTGGGGGCAATATTGATTGTTTCGGATGGGAGTGCTGTATATAACAGAGTGCTTAGGGTCATTTTCCGATTAATCAATTCTGTGTGTATCAAGCGAACTTAAACATCAACCCAATCGAATCTCGTTTCAAATTTCTTGACCTTTTCTAGTGCGAATTTTTCTGTCTGCAGAAGTTATAGGAAGATCTTTTTGCTTTATTGTGACCCAAGGGCTGGTAAGAAGATGCTCCAAACAGCTTAAAATAGGAGTCACACACATCTTTTACCTGGGTTCAAAAAGTTGTGAAAAGGGAGAGCAACTATATTTTTCTCTCATGGTTGTCCCTAGGATAGATAGAAAAGCACTTGTTGCACTTTATGAATGATTGGAGCATATCTTTGTTTACAGATAAAAAAAAAAAAAAACATCTGAATCATATCTATATGACTTAACTTCATCACTTAGGGCCTGTTCTGTTCCGTTGAAATTCAATTCAGTTCAGTTCAACTCAGCTCTTAATTTATGTCTAATGATATTGCTATTGATATAAAGCCAAATTTCATTCTTTTAAACTCTTATTACAACGACAACAACAACAAAAATAATAAAAGAGAGTGGGTTAGGGTGTTGGGCCGTAGCAAATTTTAGCTTTTCTTGTTGGTTTTTTTTTTATTTTTTTTTAATTTTTTTTTATATTATTTTATTTAAAATTTGTTTAAATGGGTTAGATACATAAGTGTTTTGTGTTCTTTTGTCCTAATACTATTTTATTTTTAAATTAAATAGTATATGTGTTTAAAATGTTTAGAGGTTTTAAGTTTTTAATATATTTTCCATACATTTTATAATATATTTTCCATACATTTTATAATTATAATTATATAGTATATTTTTCGTAAATATTTTAATATGTACATTTGTATATACACATATGTATAGTAATAAATATCAATAAATAATCAATAAATAATCAAAGATCACTAATCCGTAGTTAACAATCACTAATTAATAAGTTCAGTTCAGCTCAGTTCAGCTCAGCTGAGTTCAGTCAATCGGAACAGGCCCTTCTAGTTTGATGTTACTCCTATGTTTCTTTTTCTTATACGTTAGCTTTATTCGCCTCAACTCGTAAAGATGCAGATCACAATCCAAGTCAAGTTTTCATTGCTGAAGTGCTAAACTTGTTTTCTGTACTACAAGTAAAGGTTTTAGATAAGTTGCTTGCCTATTTGTCTACTTTCTCATTTTCTATTTGATTAATTTGGATATAAAAGTTTGTTCCCACTCCACAATAGTCTATACGTCCTTGTGGCTCATTCGGATAAATAAAATCTAACGTTAGTCTATACTCTATACATGTACTTAATTATTCGGAATTGAGATTTTATAACTTGATCAGGCTAAATGTAGCGAAATAGATTAATATGAAACGTAAATAGGCGGCTCGGCTTGGCGTCCAACTTTATGATGCCAAAAGATGGTTTAAAGTTGTTCCACTAAGCTGGTGAGCTTTAGAATTTAATACGTCTTATGTATGCTAATTGCAATTTACAACCAAAGTTTTCTTACGTGCATAATCATGAAATAAAAAAAGAGTAACAAGCAAGGTTAGTGAATCTAAAGTATGGTATATCTTAAGATAAGGTATCAAATGTGCTTTCAAAAAGGTATTCCACTGCTGTTTCGTCTAAAAAGATGCAAGAAATCCAGATATTGTTTCTTTCATTTTGCGCCTTCTTTTTATCTATTTTCTATTGTTTTGATTAAAGTTCCAATTTATGTGTTTCACAACAGAAGAGGGTACTTGCTTTCTTCCCTGCACATTAGGGATTAGGCAAGTAGCATCAACCTAATCTTAACTAAAACTTATCTTTAATTTTAATGAACAAGGTTTAAAATAAGTTCTTTTTTTAAAAGTTTTTACCGATTGATCTTCAAGCCGTTTTATTGATCTTCAAGTCGTTTCATCGTGACCAATATGATGTAAATGATTATACAGAGTACTCCGCAGACATTAATTTCCTTAAGAAGTCCTGTCCATTAGCTTTTTGTCATAATTAAATGCGACTAAAGTTTAAGGGTAATGCTATATGTAGCCTTAAGGGCTATATATAAGCATTAAATTCACCCTTGAAAATTGTATAAAATTAGGAAATCATGACAAAAGCACGCGTAAATCAGTGTAATTAGTGTTTATATTTTTATGATTTCTGAACTTTTTACAATTTTCAAAATTTTCAAGAGTAAATTTAATGTTTATATATAGCATTTTCCAAAGTTTAATTGAAAAGCCAATTTTCATTTGCAACCACACTCAAATATTACTAATTTATATTATTCTAAACTGAAGCAACTTACTCAAATGATTGAATACTAATATGATCCTAATCAAATCATATCCGAGTGAGCTATATTTGTCACCTCTATCACAGAGCAAAATATACATCTTACGAGACATGAGAATATATAATCCATGTTCTTCATTATCATTGGAAACACATACAAGACATCATTAAGATAAGCAAAACTAATTTTCAATTTATTTTGTAATCAAGAAATGCCAAAAAAAAAAAAAAAAAAAGTTCTCAAATAATACTGTACTCCCTGTCCTTAATAGAGAGAAATAGGCATATAATTAAGGGACGGAGGGTGTAAATAAAAACTGACTACTATAATTAAGACATCATACTTGAAACTTCCATATCATTCTTACTAGTCACAAGCTAGCTTAGTGTTTCCTACTTCCTAGCACACATCTTTTACTTGTGCACTTTAGCTCCTTTCGGTCAAGTCTTCGGTGTTGAGTTCCTAGCCTTCTCTGATCTAGGGTTCGAAATTAAACTAGGTTCATATTCAACAACAACATAACGTGGTTGTGCGACCCCATCCCTAATCTGTATCATCCTCGACGTGCCATTTTCAAGATCATGAGCCCATATATCCAAGCTTTGAATCAAAAGTTCCCCATTGGGCATAAATCCAAGCACGTCCATTAAACCAAATAAACTAGCAATATCACTTAAGTATGGAATCACGAACAAATTAGTCCATGATTCCGGCTCTCCATACTCCTTCATCACCCATACCTCAAGAGAAGACGTGCTCAAATGGTGTAACACGATTCCAAGTTGTCGTTCTCCTTCCAAGGTTGCTAGACCGAGCATATATTTCTCCTCACCTCCTCCTTGATTTGGCCGAGCCATCTGCTTAAACTTTTCTTCCTTGTTATCAAAGTAAAGGATCTCTCCTTGAACCCTTGAATTCTGAAAATCGTGAAACCTCACCACCCAGTGAGGTACACCACAAACAACCTTCCCTGCTTCTCTATTAAACAGTTTAAAGTCGAGTTGTCCGTTAGGAAGAGCAGCATTCTTTAGCTTCCGTTCTTTACCCGTCTTGCAATCTACTACGTAAATTGTTTGAGTTTCATAGGCTACCACGACGCTGTACTCTTCGCAATCAGCATCATAACAAAAAGTCCCCGTAGAATGTAACTCCATTCCCATTGAGGTTTAAAGAACCAATATTCCCCCAAAAGAGACTTGTAATTTTTGGTTATAGGGTTCCACAAAATTATGTTACTAGTATTAGCTAACGAAACTAATCCATTACAAGAACCTACTATCTCAAGATCATTAATATACCCCCATTTACAGGGATCTTCTACAGGAGATATAGATGATGATAATATTGTTGCGTTGTTGTTGTTGTTGATGAGATTAGAGCAATTAACGTCGTAAATTTTAAATTTACGATAATAAATAGATAAGATGAAATGTTTACCAATGCGCTTAAAATACTCCTGCATAAAATCTGGATTAGAGATTATGGAGTACCATTCCTTGCATACTAACTTGGAGCGAACCATGGAATTGAAGGGTAATTTGTGAAATATGTCTGTTAACACATCATTCGGAAGACGTGCTCTCGCTTTCCTTCGTCTTGGCTTTCTTCCTTTTCTTCGCCCTCCTCTTCTTCTTGGCATGGCTGGTTTGCTTTGAATTGATTTTCTTTGGGGGTTGTTTTATTCTCTGAGACGCAATTTGCTGTTTCTTATTTTAGGGTTTTGTTGTTTCTTAGGGATTTTAGGCTTTATGTGTTAGGGTTTTAGTTTTATAGAATAACTAGTTTAAGTCCCGTGCAAATGCACGGTTATTATTAAATTTTATAAAGAGTTATTGCATTAAATTTTATAAAAAAAATTAAACTCATAATACTAATTCAAAAATAAATATAACTTTAATTTTATATGTAACTCTATCAATGTCAAGATTAGTGACACTTAGACTTTTACAAAAAAGAGTTCTTTGAAGCTTTTATTTTTTGTAAAAAAAATTCTAAAGATACTAAGATAGTACCCGCACATGTTGCGTTAGTAATGTAGTATTGATACGACTTTTAAGAGTAGAAAATAAAGTGTATATATATATCTTCACAAAATGATTTATTTTTAATTGAATTAAACATTATTACAAAAGTAACAAAATTGGAAGAAAAAAAAAGTTAATAGTATTATCGAAGACTAAAATAATATATAGCAGTATTGTTTAATCAAATTTACCTCATTTTTTTACAAATATAATACCAAATAAAAAAACTACTTATATGTAAAAATATATTAGTTGGATTTATATGGAGAATTATTATTGTTAAGAATTTTAATTGGAAGAAAGATATTTTAAATTCTTATAAAATGATTTCCTTAAAGAATTTGCGTAAAAATGGAAAGTAAAATGGGCGGGAAAATTGTTAATGAGATTGTGACAAGTGTCATTTTAGGTTCGCTTTTAGTATATGTTAATGATATAAAATACTGGCAAAGCATCATCATCATTTTTGAATCCACAAATTTGTTACGGAGTACGATCCGCTTATTGGTTAGGGCTAGAAAACTGGCTAACTCGCCCTTCCATAAGCTTCCGATAAGTGCTTTCCTCCCAGTTTTAGAAGATATTGGGATCAATTCTCACCCCCGCCTTTGTGGCTCTCTAAACACCAGGGGAAAAAAAAAACTTCCGATAGGTACAAATTGTAGTACTTAGGGTCTGTTCACTTTATCTTAATTTCAGTTCAGTTCAACTCAGTTTCTAATTTTTTTTCTCTAATAAATATTCATTTTAGCTCTATTCAGTTTAGTTTAGCTCAATTCCAAGCAGTTCAATTCAACTCAGTTCAGTAAATATAAACAAACCCTTATTTCTATTGCACCTTAAATTCAACATACGCTTCTTTGACTATCAATAATAGTTCGGATTAAAGTCTTGCTCTAGAAATCTAGAGTTATGCTATCGTTACCCCCGTTTGCTTATATCATATAACAAAGGTTTTTGACATTAACATTTAATTTGACCAGCTCGCTTCCTCAGATCATAAGTCAAAATCATCTTCAATGTTAGCTTTTTCTTCATCATTATGAGGATTATCGTATCTCCAAGAGGACCCAACTTAGTTGAGGATAAGAATTCCTCCATCATAATTAGAGTACCGTCGTAGTTTCCATGAAGGACTTTCTAAATTCAGACTTGTCCTACAAAACTTTCCAAAATAGATTGAATTTTCATACAACCAAAGTCAATCTCCTACTTTAATCTGATTTTTTAAATACACTATTATAAACATGTTTAAGAACGATTTTCATAAACATTGTTTAAAACTCCTACTTTGTGTCGTTTTATAACCTTATTCCTGAATAGTGTTCACATAAGATCGGATATTACTTTTAGATTTTTTTTTTATTTTTAAATGTAGAACCGCAATTGTTGATAGCGGTTTTGCATATATAGACCACAATTGATGGTAGCGATTTTACATTTACAATTGCAATTTCACAAATCGGACCGGACCGAATTAATTGGTCCGGTCTTCGGGTCTTGAAATTCATTTTATCGGTCTTCGGTTCTGTTTGGTCCAAAACCCTATAAAAACCAGTCTTAGACTAGACCGATTTTTTATTAAAAAATATGCGTGAACCTTAAATAATGGTTAAAATTATCCTTAATAGCTTAGAAAACTTTAACTTTATAAGTTTTTTTGTACTAAACATACAAAAAAAGACGTAAAAATGACATTAAAATATAATTTTTCCTTTACTTTTTTCGTGTTTTCCATAACTTTATTAAAATTTAGTATTCTTTTTTAAAATATTCTTAAATTGGTCCAAAGCGGTCCGGTCCGGGTTTTAAACCGATTCTTTCGGTTCGATCCTAGCTTGTTCAATCCAGTCTTCCGTTCTTGAATTTTCGGTTGTGATGATTGTGGGAAATATGGGAATAAAGGACCAACTAAGGGCATGTTTTGTTCAACTTAATTTTAATTCAGTTCAATTCCGCTCCGCTCCAATCAGTTCAGTTACTAATTTCCTTCTCTCATAAACAATTCATTTAAAGTTTTTTTCAGTAAATCGGAACAGTTACTAAGTGAAGAAGGATACAAAAGGTTGGGCTTAATAACGACGACATGTCAGCAATTTTATATATTAATAAAAACGCCAATGTTGATTGCAATTTTTTTGTTTAAACCGCTATTGTTTTTAGTAGTTTTACTTATTACAAAAATAATTAAAATAATTAGAATCTCGATCCTAAGTGGACATAAGGGAATAAGTTTTTAAAACAACACAAAGTACAAAATAATTTTGATTTAAACAATTTCTAGGAAATCATTCAAATGTTTAAATAAAGATAATTAATTATATGGAAGTTTTAAACTTTTGAACATTGTTTTGTGAGCCTCCTCGATCAAGGTTATCAGTAAAGGCTCTAGGGCTCTAGGCTCATAAGAAACCAGACACAAAACAAAATCAGAAAAGGGAAACAGACTAGTATCAACAACATAAAAATTTGACCTTCTATTGGTAGCATTGTAAGCTAATTTGGCGGTATGGCTTAGTGAATAAAGTAATATAAATACTATGTATAATTAATTACTTGGAGAAAAATGCGTCAATTATGAACTACATATATAATCATTATATACTCATTATTAAAACATTATGATAATCCTATTTCAAACGACCGATCAACCACTTGCCAGCTCTATCACAAAGCAAAATACATCCTACGAGACATGAGAATATATAATTAATTAATGTTTTCATTGTCATTTGGAATCCACTACGTAAACAGGTTCAGTTTCACAATCTATACTAACATCGAAATTCGTGGCGGACTCTGATAGTCTATAGCTACCACAACGCTGTACTCTTGGCGATCAGCATCATAACAAAGTCCCCCGTAGAATGCGAGGGTTGAAATTCCATTCCCAACGAGGCTCAAAGAACCAATATTTCCCCGAAAAAGACTTGTAATGTTTAGTTATAGGATTCCATAAAATTAAGTTATTACCATTAGCTAATGCAACTAATCCATTACAAGAACCAATTATCTCAAGATTTTCATCTTTACACCCCCATTTACGGGGATCTTCTAAAGGAGGTATGGATGATAATATTGCTGTGTCGTTGTTGTTGATGAGATTAGAGCAATTAACGTCGTAAATGTTAAATTCCCTATACGAAACAAACTCAAAAAAGATGAAATGTTTACCAATGCGCTTAAAATACTCCTGCATAAAATCTGGATTAGAGATTATTGAGTACCATTCCTTGCATACTAACTTGGAGCGAACCATGGAATTGCAGGGTAATTTGTGAAATATGTCTGTTAATACATCATTCGGAAGACGTCTCACTTTCCTTCGTCTTGGTTTTCTTCCTTTTCTTCGCCCTCCTCTTCTTCTTGGCATGGCTGGTTTGTTTGCTTTGATTTGATTTTCTTTTGGGGCTGGTTTAATTTTTCTGAGACGCAAAATGCTGCTTCTTATATTAGGGTTTTATGTTGCTTCCCAGGGTTTTAGGCTTTTATGTTGCTTCTTAGGGATTTTTAGTTGTTTAGGGTTTTAGTTTTGTAGAGACAAGAGTTGATAATATAAAACACTGGGCCACGTACAATAAACAATCATGCTTAACCCACAAAATAGTTACGGAGTACAATGAACTATCATGCTTAACCCACAAAATAATTAGGGCTAGATTGGAGCATATCTTTGTTTACAGATAAAAAAACCATCTGAATCATATCTAAATGACTAAACTTTATCACATATAGTTTGATCCTAATCGGCGTTTGTAGCAAATGAACCCCATAACCTAAGACTTAAGTGCAAATCAACCCCTTTAGAATTAATCGAAGCAAATCAGCCCTGCACCTTTAGAGAACGTGTAATTAGCCCATACATTGTATATTCTGGCCATATATAATCGGAAAATTTTAATTACGCCGGAATACCACTATAATTTTACCATTATACTATCCTTAAACCATTGAGATACAACCCTTGTATATTTGTAGTACGTTATCTATAACTTACATACAATAACCCTATAATGAAATTAAAAATACATCCAAAAAAAAAAAAAAAGTGAACTACATGAACAGCAGCTCCACGTTCAAGCACAACGCTCTCCAAAACATCTCAACTCTCTTCCATGGCTTCCTCTGCAGGTAACTTTGATTTCTCTCTCATGATATAAACCATGATTAAAACCTAATTTTAAATTGTACCTGTAGAAACACATCAAGATAATATGTAATTGGGAAAACCTAATAACTTTTTTTTGTAAAAAAACAATGAAATTCAGATTATTCAAATGAGTATGAATCAATTAGTTTTAGACATGAAATTGTATGAATCAATTACCAAATAAACTTACAACATTCATAATAAGATCTATGAACTTGATTAACAACTTTGTAATTGACAAATGAGTATTACCTTTGTAATTGTAGTCCCTAGCTGCGCTATATGTTGGTTGGAGCTCCGATGGACAATGGATATGGCGATACGATAGTGCTAGAAGTTCTACAGAAATTCTTTGAAAGTTGTAGAAGGTGGTAGTGAATATTGACTACTAATAGGATTCGTAAACAACCCAATTATTCCTCTCATTAAATTAGATACTTTAATTTGCACTTAGATTTGAAGATAATTTGTCATTGGAAGGAGAGAGAAAAAATGAGAAAAGGTGGGTACAAGGAGAAAGTTGTATGTAGAATTGATGAAGAAGTAGACCAAAAGTTGGTAAGATGGAAAAAATGGGATACAGGTGTCATGAATTATATTAGCAAAATATACGTGTACTATTTATTTGGGGAAAAAAATACGTAGTAGTTGTATTCCGGTTTGTATTATGTATTAAGATTAAATGTCACCGGAAAATATCTAATGGGAGTTAAATTGCACGATTTAAAAAGTAGTGGGGTTAATTTGCTGTTATTAGTACTTAGGGGGCTATTTTGCACTTAAGTCTTAGGTTATGGGGCTCATTTGCCACATATTCCGATCCTAATCCTATGTTTCTTTATCTTTTACGTTGGTTTTATTTGCCTCGACTCGTAGAGATGCAGATCACAATCCAAGTCAAGTTTCCATTGCTGAAGTGCTAAACTTGTTTTCTGTACTACAAGTAAAAGTTTTAGATTAGTTGCTTGCCTATTTGCCTACTCTCTCATGTTCTATTTGATTGATTGAATACTAAAATCCAGATATTGTTTCTTTCATTTGCGCCTTTTTTTTTATCCATTGTTTTGATTAAAGTTCCAATTTATGTGTTTCACAACAGAAGATTAAGGGCTTTTGCTTTCTTTCCTGCACATTAGGGATTAGGCAAGTAGCATCAACCTAATCTTAACTTAAAAGTTATCTTTCATTATAATGGACAGGGTCAAAAATTAGTTCTTCTTAAAAGTATTTTTGATTGCTCTCCAAGCTGTTTTATTGAAGGACCTTGGATGGGTATACTCACTTGTCGTTTGTTACCAATATGAAATATTTTAAATGATTATACGGAGTAGGAAGTACTCTGAAGCATGCATTAATCTTCATAAGAGATCTTGTCCATAAGCAGTTTTTCATAATTAAATGTGAATAAAGTTTAATTGAAAATCTCGTTTTCATTTTGCAACACACTCAAATATTTCTACAAGTATTTTGGGAAAAGATTTGATGTATCTTTTATTTATTTCTATCTTTTATGTTTTCCTAGTTTGATGAGGAATGTAATTAGGAAATTAGATAGATTTTAGGGATATAATCAATTTAGGATTTATTGAGGAGGAAAATCATCAAGAGGGTTATTGTCTTATTTTGTAGGAACTTAATAAAACAATAAGGTTTGAAAATTTCCTCATAAACACTTGTCTCTTTTATTATTGTGTTTTTGCTATTTATTTTACATTGTGTTGAGGGTGAGTTCCCAAATTGTTTCATCGCATCGATTCGTTATAACATCTCAAATCATCTTTGATGTCATCTATTTCTACATTGTAATCAGAGTATCATTGTAGTTTTCATGAAGGACTTTCTGAAATACGACTTGTCCTACAAAACTTCCCAAAATAGATAGAAATTTCATACTACCAAAGTCGATCTCCTACTTCAATCTTTTGAGTAATACACTAGCATAAACATGTTTTAGAGATCAAAATAACTTATTATATGGAAGTTTTGAGCTTTTGATCATTGTTTTGGGAGCCTCCTCAAGGTTTTCCGGAATAACAGTATAGGCTCTAGGCAAATAAGAAACCAGAAACAAAACAAATCAGTAAGGGGAAACAGACTAGTATCAGCAGCATAAAAATTTGACCTTCTATCAGTAGCATTGTAGGCTGATCTGACGTTATGGCTTAGTGAAAAACAGTTTCAAACACAACCAATTATTTGATCTCAAGTGCAACAAACGTTATTAACGAACCCATCTGCACGTGCATTGGACAGAACCAAGCATACGTAAAGCATCAAGATGTAAATGTGTTTCAGTTCAGAATGTAGGTATATACTATACGGAGACACGGAGTAGTAAAAATTTAGAACATTACTCGTAAAGTCGCAAGTAATTAGACTCATCACTTAAATTGCTGCAGAATACCAAAAGGAACAGTACCAGGATCTAGAGGAGTCTGGCTCATAAAACGAATTACTTAGGCAAGATGAAAAGCAGTTAAAAACATCAATTATTTTACTGTGATCATAGTACTAAAAGAGGAAGTCTGATGCAGATTAAATTACCAAAATTCAATCTGCTGTTGATTGGCGGTGAAAAACTTCTGCCTAGTAGGCTTTGATAACCAAACAGATGGTCAAATTGCAACAGATATTAGCTTCATCGGCACCTAATCATAAGCTGTTAATTCCCTAAAACAAAACATAACAAAGTTTAAGCTACAGAGGAATAACATAATGGCAAACAAATACTTGAACTATCTATGAAAGGGATGCAAGCACAGAAGAAATATACAAGTTGTATCATAAAAACAGCAATCTACCTTAAACATTAAGATTAAACAGAGGATCACCTTTGTAATGATTAAGCAATGCTAACTAGTAATGGTAGAGTGAAAATAACGAGATCTCATTTACTAATAAAAAGAAAAGGAACAAGAACGTAAAAACAAAGTAGCAGTAGGAATTTTAACATAACATCGCAACTACCCTTCTCTGTTTTTTCAGCCTTTGCCATGGAAATACAAAAAGTAAGCAATTCAATCCTTTCACAATCCAAGTTACATTTTTCATTACATAAAGAAGACAAGAAGAGATCTTGAGATAGATTATGTTATACATATCACAAAGATTCACACTTCACACATACATTGAGGTCATTTCCATTAACAAAAGAAGTTAAATACTCTTTTCTGTAACAAAAGCTATGTCTATTGTGCAAGTGAGCTGAGTAACAAAAATGCTGTACGTTTTCAATTGCACAAGACGTATCATATCCATGAGCTATGTAACTCAATTCCCAACTATGAATATCAAGCCATAGATCTGTGATAATTTAAAGAAGCTAGTACAGGCCAAGAAAGTGTTTAACCTTACATAAAATTCTGCTTCAAATGTAGTGTCTGGAATTAGATACAAAAGCAACTCAAGTTTTTATAGAGTTATATGAATATTTTGATAGTCTTCCACAATAATCTTAAGACATAAGTGTACAAGCCTGCCACAACAAAATGACGGAAAAGATGTTGATTACCCAATTGAATGAAGGAAAATTGCTGTATATGCTCTACTCATGCTACCAAGAAAATTGCAATATTAGCATAGAAGATGTTACAGGCCAACAGCACTGTAAATTAAATTTGTAAAGTAATTTACTTTCTAAAAGATTGAAGATAAAAATTAAACAAGCAGTCTAATGCCATACCAATTTTTCCCCTGCTGCTCAGCCAAAACCACCGTACTCCATTATTTTTGTTGAAAACTGATCATTCAATCCTTTGCACAGCAATAAACTCTCCACATAAGGATCCATAACATAGCGACAATCAGTGACCTCAAGATTCTTCATCTTATGGCTCTCCAAGTCATAAGATTTCACTACTCCATCCACCTCCAACAGAAACTTGTGGATACTCTCGATATATATCAAATTTTTTACAGCTTTGTGCTCCAGAAAAAACTTATAGGTGTCTGAATCTGTAGTGTGATACCATTTACTCCACGCTTCCATCCTACTCCCCCCACAGTTCTTCATCACCCATATGCAAGCACTCGCACGAGCAACATCCAAGACAGCAAATTGATCACCTAGAAGGAAAGGCCAAGTGAATTTATCCTTATCATCCCATCGATCACCAGGCAACTCAGTGTAGCTAAACGTCTCACTACCAAAATCAAAGGAAACAATATGGGTATAATTCGTACGCAAAGGACGCTCATCAAGACTAAATGATATCCAATGCATAACCCCTCTAGCTAACACTTTATCTCCAAAATACCACATAATTGGAACCTCAACACCAACATTAACCCTCCAACATCCTGTGCCAAGCTCGTAAACTAGAATCGAAGCCGGCCCCTCAAGTTCCGACAACACGAAAGGAAAGAAAATCATAACAACCTTATAATCATTAATAACAGGATCGAACCCAATAACAGTATCAGCACGACCACCAGGACAAAAGGGTATCTGGGGTAACAACATACGCTTCCTAATTGAAGGATTAAACAAGAACAAATCATATTTATCCCCAATTAATTGACCAAATAAAATCAACCCATCAACATAACCCTTATAATCAATATGATACTCAGATGATAAAAAGATTGTTTCCAAAATTTCTTCACGTTTTCTAAATTTACCCATTGTTCGAACCCTAATATTCAATTCCAATTCATTTAAAATCCACATTGTATTCCGGGTTTCATAGGATAAAACGAAATGTTTGCTGGAATTGTTCTTGAAATGGGTGATATGCATAGAAATGAAACCAGGGTTATCGATTAAAGAACGCCAAAATTTGGAAACAGACCTTGATTTTAGCAGGGTTTTTGCCGGAAGTTTTGAGAAGATTTCCATCCATAATTCCGGCAGCAGTTTATCGGCTGGATTATTCACTCTTTCTTCTTCCATGGTTGATCATTCACTCGAATAATCAGAGATATGGCTCAACTTTGTTACAGTATTTGAAGATTAGGGAATTTTTTTGAGGGAATTTGAATGAATGAATTTCCTGTTTTGACTTAAAAACGGAATTAGCGGGACCTTAATTTTTGACTCCTATCCGAAATTAGCGGGACCTACTTTGACTAGCTCAGCTTGTGGCCAACTCTATCCTCTCCTGGACGAGGTTATATAAACGGAGGGTTGAGAGAGAGGTAGAAGTATCTCGCAGGGGTAAATTGGTTATTTTATACGAGATTTAAATTTTGCCCTTTTAGATTTAATGGTGTAAAATACACTCTCAGAGTCTCAGTGTTACAAAATATAATTTTAGTGGTATTTAAAAAAAGGTTCAAATGTCTAATTAGACTGTCAAATAAAACAATTAGAGCTCAGTGGTACAAAATACACTGCCAGTGGTACTCAATGCGGTTTTAGTGGTACTTATAAAAATCCTCAGTGGTACAAAATATATTCTCAGTAGTTGTGCTCCCAATTTTTATTGTCGTTTTTGCTCGTGAAATCATTTCTGAAAATTTTTAGTGGGGTCCACACCACTTTTTTCACTCTTCCTATCTCTCTCCTCCTTTCTCCTCTTTTTTTACTTTTATGTTATTTTAATGGTTGTGAGACATTTACATTTGTCTCACAACACTCCATTTGTACTTCCTCCTCCTCGACTTACCTTATACTCCCCGAGTTGCCGGCCCCGTTTTTTTGCCTCATTTGACTTTTAATGGTTTTAAGTCGCGTCTTAAAATGCATTTTGTATATATCTTCATTTTCATAGGCGTAAAAATTATACAAAATTTGATGATCCCATGACCATATTATCTCTTATAGATTATTTAACGGCAATTTATAGTCAAATGACCTAAAAATGGATATGGCTTATGGAGCAAAAATAAAGGGACAAAGACAGTGTAAAATACAAAGTATTGAAAATGAAGCATTTACTCAGTTCTTTTAAATTGACTTTTTTTAAGAGTAAATTGACATATTTTAACTTTTTAACATTGTTTTACAAATTTTTTTCTGATTGTATTTTATAATTATGTTAAAACATAATCATATGAGATGAACTATTTCAATGTACTCCCTCCGTTTCAAAAATATTATCACTTAGGATCTTGAATTCATAAGATGAAAAAACTTTTAAATTACTCTCAGGGCATGTTCTGAGTTATTGAACTGAATTGAATAGAACTGAAATGAATTGTTTATGAGAGAAGGAAATTAGGAGCTGAATTGAACTGAACTGATTGGAGCTATACTAAATTGAACTGAATTAAAAATATTTACTTATTATGTAGTTAAAAGATTTAATTGCATAATAAGTAAAAAAAAAAAAAAATTAATTGCATAATAAGTAAAAAATAATAATAATAAAATAAAAATTTGCATAATAAGTAAATATTTACTAACAAGAGTCAATATGACTATGTTTGGAGCTGAATTGAACTAAACTGAAATTTTACTTATTATGTAATTAAAATATTTATTGTCAAAGTAATATGTTAGCAAACATGTACAATCAAAATGAGAGTATTATTTTGTAAAACGATCATCATAAAATCGTGTCACTTGATCTCCTTGTATCAAAATAACTAAGATTAACCCTGATATTCTCCATTTCTCCTTACTTGTTAAAGATCCTTTGTCACTTGTTAAAGATCCTTTGTCCCTTGTTCATCCTTGTATTAAAATTACCGCATATCCAATAAAATCGACCAAAAAGACTCCACGCATTAAGCTCTAGAATGATGTTGACTTTGATGTTAGACTAAATCAACTAAAATCCCCATCAACAATGTATCTATATACGAGTAATACAACTATACAACCACTCTATATACGAGTAATACAACTATAGTTATATAGGCAATGTGTGACCCATTGCCACATCGTATAGGCATAACTTGCCCGGGGTCACAAACTGACCCCGGGAGAGCCAAGTTAGCATCAAATTCTCGTTAGATCTCCATGACTCAATTGAATTCCCTGATTCCCTTCATTAACATTTACCACCATCTTCCCTCCCTCAACATCCACAAGAACAACTCTTCATCATCCCATCCCCAGTAACTTGGGATTGACCTGAAAAATCATGTCAATCCGCCATTGGAGAACATGGGTTCTCATAATTTTCCTGATTTCGACTGCCCTTCTCAAGCTTTCTCTATCTGATCCCGATTCCCATCTCTGCCGTAAGAAACTTCTGATGAGAGAGAAAGTCCGCCGTATGTAAGATTCTAGCTATTTATACAATTTCTACTTCAATTCTTGTTTCAATTGTAATCCTTTTTCTGTCAATTTCTTATTGGGTACTCCAGTTTTTGCTCAATCTTGTTGATTTTCATGTTCTGGGGTTTTCCCATTAAATTACAGTGTTCTAATTCATGATTCATTAAATTTGTTTTCTTTAAAATCTGTTGCAATTTGCAATTTTGATTTGTATGTTCAATTTACTTCAATTTGTTGCCAATTCCACATAATCAATTCATAAATTTGAAGGCATCAGTAGAATCTTGTAGCTTACTATTTCTGGCCTTCAAATCATTTTAGCAGGATCAATTTACAGTTTCTTTTCAAATTTCAATATTTTGGATAATTATACTAACATAATCATCAATTTTTTATCCCTAAAGTTATAATCTTTCATTGCTCTTTTGAATTCAATTATCGAGCTTGATCTTTTGACAGTATGAGCTTGTACATTTCCATTTCAGGTTTTATCATGCCTATGACAATTACATGAAATACGCCTTTCCGGTTCGTATAAGCTCCTTAATATGCAATTCCGTTGATTATTGCAGTTTGTAGGAACTTTAATACTTAAATTAATTTCATTTGTTTTGTAATTCTTGTAGCATGATGAGCTGAAACCTCTGACAAAATCTTTCACGGACTCGCTGAGCGAGCTAGGAAATTTGAGGGTGAGAGATATTTTGCATAGAAATTGATTAACATCCCATTGATTACACCTACATTTTTGTTGATTACTGCTCTATTTTTTCAGTTAGAACACTTGCCACAAAATTACAAGGGTTCTGCACTTACACTTATCGAGTCATTATCCAGGTACTCATTTAGTAATAGAGGGCGTTTATTTTATACGTTTATGTTTTCGGTTTTGTTAGCCTTGTGTTTTGACTGTAGGATAAAATTTTTGTTTCAGTCTTCTTATATTAGGTAACAATACAGAGTTTGAACGGGCAGTGTCCTGGCTTTCTGAAAACCTAACATTTGATGTGGATGCAAGGGTGAATCTATTTGAGGTACGCTTTATAGGCATTAAACATCTTGTTCAAAGATATTCATGTTAGCACAATTGTGATTCTAGTGGTTGTATGATTTTCATTTTTTCTTATTCTAAAAACAATTCCTTGGATGTATATCATTTGTAGAATTAGCTTCTTTGTTAGTGTCACATTGGCTAATTTGATACTAAGGAACTATGGATGATGAAACAGAGGCCTTTGCTTATTTTAGCAACTATAGAATAATGTAGAAGAAGAGAAAAATAGAGAGAATTGTTGGTTGAATAATTATACAATTCTCATTACCAGCTATCTAACAGAAGAGTATGTTATACTACAAAGAGTTTGCTACACAGCTCTAACAAACCAACTAATTTCTGTTATCCCAAGTTGCTGAGCTAGCTGTAGTAATACCTCCAAGGCTCCAATACAGGATTCATTTATTGGGAAGGGTAATTAAATTTGGGTGTAAAGGAATACATTGCCTAGAGAGTCCTATAGAACTCAAGCGGCATGTGTTGATGAAATGGAACCAATTCTAATGTTTTCATTATCATTTGAGTTTTTGCAGCACACTATAAATGAAACAAAAATAGATGCTAAGGATGTGTATCCTTCAGCATGTATTTCAAATTTCATAAATGTTCCTTAACTTGATGCTTGAAGCCATATAAACTTAGCTTATGTAGAACTTAATTGATATTTCCTTCTCTTGATGACAATCTGTAGTGCAACATAAGAGTTCTTGGGGGACTTGTTTCTGCTCATATGCTTGCAATTGATTCTAGAAACAGGTTCACTCCAGGAACTTACAAGAATGAGCTGCTTACTCTAGCTGAAGACTTGGGACAACGTTTTTTGCCTGCATTTAGTACACCAACGGGATTACCATATGCATGGATTAATCTTAAGGTAATGCCAATTCCTAGAATGTGTTTTTGACTATGAAGAGTAGAATATTATCAGGAAATATATAAGTGTAGCTAAGCACATTTTCTTTTTCACTCTGTGAGTCATTCCATTCAAGGTTTTCTCTGCCATTTTTTAGTGCTTCTTTTTCTGTAACAGAATCCCTTTCCCTAGTTTTGGGTTTTTAGAATAAACTTGGCAATTAGGCATAGTCACATTGTGATGAAAGATAGTTTGTTATTAGTTTGTGCTGAGTGAAATGTTATTGTTTTGCTTAGACTTCTTTTTAATATATGAAGATGATCCACTGCTTTTGCTGTAAGAAGGATATATGACTCATGATGAATATGTGAACAGTATGGAGTAATGGCGAATGAGACAACGGAAACAAGCACATCTGGTTCTGGTGAGGAGATTTTCTTGGATACAGTCATATGAATTTTGGAGATTTAGTGATAAGTATGGCTTACTTAGTATTCTAATGTCAGGCTCCCTGATTCTCGAAATGGGGGCATTATCAAAATTGACTGGAAACCCACAGTATGAAGCTGCAGCTTTTCGTGCTTTGCGTAAGTTATGGAGCTTAAGAAGTTCCTTGAATCTGTTGGGGACAACACTGGACGTGGTTACTGGAAAGTGGATAGAGCATTCTTCTGGGATTGGTGCTGGTAAGCTGTCATTTTTTCAATCGTCACTTGTGTAATTTTATCTGCATGTATTAAGGAATTTGAATTTTACTTTTCTTGTGGCTGAATTATTTTTGATGCGGTGTAGGAGTTGACTCATTTTATGAGTATTTAGTCAAAGCCTACATTCTCTTTGGAAAGGAGGAGTATTGGAGGATGTTTCAGTCTGCTTATGTTGCTGTCCAGAAATATTTCAGACATGGTCCATGGTATAATAATGAATTACACTGCTTTCTTATTTGAAAAGCTAATAAGTTTTCTGTTGTATTGAAATGCTAAGGCTACACGTGACCTTAAGGGCTACAAGTATAACTAGAAATTATAGAATACTAAAAGCCTAAAAGCATTTAATAACACTGATTCTTTATATTGTCATGAATTCCCATATTAGGAATTTTGCTTATATGTAACCCTTAGGAATATGGTTCGTAAAAAATAGAGTGATTGGCATGCATAGTTGATTCTTTAATAATTGTTAACTGTTTCTTATTGAGTAGGTATCATGAAGCAGATATGAGAACTGGGCATGCTACTTACTGGCAACTTACGAGCCTCCAAGCATTTTGGCCTGGAGTACAGGCTAGTTTGAAATGATGTTGTCTGAGGCTACAGTTTAGTGTAGCAAAATTATTCTGATTAATCTGATAGCTATATTTATGCGGTTGTGCATAGGTTCTTGTTGGAGATATTGCAGCTGCGAATTCCTCACATCGTGAGTTTTTCAAGGTTTGGGAGAGATTTGGTGTTTTGCCTGAAAGGTATTATCAGAGCTGCAACCTCTATTGTGTCTCTTTGTTAAACTAATGGGAATCCCCTACTTTTCACTGAATTGAGCCTCAATTGTTTTTAGATATCTTCTTGACCATCAAATGCTGCATCCAACAGAAAAGTATTATCCGCTACGTCCTGAATTGGCAGAATCAACCTTCTACTTGTATCAAGCTACCAAAGGTTAGCTAATTAGCCTTCAAACAATGCTAATATAGGTAGCACTGTAGCACAAGTTTTCATCAATTTTTTATTTTTTTTTTTAATTTTTTTTTTTTTTTTTTTTTTTTATAATCGAGATTGCTATCACACTGCTCGAATGTGATTGGGATGCAGGTATACTCATACAATTGTCCTTGCTGTTTAACCTAACCTATGTTTCTATACACCAGTATGAGTGTTGGGTTAGGTATAGGTACATATCCAAGTGCTGGACATGTAGGTCTCAAATTTTTAGACGCGGCAAAATTGTCTCAAAATTGGACACAAACTTATGGCTTGCATGAAATATAATTTTAATCTCAAAAACATTTGCATGAATGTTTCAGATACATGTATGCTTTTTAGGTTGAACTTGGTCACTAGTTCTTGTTAAATTATTGTCTCTACTCTCTAGTCTGTTTGTGACCTTATGTCTCATTATCATATGTTATTTTTCTCACTTTTTTCATTTTTCTTTCTCATGAATATTTGGTGTAAGATAATTGAGGTGTATGTGTGAAAATAGATAACATAACCTTGTATTAGTGTCGAGGGTCTGTCTTGGACTCCTGGGTATGTAAGAGTTGAGACAAAATGAAGAGTCAAAAATAGCATAGGCCTAAACAAATTATTACGTATCCGTGCTCCAATTATTTCTCATTTTGTCCTTATTGTCAGATCCGTGGTACCTAGAAGTGGGTGAATCAATTACAGACTCTCTAAATTTGCACACCAAAGTCAAAGGTGGTTTTGCTAGTGTTCGAGATGTCTCAACTATGGTGTTGGAAGACCATCAGCACAGTTTCTTCCTTGCTGAGACGTATATTTCTACTCAACAATGAAAGATTTTTATTTATTTATTTATTTATTTATTTATTTATATATATCAATCCCCTTACAAAATTTCCGATTTGTATCTGCAGATGCAAATACCTGTATCTACTTTATGATGACTCATTTTTAGTTGATCGGAACTACATCTTCACAACTGAAGGTCACCCTCTCCCCGTGCTTTCTGCCTGGCATGATAAATTTCCAGAAGAGTATACCTTGGCAAATAATACTTTCATTCAGGTAATCGTTTTTGGAAATTTTAACTCCAATTCACATAAACTGAAAAAATTATAGTATGGAGTGAAATAATTGGGTTAATATAAAATTCTTGTATTAAAATCTGAAACCTTCTTATTTACAGAGAGCAAGTAAGGTGAGACGAGCTAGTGCGATGTCACTGCAGGTATGTCCTGCAATGACTGCAAGCACTAGTAGACAAGCCTACCAGAAACTCGAAAGTGCATGCCATGTCGCTGATGCCCGTATCGATTATAGATGTTTGACTGATGAAGACTGTGGTGTTGATGCAACCAGTTGTAGGCGAAGGTCATGCAGCATAGCTGGCTTCTGTGGGCTGTGGTTATTTGTATGACAGTCTACAGATTCATGTTACTATCTCCATCAATCAGTCTAGTCTAGAATGATAAATACTCGAATATCTCCTCGTTGCTGAAGGTAGTAGATTAAGTATAGAGATAAATATTATTTATTGTCATTTACTCCGTAAATCATGTAAAACAGTATTCTTGACAACCATACATTAAGTTGTACAGAATGTAAAGCTTTAAAGCATGAAGTGGGAATAGTGTTATACGGTGTTGAAGTTACGAGCTTTGAGGTTTGGACATAATACTTATGTTGATCGAACATGAGTATTCGGCATCTATTACAAAACTGTACCTTTGTAATTTGTATACTGAATTATTGTAGTGAAAACTGAGAATGAAGAAGTAGCAGTAGTTTATCAATTACTTGTATCATATAGCACAAATATTTTGAAGTTAGCTTGACTCATTTTTTCTAAATTTTGGGCCGAATCTCTCAAAGTTTCGTCATTGTAAGAGGACAGAAAAAGAATAATTTGATGGTCCTATTTTTCTTTGTTGTGGGGCAAATGAAACTTCCATGTCATTTCTATTCTCTAGATGAAAATGGTTTGGTCCACTTTGCTCTTCAACAAGGTTGATCTTATATTCTAAAGCATTCTTTGATAATGCCACCATTTCCTTTGTCTCTCCCCTTTTTTTTATACTATCCGGAACTCGCTAAAATTAGGGTTATATAGGTCGAAAATAACTAAGTTACTCTATGGTGGAATTAATGCAAGTTTGAGTCTATTACAAATTAAGTCTTTAACAATTATTTAGTGGTTTATATAAGAGACCAATCCTTCAACTACAATCAGATCAATTGAATTAGAAGGAAAATGTCTTAACGACTAAAATTAAGCTATAAACCCCTTGTTAAAGAAGGTTGCAAATCACTGTGAGAGGCCATGAAGAATAATACTACCTCCATCCCTTAATACAATGCCTCTATTGAGCATTTATTCCTCACATAATAAAGAGAAAGAGACATTGTATTAAGGGACGGAGGGAATATTTGATATGCAATTGATAGAAGTTTTAACTAGTGAATTAATTTATTTAACATAATACATACAACCTAATCTTGTTTGCCTAATTCAAATTATTTTCAAACTCCAAGTCTTAACTTATATGACGGGTCATGCTATCAATTGACAGTGTGGCGTGTTCACACTGACATTCAAAATCTAGGTAATCAGATTTTAAACAGAGAGTGACAAAACTGTAGTGGTAAAGGCCCTCTAATTTCTAACCACAAAACACTAGGAATCACCAATTGAATTCTATTCTATCAAAATTGCAATCAATCGATCAAAATAGACAAATTTCGAATAGAGAAAGAGCAACCTAGTGAATTTAGTGAGTTTGGTGTTATCTTGAGCGTGGCCATCATAATTTTTGTCACCGAAGATTCCAGTTCATGCGTACGTGTCAAACCATTTGCAGATTGTGTGACGCTCCAGTGTTTCACATATATAAATATTTTATTGGTGGTAGGATCACATTCTTGCTATTATTTTTTAAAATTTTTGTAAACCTAATTTGTTTTTGTCATTGATTGAGGAGGTTATAGCCAACACAAACAACTAAGGTCCATTACATTTACATGTCTATGGGATCAATAATCTCATTAAGTAAACCTTGTCCACTAGTTGTGGACCTTTAATTTGAAAAGTAATTCGAAAAAAATTCCACCATTTTAAAAAATGACTATAATACTTTGATTAGTACGCACGTCAACGTACAACTTTAAACAATGTACTAAAATGACCTACTCATATTAATGAAAAAAAAAAGTTTAAACGTTAATATGCCAAGAAGATATATAATGAACTTATTGTAATAACCATTTATTTTTAAAAAAATCTTTGTGTGCTTTGAACATCACAGATTAGTCAAAATGTACAGTTTTTCGGGGAAAAAAAAATTATATGGCCAAAGTTATTATACGAATAGTAAAAAGTCAAAGTATTGCAATTAAATTACTCCTATATATACACTTCATAGAAATATATTTTTTCTAATAAGATATCAATAAATTCTCTTAATAAAAGTCTGTTTAAATTAAAGGGACAAGACCCAATGGTAACCTAACATGTTCGAGTACATGCCACTGCTTGGCTGGTTGCGTCACCAAACACTAGTACTCGAGTATCAATTAGTGCATGATTAATGCAACTTCCATGTTTGACATTAACCAATTTTGCGTAAGAGGTACAATAGGACATGTACGAAATATACTATATACTCGTACATTGTTTGGTTAGAAACGTCTTCTGAGTAAATTATTTTTAAATCAGAATAATAAATTTATTTTATTGTGAGATTTTAATGTATTTGAAATTCTAGAAGTGTTGACTATTCATTATTATTGTTGTTTAATCCTGTAAAAAAATAAAAATTAAAAAAAAATAGAAAGACAATACTTTTAATTCATTTACTATCTTGCAAAGTGTTGCTCTTTTAAGTCATTGTTTAATTAAGTCGTTGTTGTAGATATACCCTCAATCCAGCTAACCAAATTATTTATTGCAATTTGTTGAGGGAAGATTCAGAAAAAGATAGCAAGCGAATCAACCAAGAGTAGCATGGAAGAGTTTGAATTGATGTTGGTGACCATTTTACATCATTTTTCACAATTAGTTTCTAATATATTAATCACAATTTGTGTAAATTTCTTATAATGTTATATGAGTAATGACGTATATACAACCCTAAGGGATGCAAATAAACATTATGTACATTTGTTTATATTAGTACTCCGTATAAAATTTAGAAGTTATGATAAAAACACGCATAAATTAAACAATTTATACACATAGTTAATGTAGCTATTCTCAATCTTTTCTTTTATTAGTTTTTTATATGCAATCCTAAGAATTTTCCATGATTTATATTATGAATCAAATATGTCATATTTGCTATATTGATTTATTTAATTTAATTAATCATAATTTTTAGTTCACATATGACTCAAGAATCTCACAAAGTCACAATAATACTAGTGAGAAGCTCAAGGAAAAAACAAAAACTTATGAAAATGTTTTATGGAGTAGCTTAGCATGCATGAATGATCAAGTGTTTTGATACCAATTGCAAAAATATCAAACAAAATCGTCAAAGAAGAATACATTGATCTATGTTGTTCACTTCTTGCCAAAACTAGCAATGTGTTAGATTGTTAAATAATACTTTCATATGGAGGATTACATATTTCAAAGGTTGACTAGTTAAGAATTAGCTAGAGTAACTTTTTATCAAACTATAAGATTGCAAGATAAAGTTTAAGAAAATAAGAGACTTGAAATTTTATTCTTGAATTTCGAGAGAATTTTACTTGGACTTCACTATAAGAAAATAACCTTTTCGTAGCGATTATTTTAACCTTTAGTATCGATTGTAATTGCAACAAAAAGTTTTCCCAACGAATGGTCATTCGATACAATATTCCATGTTGCCTTAGCCTTTAGTAGTGGTTTTCAATATCGCTGGGGTTGGCCTCAATAATCGATATGAAAAACTACATCCAATCGTGGTGATTGTAGTAGCGATTATATAATCGCTATAAATGTTGAACTTATTTTCTCAAAAAAAAAAAATCATACATATGATCTTTATAAGATTCGAATATGCAACCTCAAACTCTTATATTAAATGTTTCACCAATAAATTATGACATATTTTATGTATTCTTTGTCAAATAATATTTATATGTCTAGTGTAGAAAAGACTTTTAGTATCGATTTTTGGGATTTAGTGGCGATTGTAAATGATACGATTTCTCATAATTTTATAATTGTGCAAATATAGTGTGGATATGTATTATTATGTTTTCCGAATTGATTTTATATGGGAAAACCATGGCGATTGTAAAATGATACAATTTCCTTAATTATTTCACAAACATACTTGCATATTGTAGCGAATGTACAATTGCTACAAAATAATCGCTACAAAAAGCCAATTTTCCTGTAGTGATTGAATTCAATGAAAGTGTTATAATCCATGCTAACAAGCAACCGCGTACTCTAAAGATGGATATTGACCTCAACTCAGCTTGTTAACATCCCTTGATTATTGTATTATATAAAAGAAATAGAAAAATTATAAAAATAAAAAAATCTATGTTGTTAAATAATCTTTTATATGAGTCTCAATTGAACAAAAAATTTTAGCTGATAATTGAACTTCGGGGATAGGTTTTATAATGCTTAAAATTCCACTTTGAAAAGGAAGGGTTAATGAAATTCGAACTCGTGACCCTTATATCATGTTGACTACATACTCTTGATTTTATATTAAAGGACCTTCTCAACAAAAAAAACTTAAGGTACGTGATGTTTGAGGATCAAGAATAAGTTTTATATTTTATCACTTTCAATAAATTTACTAGTGTTATCCTTTATACAAGCAATGATGCATACCTACACGTCACTAACATAGTAGAAGGAATCTATATATTTGAAGATCATCTATATGTAGGTTAAAATGATTTTTGCATTGTGATCACAAATGCATGTGCATGGATTTTGCTTGCTAGCTCCTTCCACGAACCTACGTGCAAATACCCAAAAAATCTTTAGATTGTTGCATGCATGCTATAAAAGAATATATAGCATATAAACACAACTATGTGCATGGTCCCATGCATATCTACAAGTTTATTATTATTAGGCAACTTTTTACAAAATGTTAAATTTCAAATTAACATAAATCATGGCATTTGGGAATTCCCCATTTTGTCTTTTACCTTGAATTTGAGTTTATTTTGACTACATATATGTAGCATTAAAGTGTGATTTGGCAAGCAAAAATATACTATATGATATAATATTGAAAAGAAACAACGAAATGAGGGAGTTAAAGAAGGAAGCTTCCCAAAAAGGTATAACGGTCTTATTTTGTGTTTGTTTTTAAGGTCATGTCACTATTAGTTGTTGTCCATGAACATGAACATATGTAGTGGGTCGCTGAAATCTCTGATCTTTTGCATATGAGTTGCTATCGTTATCACTTCTTGTTGAAGGTTCAATTAGTTATTGTTTGATCCTCTACCTCAATCATATCTATGTCTTAAGTTACCCTACACACACAAGTGTACAGTCACGATGATATACCGAATATGATATATGTGTCTATTTTATCCATCTAGTTTATAATACGAATTGTAGTTACATAATTATAAATTTGTATTAAGATTGAGTGATAAAATAATTAAAAGATTGATTGATGTATAAAGTATAAGAAAATGAGAATGATTCAACTATATATTATTAAAAAAGTATAATTAGTGAAGTGGTAAGAAGCCTTATCAACAATACAAGAACGATTGAACGAACATCTTAAGTGAATAGTGTAAAAGTTTATGTAGGAATCATTTTAGTCAGGGTTCGTAGGCAAAGCCTTTTGGGAATGGGAGGAGGGGGTAAGGGAATCCCCACTAACCCATGTTGTTCGTGTAATGGGGTTTGATCCCACAATTTTGAGGTTGAAAGGTGCAAACCTTTCTACTAGGCCAAGTCCTTACAAAGAATATATATATCAGGTGCAAATTAATATATCATTATTTAAAAAATGTCTAAAGCTTAATACTTAACTAGCTAATACATACGATGTGTAAATGTTTAGTCCCCCCCCCCCCGCCCCTTTTTTTTTTAATCTTTCATCAAAGACCAAGAAACTCACTATTATCAATTGTAAGTCATACTTTTAATTTACAAGCATGAACAAATAAATTTTGAAGATATTTTTGTTTGATTTAAAGACTAAAACACCATTTTAAAATACGTATGAGAATTTTTTTTTTTTTTTTTATAAAAAGCAAAAATCGAAAATGGCTGAAAGTTTGTATAGGCTGATCATTTCTCCCAATATAGTACTCGTAGTATGACTACTAGTAGTATTAATATTGTTGCTCAAATTTATAGAGTAGTATAGGTTGTCTTGAATAGTAAAATAAGGTCAAATCATCAACATTAATTGCCTCCTTATACTAATTAAGTTTGTTAGGTCTTCTACCCTTATCACTTTTCCATGAAAAGTATGAACTCTATTCAATATCATAAACCCTAAATGCATGCCTAAATGTTAGGTACCAAACATCATCTAATGAAATGCCAATTTATTAGATCCGTAAGTAGATCATTTCTCAATGAACTAAAGGATTAATGATTGGAATAATTAAAAAAAAACTATTCTTTTTTTGTGTCTATATATTTTTTTGGTGGTTAAAAAGTCGACAAGTGATGAAAATTGATCCAAAGAATATCAGTGGTGGAACCAGGATTTATAATGTGGGGGGACAAATTTCAAATGTTTAATAAAATCGACAAAAATTTTGAGAAAAAAAAAAGATGATCACATAAATTGCTTAATACGAGTATATATTTTTGTTATGGAGAAGACAATTATTCTTATATGGCAAAAGAGTAGTTTTTATAAGTTTGATTGCATATTAAGAAAATCATCAAAAAAAAAAATTATTTGCTAAACCCCAATTGTAAGTTATGTGATCCCCGATAATTGAAAAATACGATTTATTAAATAATAACCGTTTAAACAATATGAAAATAGATATAATTAAAGGAATTTGGGTTACATTCGAAGAAAAATAAACACAACTTTATTTGACTAATAAAATTATTACGGTGTGTTCTGTAAAAATAAAATTAGAAATTTAGTTCCAAACACTATAAAGTAAAAAATTTAATTTAAGCACACATAATTAAAGAGATAAAAAATACGGATATATGTGTTCATTACAAATAGTTGAATAGCGCATTATTAATCATTATAAAAAAGGCAGTACTTGATTAAATAGTTAACTGAGAATAGTTAGGCCCTGTTCTTTTGAGCTTCTGGGCAGAGCAGAGCAGATTTCAGTAGAGCAAAGCAAAGCAGAGCAGAGCAGATTTCAGCCGAGTCGAGCAGAGCAGAGCAGAGCAGATTTTATTATTATTATTATTATTATTATTATTATTATTATTATTATTATTATTATTATTATTATTATTATTATTATTATTATTATTATTATTTCAGCAGAGTCTCACATCTATTTTTTGCAGATGATAGTTTATTATTTGCAAAAGCTACTCTGCAGGAATGCTCTGTGGTCGCTGATATCATCAGTACTTATGAAAGAGCGTCTGGTCAAAAAGTCAATCTAGATAAGACAGAGGTAACTTTTAGCAAATGTGTGCCACTAGATCGAAGAATGGAGATTGTTGAGACTTTGGGGGTTAGGGAGGTAGACCGACATGAGAAATATTTGGGGCTTCCGACTGTTATTGGAAAATCAAAGAAAGCTGTATTTTTGTGCCTAAAGGAGCGTGTTTGGAAAAAATTAAATGGGTGGAAGGAGAAACTGTTATCGAGACCGGGGAAGGAAGTACTCATCAAAGCTGTGGCTCAAGCGATACCGACATATATGATGAGCATTTTCAAGATTCCAGATGGATTGCTAGATGAAATTCATACTCTCCTGTGTAGGTTTTGGTGGGGTTCGAGAGAGGATGTTAGGAAGTTGCATTGGCAGAGTTGGGAAAAATTATGTCTTCCAAAGGTTATGGGGGGATTGGGGTTCCGTGACTTGAAGAGTTTCAACCAAGCTTTACTAGCAAAACAAGCATTGAGGCTCTTAAAGGGTGGTGATACATTGCTACACCAAACTTTGAAGGCGAGATATTATAAGCGATCTAGTGTCATTGAGGCAAATCGCGGACATAATCCCAGTTACTCATGGAGGAGCAATTGGGGGGCAAAATCAGTGCTACGTGATGGACTTGGTTGGAGGGTTGGTAATGGGCATGACATCAAAGTATGGACTGACCCATGGATTTTTGAGGACCGAAAGGTGGTGTATCCTAATCCATATGGCCAGTATGACATGGATATGAAAGTCAGTGATTTGATGGTGGAGGGTGGTGGGTCTTGGGATAGGGAGCTAGTTAATGATCTATTCCCTAATGATATAAGTGCTGAAATCTTAGCCACACCTCTGTCTAATAGGACTCCGAAAGATTTGTTGTTCTGGAAACATACAGAAAATGGTGAATTTTCTGTTAAATCATGCTACTGGCTTGCACGAACTGGTGAATTATTGGCAGGTGATATGAATGATGAGGATACCAAGTTATGGAGAGGGATTTGGCATCTTCGAGGACCCCCAAAACTGCAGCATTTCATTTGGAGTGCGTGTAAAGGAAATTTAGCAGTGAAAGACCGGCTTGTTTATAGGCACATTACGGATGTTGAGACTTATCAGGTTTGTGGTGCTGGCAGCGAGACTATTATCCATGCCCTCTTTCATTGTGATGCTGCTGCAGAGATATGGAGGCATAGCAATCTGGCGAATTTGCTTGTCGGGGCACCTACTGCCTCTTTCAAGGAGAGATAGTGTTGGTTAGCATGTAAGGTGAAGACAAAGGAGCTGAGATCAATGGGTGCTTTAATGTGGGCAGCATGGTTTTGCAGAAATAAGGTAATATTCAACAATGAAAGAGTCAATGTAGTCCTTGTTGCTGCTGGATATGCGAAGTTGGTAGAGGATTATGGTGAGTATGTGAAGAAGGTGGGGTGTGTTCCTGTTGTTGGACGTAGCAATGGGTTAGTTAGCAATGCTGCTGGCTGGTTTTGTCCAACTAGTGGAGTGGTAAAGGTCAATGTGGATGCATATGTGTGTGCTGGTAGTATGGTGGGGCTGGGGGCAGTGGTGAGAGATGACAGGGGGAAGCTCTTGGTTGCTGGTGTAAAGTGCATTCCTTTTACAACCCCTGCTATTGCCGAAGGACTTGCTGCTAGATATGGTCTATCAATTGCCAAGAGATTCGGCTTTAACATTGTCCATGTGGAGAGTGATGCTACTAGTGTCATACGTGGTGTCCAAGGCAAGAGAAGAGGTATGACTCCAACTCACCTTATTTATGAGGATATTAGGCATGATAAAGCTTTTTTTGATGTTTGCGTTTTTTCTCATGTTAGACGAGCTTGTAATACGGTAGCTTACCACATTGCTAGGTGGGATACCGGAACTTGTGATGAACTTGTTTGTACTGAACCGTTCCCTCAGAGTACCATTACTTTGGCGGAATTGGATTTAATTTAATAAAAGCTCGTACTACCTTTTCCTCAAAAAAAATATTATTATTATTATTATTATTATTATTATTATTATTGTTATTATTATTATTATTATTATTATTATTATTAATATTACTATTATTATTATTATTATTAAATATTAATTATTATTATTATTATTATTAAATATTAATTATTATTATTATTATTATTATTATTATTATTATAATAATAATAATAATAATAATAATAATAATAATAATAATTATTATTATTATTATTATTATTATTACTACTACTACTACTACTACTAATATTATTGCATTATTATTATAATCATTAAAATTTTAAAGTTAAATATTAATTATTATTATATTAATTATAATTATTATTAAATATTATTTAATTATTATTATTATTATTAAAAATTAATAATTAGTATTATCTTTAAATATTAGTTATTATCTTAATATTAATTGCTATTATAAAAATCAATTATTGTTACTATAATTAATATTATTAGTCATAAGTATTATTATTACTATTAGTATAATTACTATTATTATTATTATTAAATATTAATTATTATTGTTATTATTATTATTATTGTTACTAATAATTATTAATAATTTATTATTATTATTATTATTAAATATTAATAATTATTTATTATTATTATTTTTATTTTTTTTTATTAAATATCAATAATTAATTATTGTTATTATTATTATTAAGTATTAATTATTATTATAATTAAATATTAAATATTTATTATTATTAAATATTATTTATTTATTATTATTATAAAATATTAATTATTATTATTAAATATTAAATATTAATTATTTATTATTATTAATTATTATCATAATAATTTAATATTAAGTATTAATTTTAAGTAGAGCAGAGCAGATTGAAGCAGAGCAGAGCAGATTTCAGTAAAGCAGAGCAGATTTCAGAAGAGCAGAGCAGAGCAAAGCAGCTCCAAAGAACGGGGCCTTAGAGGTTTAAGAACTTATAATAATTTAAATTTATAAATTATATATTATAAAATGAAATCCAAAACAAGTATATAAAAAAAGGAAAAATTCCAAAAACAAGAAAAATAAGTTAAATGACAACACTTTGTATAAACTATAAAATGAAATAAATATTAAGTATAAAAAGAGGGGAGGGGGGGAGTATACAAAAAAATGTATGAGGAAGGAGTCAAAAGACTCAAAACTAGGAACAAGAGGAGAAAATGAAGCCTTATTCAAGGCCCAACAACCACTAAACCATCTCTTAACTTTGTGACACATATTTGTTTGTGTAATGTATATAAACGTTTTACGATATCTTTTTATGCTAACGAAAATCAAACTTTTTTATTTAAATGGGGGGCAGCTGTCCCCCCATGTTCCTATAGTGGCTCCGCCACTGCCAAAGATCGCATAGATCGAAATCATGTTAACTATTACATACTCAACTGCTCATGTAGTCATATTTTATGAATGAAATACTAGTAAATACTTCGTAATATGTAGTATTATATTTGAACTATGTGATTATCTGATTTCAAGATAATTATATGTTTATCTCATACTCCTACATACATCCTTGATTAGTTAATTGAGTCCATGTTTTTTCAATTATCCCAAAATTAATAATAAAGCTTTGATATGGAGTAGGTATAATTAGGACAATGATCAAAATAATCTCCAAAAACGTGAAATCTTGTTATTCTATTCAATTTATCTATTTATTTTATTCAAAACAATGTTTCATTATCATCACTATGAAATAATGTCAAACTAATGATATTTTTAATCAAAAGTGTGCATTATTAGACATGCATGGTACAAAATGCAAATGAAATTTTTATAAAGAATAGATATAGGGCATGTTCTAATACATTGAAATTCAGTTCAGTTCAATTCAGTTCAGTTCAGTTCAGCTCCTGATTTCCTTCTCTTATAAAAGATTCATTTCGCTTCAGTTTAGCTGAGTTCAGTTAATGAGAACAGACCCATAGTATAGACGTATAGTATGATAAGTGTAGTCAAACATTTACATATACAATATGTTATACTACCTCCGTTTCATTTTAGTTGACACTTATTCCTTTTTAAGAGGTTTTTTTTTTTTTTTTTTTAGTTGACACGTTTTTTATTGGGGTAAATTTCTTACCTTGTATTTACAAGCTAACCCACTTACTTTTTCATTCTCTCTCACTCTCTCTCTCATCTTCTTAATACATGTGCCTAAATCAAATGTGTCAAATAAATGTAAATGGAGGAAGTATTATATGGCAACTTGACCCTTAATGTAAATGGTTAATATGAACGGAATATATTGTTTTTGTACGGAGTACCTTTCTTTGCTATTGCCCATCAATATAATGGCATGGACCAAGCTATGTCTTTCTTTTTTATTTACTAGTAATTCTTGTTCGTTGCTTATAGATGCAATTTTAAATATTGAGTACTTGAGGTAGGTCACATCAAATTATACCGAAAATTTATAAGTAATTAACTGGTCTACATAAATTTATTTGTCCATTTAGAATCAAGAGATTACCTTATGGGGTACATTATTATTGATGCATTAATTGATATATGTGGTTTCTAGTACATATAGGGACATAGGGCATTAGGGCAGTCAAGCAATGCAAACTACTACTACCTCCGTTTCTTTTTAGCTGATACCAGGCCCGTGTCTGACCCAGGGAAGCCGGGGCAACCGGCCAGGGCCCATGGATGGGGAGGGCCCATTTTTCAGCTTTTAAGTTCAGTAAAATTACCGATATATTAAATTTAGAGATACATTTGTCATCATGTTTGTTTGTGTAGCTTGGTGGTTAGGGTAAATATTTAAGGTAAAAGTTTGTTTCTTGATTTGCAGTTTGATTACCATTAGCCACATTTTGCGTTTTTTTTTTTTTTTTTTCCTTCCTTCCTTCCTTAAAATACTATATATTAATGTATACAACTATACATAAACCACTTTTTAAATACTATATATAAACCACTTTATGTAACCATCTTTCTTTCTTTTTTAAAGGAACTTTTTATTTCTTTGTTTATTTATAATTGTAGCCTAAATTCTTGTTATTTAACTATTTTTGTAAAATTATAATTACAGCTTAAATTCTTGTTTCTATTATCTTTGCTATTATAATAAAATATGTCAAAAAATAAAATAAAATATAATGGTTATAGATTATGAACAAGATCAATTTCATTCGCAAGAGAGAATCGATCATAACGTTATGTCCTTATCATACTATATAGTTGTAGAAGTACATTATATTTTACCATTGTTGGCATTGTATATAGTTTAATTATTATAAGGTTTTTTTTTTAAAACAGTAGTCAAAACTAGATTATTTATTGAAAATGTTTTTTTTTATTTTTTATTTTTTATTTTTTAGAAAGATTATTTGTTCAAATTAAAGTAATAATGAAAAAAAAATTACATAAAGTAGGGCCCAATTTATTTTTTCGCCCTTGGGCCCTCAAAACCTCAGAAACGGCCCTGACTGACACGTTTTGACTTTAGCACTATTCATCCATCTTCATTTGACCGTATTTTGTGCTTTATACGTAATGAAAAATATAGTCATGTGGGATCTTGTTAGATTCGTCACGTTATATACTTTCAATTTATCAACTTTTCATATTTTTTGCTTATCGATAATTAAAGATATTAATGATTGAATAAGTGAATTGGCAAATGTGACCAAAAAAATGTGTCAACTAAAAAAAAAACGGAGGAAGTATTTCGTATTCAATAGCAATGGTAAAGATATAGGGTTAACACACGTAAAACGTAATACTTTAATACTGTAAATAGTTTGTGTATTCATGCATCATCTACCAAAAACTTTACCATGTATTGTGTACTTACCCTCTATTTATACACTTGTGTATGGGAAAAGTGTATATTGATAGATAGAAAAAAATCTTTGTTTGCGGTTGCGACCTTGGAAACGCGAGTACATGATCAATTTGATACATCACTTCAAACAACATTGTAATTAGGTATTGAAAGTTGTACATACACGATGGACTTGTGCGTGAAGGGTTTCATTCGATCAAAGTGCATGCTAGAGTTATCGAAGAATCTAACATAACACATACACAACTGAACTTGATATATTTGCTGGATAACTCAATATTGACACAAAATCGAACCTGCAACCGATCCAATCCATATTTATCTGTTTGTCATCTCTAAAAGGCCAATATGGAACATTTGACCTTTATAAAAATGGCCTAATTTCCCTAATCCACCATTATTAATGATCAAGTTTCCTAATCCATTTGATATATAATCTAATTCTTATATTATTATTATTATTATTATTATCACTAATACCAAATTTTTTTAAAAAAATTTGACGTCTAAGTCCAAGTAATGAAAGCTGACGTGGACAGACAAACGAGTCACCATTGACACGTCAAACTCAAAAAACGAATAAAGCCGCGTTTGTTTGTTTGGATGCCCCTTTCTTATTCTTCTTCCTCCAACCTTTAACGCGCTTACTCTGGACCCCACTTCTTCTCTCTCCTCAAAATTCTGGGTAAAAATTTCTGAAAGATTAAATTTTTATTTTATGTACCATCCATACAAAACAACCCCTAGTGTAGAAACAACAACACAAATCTTGAGGAAGAAGAGTGAAGTAGTATTATTTTCTCTCTCTTTCAGGATATGGGGAGATGGAGATTGTGTTTGAGTAACAACAGAAATTATTTTGGATTCTACTTATTTTTCTTCAATTTCTTAGCTATATATAATTGCCCACAATTGGTTCTGTGTTTCATGTTGTTTTCTGGGGTTTGCACTCTATGTGTTTGATGAAATGTCTCAGAAAAGAACCCAGGATGATTCTTCTTCTGCTTCTGGGTTTAGTAAGGGTAATTTAGAGGGTGTTCATATTCCTGATGATAAGCGTCATAAAAGTGTTCCTTCTTTTAGAAGGTGAATTCTTTTTTCTCTTTTGTTTTCTGGGGTTTTGTTTGTGTTTGTTTTGATGGTGAATTTGCTTGGTTTGGTTGTTTTTGGGATGGAATTAGGTTGTGGGGTTGACTTGATTATGGCAACCATTGATACCCATTTGAGGAAACATGCACTGATGATTATTTCTTCTTTACTTTGATAATTGTATGTATGATAATAATCCATTAGTCCACAAATAATCGTCCTATTAGGTTTTTGGGCGCGCATATTAGAAAATTAATTGAAGTAGTATTGTATAAGGTTTATAGGGTTTTTTTTTTTTTTTTTTTTTTTTTTTGCAATTTGGGTTTACTGAGGTAGTGAGTGTGGCTTGAGTATGGTAATTTAATATGTAGTGATGAAAATGGAGAATTCAATTACTTTTTCGACGTTATTGTTAATAAATTACATACCTTTTTGCTATGAGAAATTGCTTTACTTCTTAAATTTGGTTGCAATGAGTTGATTCTTGTACATACTGTGAAATTAGAAATGATTTTCGTTTTGTGGTGATCAGAAAATTTAGTGAATTGTTCAGAATAAGAGTACTATTAGATATTATTGGAGTAGTTTACATTGTCAAATTGGACTAGCCTTTTTAAAGGGTATATATATATAATTATTTAAGCATTTTAAAAGAGGATTTTCATGGTGTTTATATGACTTAGTAGTAATTGATGGGCCATCATCGGTCTCCCTAAGTTCAAAGCTAATTAGTGCAATTATGCAATAGTTTCTTCTATGAGAATTTACTTGGCATCCATTTTAGAGAGCTCATAATTCCATAGTTAAAGGTTAATGTAGAAGTGAATGCTTGAGTGACTCAAGTTGGGGGGAAGGAAATAGTTTCAACAATATTTACAGCACTTAAGAAGGTTAAATGAGAAGGAGCACTCTATAATAGTGTAGAGTGCGGAGTGACTGAATTTTCCAAAAAAAGGAAATGCAACTTCCACTTTGGCTTTCTGTCAGATTGTCACAATGTTGATGTCTTATCCATTGAAGCTTTGCTTATGCATCATTCAGAATGTGGTTTATGCTGGGTTCTAATTATTTGGTTGTAGATTAAGTATTGTTAATTCATTTTGAATATTAGCAGTCATAGTTATATGCAATAGAAATTAACGATGCTTTTCTTTGACATTTTAGTGTGGTTCTGGAGGTGATGAGACAAAAGAGCTTTCAAAATGCATTGGAGCCTATGCTTCGTAGAGTTGTAAGTTCACTGAAATTTTATTTTTTTTCTGTAGACTATGGAACATATGCTTGATGATTTTAGGATGTCACTGAGAATCACCATTTTATTTTGCCTTTGTCATTTTTGTAAAATATAAGTCAAGCCAGTTCATTCACTAGCAAAAAATGCAACAAGACTTTTCTTGATTTACTCTTGTTTTAAATGCATTGATACTATTTGGTCATTTTGTCTTGTGTGATATTGGTTGCTATACCAGTTGCCAATTGTTAAAGATAAATGCTACTCCATAATTGCTATTGTGGTGGTTTCAACAAATTGGCTTGGATTGTGAAAAATGTAATTGTAAACTTAGATAACCCTATACAGCCCACAGTTACTACATTAGATAAATTGGTGGCTCTAGATAGTTGCGGTCTCAACCCTGTCAAACTTGTCTCTGATACCATGATATATGGATTTTCTCGCATGTGTTTAGGTCAAGGAAGAGGTAGAGTTAGCAATAAAGAAGCATGTCATGAAATTGAAGCGGTAAGAAACTGTCTTTTGATGACATTATTGGCTAAAAGATGGCTATAGTATTACTGAAATTGATTTACTGCCAGAAATGACTATTTTAACATAATTCAATCTTCTGAATTTTTCTTAGGAATTCCGATGAAGATTTATTTCCTTGTGAATCTAGAAATCTGCAGCTAAAGTTTTTGAGCACTCTCTCTCTGCCTGTGTTTACTGGAACCCGAATAGAAGGCGAAGATGGATCTGCAATTAAAGTTGTTCTAATAGATGCTGCTACTGATGAAGTTGTCCAGTATGCTAATGAATCCTCTGCAAAAGTAGAAATTGTAGTTCTTGAAGGTGATTTTGATGGTGACGAGGGTGAAAACTGGACAATAGAAGAATTTAAAAACAATATTGTGAGAGAACGGGAAGGAAAGAAACCTCTTCTAACAGGAGATGTAAATGTATATCTGAAAGAGGGCATTGGTTCTGTTGGTGAAATTTCTTTCAGAGATAACTCAAGCTGGACACGGAGCCGCAGATTTAGACTAGGGGCCGGGGTGGTTGGAAACGCTGATGGATATAGGATTAGAGAAGCAAAGACAGAATCCTTCATTGTCAGGGATCATCGTGGAGAATGTGAGTAGCTTGATTTCTCTATTTTTTCTTATTTATATGGGAAATCTGAATATTGGTATATATATTATCTGTCGAAAGAACCTTCACTAGAAGATGCCACAATGCTAACCTTAGTAATTAGCTTCAATGTATGACTGATCTCCACGTAACTGTCTTCTCTTATAGTGGTCTGGGAATTTTATCTGCTTATTTGAAGTAAAAAAACAATGCTTATTATACAGATTTGTTTCTTTACTCTAAAGAGATTGTGTCTACAAGATCAATTGTTTTTTTTCTTAATAGTTGGATACTTGGATGAATTTATCTATAGTAATTGCAAATTGTTGTTATATTATGTGCTCATTGAGTTGATATTGGATGATGATTAAACTCAAAATATATATTGATGATTATTAGTGTCATATCTTGAGGATTAAAGCAACCTTTTTATACTTACCATGTTGAATAAGAAAGCTATCGGGCCTTTTTGCAGTGTACAAGAAACACCATCCTCCATCTCTAACTGATGAAGTTTGGCGTCTGGAAAAGATTGGAAAAGATGGAGCATTCCACAAACGACTGAGCATAGACAGAGTGAGGACTGTGAAGGACTTCCTGATTTTGCTCCATCTAGATCCTGCAAGGCTAAGGAATGTAAGAATCTTGGACTTATATACCTGACTTAAATTTCCGTTTAAGAATCTACAATATATATATATATATATATATATATATATATATATATATATTTTAAAAAAATGGAGCAAGTATCTTTTGGACTGTATGTAACACCTTCTAAGCTAGATTCTTGATTTCCCCCTCACTATCGTGTGATCAAATATGGTTAAAACTATTCATGCCTATATATGTACTTTGAGTGTTCTTTGTGCGTTTCTTTTGTGCTAGGCCACATGGTTTATCTCTCATAAGTTGTTCTTGGACATATATTCAGATATTGGGCTCTGGTATGTCTGCCAAGATGTGGGAAATAACCATAGAGCATGCTCGGACATGTGTACTTGACAAAAGAGTATACTTGTATTATTCACCTATGTCTCAGCACAAGAATGGTGTGGTCTTCAATGTTGTGGGACAAGTAATTGGATTTTATTCGGAAAGCCAGTACATTCCATTTGATAAGCTATCCGAAAATGACAAGGCTTGCTTTCTAACTTCTAAATGTAAGATGCCTCTTTTTTCTATGTGTACTTGTATGTCAATTCTAACAAAATTTCGATCAACATCCTTTCCAGATTGATGCACAAAGAATGGCCACTGAAGCTTTTCAACATTGGGATGGAGTGATAACATTCGAAGATATGAACTCCCTCATTGGTATGTCTTCACACACAGCAAGCTCTGCGAGTACGGAGACTTCAGATGCAAATAAGCTTGTGACATCGCAACAGATAGGCAGTATTGACTATGCACAACCAAGCACATCTCCTTCTGATGGTTTCTCTCCTCTCTACACATTGGGAAGCTTGAACAGCCCAGATGATTATTCTTTGCCCGGTTTAGATGCCTTAGATCTGAGATATGACCAAACTCTTGATATACCTTTACAAATCTCTAGTTCCTTGTTTTCCCCTTCTCACTCCATAACACAAGCTTTCCATGATGATGAGCTTCTAGGGTTCATGGACATCGATTGCCCCACTATGCAGTCTACAAACATGATCTTGGACTCGCAAGCTGAATTACAGAGTGTATATAGTGGTTTCTTAAGGTCTCGTCCTTCTAGTCAAGCTGTTAGGGGACAAGCTTACAGAAGGTGGAAAGTTGTTTCAAGTGTTCTAAGATGGCTTGTTAGACGAGCACCTTGCCCCAGGATACAAAAATATCGCTAGGTTTTTCATTTTTTGGCTGGAGATTGCAGATATAGGAGCTAGAAGTTGCCTTCAGGCACGTGCTTTCATAATGTGAGAGGTATGAGACTATTGGCTGTATATATCACCTGTAAATTTAGGCGATTCTTGAGAGATACCTTTGGAGTAATTAGACGGTGCAGGAATATCACGTCATCAGTTCTCTAATTGCGAAGCAACACAATTAGAACTTATGAATCAAGCCTGATCGGGTAAGGTGAATGTTGTGTATCAACTCGTGAGTGGTCGGGACAATGGATGACTTGGTGATTAAGGTAGTTTTTTCTTTTACTTTTGAGAATGTGGGTTTATGTAAATATTAAAGCCCTTATTCTGAGAAAGTAGGTTACTAAATTAGGTCTTGTGAATGGTTTTCATCAATTGAAGTCAAAATCTTTTGAACTTGGTGCCTGTATAGAATCATTTCTGCGACCAATAGAGCCCGCTAAACTTTATGTTTAAGTAGAGGCTCGCAATCTAATGAGAAATTAAATAATTGCTGCATATCCTTTTTTTTTTTTTTGAATAGCTGCATATCCTTATTTTGATCATATGGTACTAGCTTTTCATTTTCTACAATTCATTTTTAACTCACCAAGGCTTTTTTTCTTTTTCTTTTTTTTATTTATTTTTTTAAACGGATAATTCACCTTGGCGACCTCTATTTCACATTTCTTGCGACTTTGAAGGGTGTACGGAGTCTTAGGCAAAATTTGTTTGTGAGTGTAAGATAGAGAGAGAAAAATAGGAACGCATGTGATGAAGAGAGAGATAGTGAGAAATGACAACCTTAAAAAGAAAGATCACATTAGTTGCAAATAATGTGTAGTATTCATTTTTGGTAGAAGTTGCAAAAAAATATGAAACGGAGGTAATATATGTTCATTTTTATTAACAATTATTCACTAATATATATATCTTGCTTTTGTAATCACCTTTAATCTAGACCTTATCTTTTTTTTTTCTTCATTCAATCTATGGGAGTATTTTTCCTCCTAAAGTTTTGTGTAAAAAAGCGAATGAGACTTTTATTTAGAGACCGAGAGAGTACACATCATAGTCACGAATGGCCTGCATCAGTGAATTCATTATCCATCAGCATCAAGAATAACACATTTGACTGGTTATCAGACAAAAATATAAGAAAAGAAAAGGAAAGGAAAAAGAAAAGTCAAGTTAAAGAAAGTGTTGAAATAATTGAGCTAAAGTTTGGTGCTTTAGATAAAATACATGACTGGTACTGGACTACTAGTGATCAAGAAGAAAAGTAACAAACTCATACTGTCAAATAAAACAGCATAGAAATGGAGGGTGAAACTTCAAGGCATGTCATGGTACTAACATACCCAGCACAAGGCCACATAAACCCCCTTCTACAATTCACCAAGCTTATGGCCTTGAAAGGAATCAAAGCCACCTTTGCAACCACTCGTTACACTGCCTCCGCCATCCAAGCCCCTGGTATAACCATTGAGCCCATTTCTGATGGTTTCGATGAAGGTGGGTTCAAGCAAGCTTCAAGTCTACAAGCCTACTTAAACTCTTTCAAAGTCATAGGTTCAAAGTCACTTACTGAGTTGATTCAGAAGTTCAGTAACTCCTGTTATCCTGTTGACTGTTTAGTTTACGATTCTTTACTGCCTTGGGCACTTGATGTGGCTAAGGAAATGGGAGTTTGTAAAGCTGCTTTTTTGACTAATTCTGCTTCTGTTTGCTCCTTGTATTGGTACCTTCATCATGATCTTCTTTCTCTGCCTCTGACACCTAATAGTTTTCCTCTGGTTTTGCCGGGACTTCCTGATCTTCAGCCTTCTGACTTGCCTAGTTTCATCGCGCACCCTTTGGAGTTTTCCGGGTATCTTGGATCAATCATGGAACAATTTTCTACTCTGGAGGAAAATGATTGGGTTTTTATCAATACATTTGCAGAACTGGAAACCGAGGTATGCCTGTGATAATGTAGTCTACTGTAGTACTGTACTGTAATTCGATCCAACTATCAGAAATACTTTTTTTAAGTAAGCAAATGTGATAATGAGATGAAGTGAGGTTTCTTAACAGTGGTAAAAGAGGATCGAAAAAGTTCCAGTAATTTGGGATCAAATGAAGTAATAACCTGATCTAAACATGACTAATTTTGAAGAAGAGGTTAAATTATCAATCTTAGTTATTATCTTATGAAGTCGAAAGATTGAGCTGTAGATTCTAGCTGAAACAATGACATCTGACTTGCTAGATTGGTATCAATATCGTAGAATTTACAAGGTAGAGTAGTTGATACTGCAGTCTGCAGAAGTTAAGAGTTTCCAATTCACTTCTCTGTTTTTTTGGTTCCTTGTTTCTAGATAGAAAAGGCGATGTCAGAGAAATGGCCATTGATGATGGTTGGACCGATGTTGCCATCTGCATACCTTGGACAACAAATGGAGGACAGAGAATATGGAGGAAGTCTCTGGAATCAAGCCACAGAAAACTGCTTAAGATGGCTAGACACAAAACCCTCTAACTCAGTAATTTACATCTCCTTTGGAAGCATGGCAGAGGTACCAGGAAAACAGGTAGAAGAAATAGCCTGGGGTTTGAAAAACTTGGAAAGCCCTTTCCTTTGGGTTTTCAGGGAATCAGATACGAAGCTACCTCCCGAGTTTCTCTCATCACTCAACGATGAAATTGGAGTAGTTGTATCATGGTGCAATCAGTTAGAGGTGCTAGCCCATCCAGCCATATGCTGTTTCATCACACACTGTGGGTGGAACTCAATGTTGGAGGGCCTGAGTCTTGGTGTGCCTATGCTAGCGATCCCTCAATGGAGTGACCAGCCTATGAATGCGAAGATGATGGAGGACGTTTGGAAAGTGGGAGTGAGAGCTAAAAAGGGTAGTGAAGGCATTGTAAGTCGGGAAGAAATAGAGAGAAGTGTAAGGGAGGTTATAGCAGGGTTGAGCAGCGAAGAAATAAAGAAAAATTCTTGTAGCTGGTGTAAGCAAGCTGCTAGGACAGTAAGCAAAGGTGGTAGTTCTGAGTCAAATATAGACAAGTTCTTGCAGACGCTGCAGAAAAAAAAAGCAGCACAAAGCTATAAGTAGAGAGTAAATAATTAATGTGTACTTCGAATATGCCATATTAGTTGTACAATATGGATTCATGTTTCATCTGAATCTACAATATAGAGCTTTCTTTATGTATACATGAGCTACTTTCATAAGTATAAAATATACAGTGGGGTGCTTCACTGCTTTTGACTGCAAGGATTGTCAGTGGTAAGTGTTGTTTAGACATCCTGATCATTCCTCAAGCTCTTGGAATCTTTACATTTTGCAAGATTTGCTGTCATTACACATTTCACCTGTAGGGAAAAGAAGTTAGTCTAGTTACGGGGTGCAGAATTTGAATAAATCTACTTTAATTTAGCAGGAAATCAGATACCATAAGAGCTACTTAAACAAGACAGCTTACAAAAATAGAAGTGATTGTCAAAACACACACACCCACACACGCAAAGGCAGTAAGTTCGACATTTTATGATGTTTATAGCTTCAGATGGCATAAACTTGTAGGATTTTCTCAAATATTATATTGGGATGTGAATACTGAACTATAAAAAATGCAAGATAAATTGATAAAGCGTTTGCATTTAAGATATGGAGTACTATAATGAAAAGGCTATTAAATTCAAAGCATTTATCTGGCTGCAGAGTATACCTTCTTCCTTCTTGATGCAAGGATCTCTTCTATAGGCGGCCTGCCTGAAATTACAAATATGGAGTATATATTACTGTAATGTAAAGAATTATGAAAATTAGGTCTTATAAAACACTCTTGGAGAGGTTAGTATGAATTACCTGTTATCTGAAGACGGTATTTTGCCCATACACCGTAAACTGCTTCTGCTACAGTTGCAACCTGAGCAAGAAATGATTCCCAACAGCATTAACACAATATGTAAAAGTATAAAGTCTGATGTACTGAGAAAAGATGATGCAGAGGACTTACAGGCTCAAATTTCGTGATTGCGTAAACCCATCCAAGGCCAACAGCCTCATACAGTTTCCTGAAAGCCTGCAGTCAATTTTATCAGTGAGTTTCTATGTTAGTAAAATGTGCCATACCAAATCATACTTCAGACATCATTGATTATTAATTAGCCATAGTAAAGTACCTCAACATTGGTTACTACAGTTCCATCAGCAAGAATGGCATGAATTTTACCCATAACCTTTGTAAGACAGCAAGAAAAACAACATAACATCAGTTACTTTCGAGTATTTATTGCAATTTCCGTAAATAAAGATTAGCGTTTATATCCTACACTCGAGAGCATGATGTAAATCACATTCAATTACTTAAAGGAAAACTTTTGTAATCAAGGGGGAATGAAGAAATTACAGTATTGTAATCAAGGCCTTGATTTTCTTCAGGTGAGTAATCTTCAGAACCTATATCAACAAACTTGATAGCTCCATATTTTTTATCCCTTTCTCTCAACATATTCACCTAATCATTCAATTCAAGTCATCATAATTCTATATTAAAAAATAAAAAATAAATAAAAAAAATTGATGGAATAAATTTTATTTATACCTCCCTCATACAAAGTGGGCAATCTCCATCATACAGCATTTTAATTTTCCAATTTTGATCATAATCTTGCTTCTTTTCTTCATCTTTGTTGGGTGTTACTGGGTTCAATGTTGTATCTTGAATAGCACGAATCGAATGTCGAAAAGCTTTAAATTATCCATCAAAACAATCATTTCTGTTAGAATTTACAATGTAATTTCATGGGTAATGATCAAATTCATTCCAAAATCAAGTTTACAAATGAAATAGCATTATACCAGGATTGGTTTGTTGAAAAGGAAATGAACGTTGGAAATGAGAGGGAGTCTTTGAAGTTGCAAAAATTGCTGCTGATGTATGTAATACTGGGTTTGCTCGTCTTCTTCCTATGGAAATTGCATTTCTCAGCGCCATTTTTGAGATTTGTGTAGGGAAAAACTGATTTTTCGGGGGATCTTTGATGGTGTGTGAATATTGTTATGGTGTATGAATTGATTTTATGAAACTTTTTTTTTTTTTTTTTTTGCTGCTGCCTATGGTTGTGTAACGTGGCAACAATTGATCCATGTAAACAGTTTGTGTGCCAAGGGCCCAATTAAAAGGAGGTCATGCGCCAAGGCTGATTTGGCTCATGTATTGTGTCACCGAGCCTTAATTTGAGCATATTAGCCTTGAAATTGGCTAAGAAAAAGTTGTGCGGTATTAGATTAGTGTCAGCCTTCCATATAGGGGTAAAGTCAGACTTCATTGAGGAGGGGGCCCGATGTAATAAGCGCGATTGAGCGATTGAGGAGGGGGACAGGTCTAATATGCATCCTTGCTACTTCAATTAGTGCAAATAGGACAAAGCATTAGTAAGAGAAACACCGCTAGGGCCATGGCCCTTTTAGGCATCAACTAAGCTTTTCCTATGCTTCCATACACAAGGTTTATGATGCATAGGCGTACAACGCTAACACACATGTTAAGTCATGCCGTGTCAGGAAGTCCCTTGAATAATGCTTAGATGTTTATTAATTGGTTAAAATTGAGCAAGTCGGCTCGTTATGCTCATGCCCGTATTAAAATTTGATCTCTATGCACAACTCTTATCCGAATATATTTAGGGGCCGTTTGGTTGGGGGTATTCAGAAAAAGGAATGAGAATCAACTGTCCCGATTCCCTTTGTTGTTTGCTAAGCACTTTTAATCATTCCCTTTACCCTTTCCATTACCCCAAATCCTTCCAACTTCATTCCCCACCCCCCTAGACTTTTCCATTCCCTTTCCCTAGCCACCACCGCCCCTTCCCCTCCCCTCGCAGCCCCTTCCCCTCCCCTCATCGCCCACCGATCTACACTCCCTTCCCCTCGCCGCCCAAAAAGCCCTCCCCTCGATACTTGAGCAAAGTAACTATGCCGTGAAAAACCCAGATCGATTCCACCATTGTTGCCGGTGATTTGAGTGTGATTTTTGTTTTTAAGGCATTCAAACCTGATTTTCGACGGTTTCTTGTTGAAATTCCGGTGGGTGGTTTGTCACGATCAAAGGAAAACAAGAGCAATGCAGCAGAGAGGATTCGTGGAGGTATTTGGAGGACAGAGAAAATGGGTTTTTCGGGGTTGATTTCGGGGAAGAGAGAGATGCGCGCGACCAGCGAAGTGCGGCGAAGGTCCATCTGGTGGTTTGGTGGATGGATGGTGGCTAGAAAAGGTGGAAAGTGAATGAATTAGGTGGTTGTGGGGTGGTGGGCTGTTGGGATTGATTCCCTTTGTTTTTAAACCAAACAACATAGAGAATATTGGGTATTTTCATTCCATCGTTCCATTCTCTTCCATTCCCTTTGTTCATTCCATTCCGTTTACCCCGGGTGAACCAAACGGCCCCTTAAACTTTACACTTCCTAATAATCCTTCAATGTTCTTAAAGTGCTTGCTTGAGACTTTTGAGTTTTAACACCATTTACCTAATTAACTTTTATCAATGCTAGAAAATTATTCTTGTGAGAATGAGGTATAACTCAAGTAGTTAGAGCTCCCCTCCAGCCTCCAGGCTCTAAGTGATCCTGGGATCGATTTTCATCACTTGGACTTGTGGCTCTCTAAACACCAATAAAAGAAAAAAATAAATTATTTCTTGTAAATACTAGTTAAAATCGTTTCAATTCTTATGTTGCTGTCTCGCTGATGATGTTGTGTGGAGCGATTAACTTCTAATAATTCCAACTCGTAGTTGAATAAGTACTCGTAAATCGTAATAAATCCAGGGCCAACAACGGGGCAGACTGACTCGAGTGAGTAATAATTTATGAACCGAACAAAAAGAAGAACAAATTGAAAACTTTCACCAACTCCTCCTTCATCATCTCTACGATTTCCAGAAGAAGCTTTAAGCTCAACTACATCAATGGCGTCCTTTCTCAAATCTTCAGTTCTCTCTCATCTGCGATCTCATCCTCAGGTAATCTACGATTCAATCCTTCTCTTCTTTCCTAGTTTTTCATGTATATCAAATGCAATTCATGGGTTGAGCGATTCATAATCTTCATTGCAAATAACTTTTCTGGAAATTAGGGGAAAGAGAGTTTGTTCGCGCAGCCAAGCCGGAAATTCCACATCGACCTCGGCGAGCGTGAGAAAGCTGTATGTCTCTCTCTCTCTTTGATTTTGAATCAATATTGTTATTTCTTCAGATTCGTGGATCATTTTATGAAATTAATAATTGGTTAGAAATTTTGATTGATCAGGTCTAATAAGCTTCTTGCTGAGTTGCTGCTGTGTGAAATTGATTGAATTGGGTATTATTTGGAGCTATTGATTGTAGAATCTCGAATTGAATTGAATTGGGTTTTAGTTACAATTATTGATTTTTAACAGTATAGCATGGATATAAAATTGGTTACATCATAGATGTTTATTGGAGGGTTTGACGAGGATACGGAAAATTAGGTTTTGGAAAATTAGTGATATTAGTAAATTGATATGTCTCATACTCTTATTTGACAGTACCATTATTTAGGAATGTACTTGCATAATTGGTGTTTTGAACCTGTAGAGACAGCCATGCTTGCTTGTTTGTTTGTTCCATGGTATGTCCAACACTCTAACACTCCGGTATCCAAAAAAATTCTGAACAGACCTTTCCATTCAACGCCCTAGATGGCGGGTTCATTAGATTTTACCTTTTATGTAAGGCTAACCCAAGCTTCTACATCCTTTGCTTCGCTGTAGTCAATGGTGCTTGAGAAACTCAAACACTAAGATCATCAAACATAAAGATCATTACCAAGTTTCAGCCAATTCAATTAGCATCATAAGCAATGATAAGCTTGATTTAAAAGGCACGACATATACTGGTGACTAGAGCTCAAAGGATCTTTATGTCAATTTTAAGGCGCAAGGTGTGAGGCATAGGTGCATGGATCATTGACTCTAGGCATAAAGGTTTCACTAGTATACTTTTAAATAGTTTGACAACATTTTGTCCATTATGAAACACTAACTTGCTATCATGTTGCTGAATTGTAGTTCTTTACCTCAATTAGCAATCTATATTTAATATGGACCAGGAAACGGAGAATAACAGAAGCGTTTGATTTGGTTCACATGATTCTTCTTGATGCCCTTACCTAATATGGTCCAGACTCTAGAGTTAAGTGACTCCATGAAAGGTGTCTTGGCTCTTGAGGCTCTCTTTTTAAAAATCAAGGCAGTAATCCTGCCCTTAGAATAATATCTAACCCTCCCCCTCATCCAAATTTAACTCAATTAACAATTCTTATATGAAGTACTTGTCAAGAGTCTCAAGACTGGACTCAAGAGTAAGTTGTATCTAGCGGAAAGTCGGAAACTACAATTGGAATTGTGGACTAGGATTTATATATGTCTTTGATTTTGAAATGGCTATTCCATTGATAGTACTACGTGACCTACTTTTTGACACAATTTACATACTTCACTTTGACCATCATTAATTAGTTATCTATGAAGTACATAGAAATTAGTCATGTTGGATCTTGTTAGTTACTGAACGTATATTTTTATAAAATCAACTTTTTATAATTTGTACTAATTGGGAGTTAGCAACAAAGTTGATATTAAAGGGGAAAGTTGTGTATTGGCAAATGTGCACTTTTAAAATGGAATAACTAAAAGAAAGTAGGGATGTATAATACTTCATATTAAATTGATATCTTAATTTACACTTACTATTGCATTAATGTTATAGAATGACTTTTATATATGATTTATAATTTGCTTTAGAGGAAAATTTTGATTTACCTTATACACTATCATGGTGTTTGACTTGTTATTGGTTTGTGACCTTGTCGTTAACTAGAATAGCAGGTTTACTGGCACTGATGTAAATTATCTTTGATCAAGTCTCACAGTTTGTCTTGTTTATGCAGTTATTTTCATGTCAATCCTATATTTGCCTATTTATATGACAATGACACCTTAGGAAACTGTTTCGAGTATCTCAAAACTTACTAAAACAACTAATCTAGCTTTGTTGGAAAAGAAATCAGGCACAAATTTAATAGATTGTTTGACGCTCAATAGTTTCCAAAATTCTGCTTCTTGTGCTTAGTTTTTATTTTTTCTTGAGTGTCATTTGAATTTGTGTTTGTCAGTTGCTGATTAGTGACCTAACTTATGCCATAGTTTGTTAGTTTTTTTTTTTATTTATTTATTTTCAATGTCGACGGAAAAAAAAAAGCCTGTTTACAACTATGCTTTTTTCATAACACATCAACTTGATATGCTAGAAGGTATTAATCTACAACATTTTATTTGTAGAAGTTTTATGGCTAGAAGGATTGAATATCCATTATAATTTGCTGAAGAACTTTAGAGCATTTATTTTCTGTTGCATACTGATTTAGTTATCTAATCTCCTCACAGCTCTTGGAAAAGGACCCAGCATTGAGCCGGTTCAAGTCGAGTACACAGACTGTAAAGAGAATTAAAAAAGCAGGAGATGTTCTCACGATCGTTGTTATGGCTGGTATTCTTCTGCTTTCTACAAGTACTTTGAGACGTGCTGTTGTTTTATTTGGGATTTTTCCTTTCTTTCTTCCTTTATTTTGGTCTTTATATTATTTTTATTACTATTTTTTTTTTATTTGGGGGGGGGGGGGGGGGGGGGGGGGGGGGGGGGGGGGGGCAGTGGTAAGCTGCTGTGAGCCTGTGACAAATAATGTTGGATAAGCAACAATGACTTGTGCACTACTTACTATCTGAAATCTGAATGAGTGTGTTAACTGGCTGACTGTATTAAATCTTATGCTGCAAAGCCATGTGGCTGTTTCCGTGTTGTTAAGATTGCTATTGTTTCACTTGCACCTGAAATTTTCCCCTCCCTGATTGTTATAATCTGTTTTAGAACAATTGTTCTTAATTTTAAACTGGTAAAATCAGAAGACGAAGACTTTTATTAATGAGCTTCAGAGCTTGTAAACACTTGAAAGTTATTAAAACAATATAGTCCACTATGACCTTTTAACTTGTGTCATCTTTTTAATCATTATTACTTCTAAATTAATGTTACTATTAGACTATTGGCTTAGGAGATAGGATTGGGTTGAGTTTTGACTAGATAATTGATTAATTATGGTACCCTTGCTCTTGTAAATAGAGTTGGTGGCAATGCAAACTTTTGGAATGATGAAATCGCCACTCTGGATAATGGCATCTGAACACTCACTTTTATGTTCTGCTTCTTGCTTATTTAGGCGCTTGGTTCTTTTAGGCTTCCCTTCCCTAGGATTTTTGTGCATTTCCGAGTAGTTATATGTAAATCAGGGACCATTCTTACCAACTGAAAGGAACTCTCAAATATCTGTCAAAAAGTCATTTTCCTGGTCTTCTTGCGAGTTAATGTGATGCTGTCATTGGAGTTTGCTGGTCTGGCTTCATCTTGCGCTCTAACCTAAAAGTGCCTTTTGCTGTCTTGCTTGTAGGCTGTATCTACGAGCTCTATGTTAGGTTTACTACCCGAGAGGACTCCAGGAAGCAGTAATGCTGAAGTGCAAAATCAAGCATGAGTTTTTTTGTTACATTCCTGTGATTATGGCTGGTGCTATCTGGTTGCTATTAGTACCTGAATAAGTAGGCCCAACTAAGTCATCTTCAACTGCTTGTAGCATACATAATTCTTTGGCACTAAGGTTCTTTTCTGTATTCTGAAATTTACATCTTTTTTCCAACATCAATCATAAATAGTTTTCCGGTTTGAAGTATTGGATGAACTGATTACTGCTTGTTTGCCAAAGAAATTACAGAATGAACGTGTTTCTGGTTTCTATTATTGCTAGCAATTTAACGCAGCTTGGAACACAGCTTCAAACTAAGGTTTATGTTGTTGGCCGTAGCTGTGTTACATGCTAAAGGTGAACTCATGATTTATGTTGAATGTTTTATTTTCGTCTAATCTATTTTGCTATGTTCAATTGTTCAGCATATTAACCATAAAATTTCAAGTCACCAAGTCCTACGACTATTTATAAAAATTTCTCAGACTAAAATCTTTGCTTTTTTTGTTTTGAAAGTAGTGTACATTTCTGTTGAGTTGCATAACTTTCTCTCTGTGCAGATCTTATTCAATTGCATAATGGGTAACATTAGTAAATTTGAGTACTTTTTTGGCCTTAATTATACTGGTATGTGCGACTGTCTTGAAGGGTCTCTATTATACCTTAGTTTGATTTTTTGGGTTTTTCATGAGTTCAAACAACAAAAAAAGCGTATGATTGGTATTACTCCGCATGATTTTTCATCCATTTTGAAAGAGATTATCAGTTTTTTTTTAACGCTGCTTTTTACGAGTAGTTGTGTTGGAACACATAAATCGTTAGTATCTCATTTTGTCGAACATTTTTTGTAAACAACCAATAAAAACATCTAATTTGTGTTACTTGGTCGGTATTATACGGGTTAGGGCATGTTCTCATACGTATATTTTCAGTTCAGTTCAGCTCTAATAAGTTCAGTTCAGCTCCTAATTTCCTTCTCTTATAAAATATTCATTTCAGTTCAAATCAATTCAACTCTAATAAGTTCAGTACAGCTCAGCTGAGTTCAGTCAATGAGAACAAGCCCTTACTCTATTAGTACTGTTATAGGGGTTACTTTGTCCGGCCATATGGTGTGGCTTACAAAACGCGGTCAGATATATAATTCTTCATACAAGTATAATTTTTTTGGCTATTTTGAGTTGTAAATGATGATTTTTTGGCTAGCTTGAGATGCCATTTTATAACCATAATTATAGACATAAATTGATAGTGAGTACATTGTTGCTAAAACTAGGTTCATATCATGCCGCCTTGTCGTTTTGGTCATAAATCTTAGACATGAGGTCCAGAAGTAGCAAGTTTCTCTCTTTTAGACTGCTGGCATAGAATCTAGTTTTAAACGAAAATTTGAAGATTAGAAATCAATTCAAATGCAAAATGAAGAGCTACAAAGTGGAAACAGCCTGTTCTACAAACTTGTGATCGGAAATCAAGCGGATCTTTGTCTTTAACTGAGAGCAGGCCACCTGAGAGAAGGCCCCTTCAACTTTATGACTTCATCCTTGTAACGTATACCTTCTTCTTTGTATGTTTCATGTGGCTTAACACTCCTAACAGCAGCAGCAAACTGATGCGTTCTTGCCTTGTCGATTCCAGCACAGCAGATTATGTCAGGTTTAAAGCAAAACACACGAACATCAGGCGGAACTGGCAACTCAACTTCATGGCTGTAACCCAGTTTTAGGCACAAGAGGCGACCATCTGCTTCAGCTCTGGCTTTGTAACCAAATCCTAATAGCCTTAGAATTCGGAAATACCTTGCTTCCATTTGATCTCACTAAACTCAAAATTAACCGATATTAGAGGTTAAACCATACACAAGTACAAACATAACCAGTGCATATTGGTTAAACATGGGTATTGGTCAGGTTCCCAAGCTAAAATTAATCGGAGTTACTACACTTTCAAAAACCTGTAAAAGTTGATCAAAGATCAAAATTTTTCTATACCAAAAGTTTGAACAAAGTTACTTTATTCTACATTGTACTTTCGTTCCACTTTTTGTGATTCTAAAACAAGAAATTAGAGAAAGAACACAATACATAATCTTCAACAAGCATTCTAACTTCCCAAGTTCCACCACTCACCAGTCACCACAGAACGAACATATTAGAGAATAGTACATATAATGAATCAATAATTAATTATACTTATTAATATAATGATGATTGTTAAAACTGATAACAAAAAGGAAAAACATTTTTTTCATTGTTTTTTTTTTTCTTTTGGTGTTTTGTTTTTATAAAACCTAAAAACTAAAAACGAAAAACGATGCAAAACAAACTCTATTACAAGATTACAACTTTCATCAAGCTAGAACACTTGTACGAATACATTATTTATGCTCACTTTACTTTTTTTATAAGCTAGAGTTACTATTTTCGACCTTTTTTTTTTATAAACTAAAGTTCTATTTTTGGATATCTCTTACAATTTCATAAAATATCTTAACCAACTAATATCTTCACTCTTTCTTACTTTATCTTTTTCCACTCCTTTAATGGTCCATACTCCCTCTCACACCACTTTACTTTTCAATAATTTTTTTTTTTTTTTTTTTGACAAGAATAAAATAATAACCTTATCTACTCTACTATCATCTCATTTTATCAAATCTCCTAAAACTCCACACAATCTCATCTCTAGCTTATATAAAAAAAAGGGAGTACATTATCAGCAGAAGGTTTAAGGTCTTAATTAAAATGCATACATCAGTAAAGGTGTATTCTAATCATCTGATTATCACTTATTTAATTTTAAATCTTTTTAAAACTTATTTTAGTTGTCATCTATACTTGGATAACCCTTATTAAAACTTATTTTTTCCTAAACTGAACTTATCTAAAAATAAGTTAATTAGGTGAAGATTAGACTCTAACTCACTTTTATACTCCCCCCATTTTATTTTATTTTATCCATTTGGAATGTCTCAATCATAGAACTAAATCTTTGACCAATAATCGGACTAGTTCCAATATAAGACCAACTAAAATTCCCTCCAATTTGCAACAATATTTGTGCAAGTTTAACTTTTTCATGTACTTTTGTTACTTTCGCTCTCTATTTTTTTTGTTGCCAATTTACTTTTTCAATGTACTTTTACTATTCTTATTTGTGTTTATTAATTCCCGTGAAAAATGTCCATAAGCAATATTAAAAGGGGACGGAGGGAGTACAATTTTTCAACTTTAAAGCATTCTTGTACATCACATCATCATCCGTTCATCACTAACTAGAAGAATAGTGATTAAACTATCCTTAAATAGTTGATCACACATACTAGCAACTACAAAATCATAACAACTACAGTATTTAGGATTAAATAATTAATCAATATCGACAAAAAATTGAAAAAGTATCATATTATCGATCAGTAAGAATTAAGTGCTACCAAAAAAAAAAAAAAAAAAAAAAAAAAAAAATCCCATCAAAATTATCCTTTTGATCAATCTAAAATCAAATCTATACATAGTATTTAAAAACTCAAACCACAATCATTCATATGCCACATGTCCTCACAACTTATTCGTATGCCACATGTCCTCACAACTCACTCATATGCAAATGTTACTTCCCTTACCTTTTCAATATTAAAAATATTAAATTAAAAATAGGGAAATTCTCAATGGTAGCCCTCTGTTTTTGCTTATTTCCAATGGTAGCCAATTTTTATTTCGATTATCTTTGGTAGCCATATACTTTTATAAATTCTCAACCGTAACCTTAATGATATTTTTTTCGTTAAAATTCAGTTAAATCAAACATGACTAAAAAACTAAGGTTAACTTTAAAAAAAAAAAAATGTAATGCTTGTAGTTAGTACCCAGAGTAATCCCCCTCCATTTTCATTCCCCTCTTTCCTGAGTTCCTCTTCAAAAAAAAATTAGAGTTCTTGATTCTCTACTCCTCATGGATTAGCACCATTATTGGATAATTGAACATCAAAGCCACACCCTAATTCAAGCACTAAAACCGATTCTTGGGTGAGGTCTTGATGGGTGATCGGTTTCGTGGGAAAGGGAGTATTTTTCATGGGTGGGGTTTTGGCGGATGTTGTTTTTGTGGGTTGGGGGTTTCTTGGGTAGGGTCTTGGTGGGTGGCCAGCTGGTTTCGTGGGGGGATTTTTCGTGGGTGAGGTTTTGGTGGGTTGTGGTTTTTGTGGGTGGAGGGTATTTTGAGTGGGGTTTGGGGTTGGCGATGGCCGATTTTGGGGGAGGTTGCGGTGGAGGGGATGGAGAGGGGGTGGTTTTTTTTGCTGTGGAAGGTGTTGCTGGTGGAGGGATTTGGGGTTAGTGCACGGTGGCAGGTGCCTGGCAGCCATCAAAGATAAGGGAATGATAAAGAATATGGTTAAATAGAGATATAAGGTTAACCGTGGTTAAAGTTAACGGTTATTTAACGGATTTAGACTTAATAAGGCTACGATTGAAAATTTATAAAAGTATATGGCTACCAAAGATAATCGAAATAAAAATTGGCTACCATTGAAAATAAGCAAAAATAGAGGGCTACCATTGAGAATTTCCCTTAAAAATATTACATAATGTTAAAGTCTTGCACATTTAAGTAAGAAAATGAAGTGTTTAATTTCTATCATGATAGAATAAAGTTGAATTAACTATTACATAAACATATGAAGTATAATAAAAATAGTCTTATCTCTTAAACTTAAAATATAGCTTAAACTAATATGTCATTTTATATTCTACAATATTCATGTACTCCTTTGGAGTATATATACTTAACTAAATTAATTTTTCTTTCTCAATTATATATACTTAACCAAAAAAAAAAGTTCTCACAACATTTACTTTTAAAGTCATGTAACAATAACTTTGGAGTTTCAACTATTGAAAAACATACATTTATATAAAAATAACCTATATTATAACTCGTGCATTGAACGGGCCAAAATGCTAGTTAATTATGGCAATTCATACATGAGAAGTTAAAAAAATCAATATAAATTTCCAAATCTAGAATTACTGATTACTAGGCAGTAGTAAGTTATAAAAAGAAAATTAAAAAAAAATAAAAATAAAGGGGTGAAATTGTGATCAATATTGGCTTACCGGAAGACTGTTAGGCAGTGTCGAATTGCCGGTGAGAAGAAGTGAGGATTTTAGGGGTTTAGGGTTTAGATACGGCAGGAGAAATGTTGTAAATTTGTAATTAAACAAATCCTGAATCAGTTTATTTTAATTGCGTCATTTGACCTAATAAAAGTGTCAACAAAAATCACCCAAATCGGCAAACCCATATCATTGATTTTATTTTACTTGCGCCTAGACCTGTCAATCGGATCGATCGGGTCAGGTCGGGTCACTTTGAGTCACGAGTCATTTCGGGTTGGGTCATAATATATCCTAACCCAATGTTTCGGATTTTTTTTTAACACTACTTTTTACGAGTAGTTGTGTTGGAAGTTGGAACACATAAATAGTTAGTATATCATTTTATCAAACATTTTTTGTAAACAACCAATAAAAACATCTATTTAAATCCAAATGGTTAAACTAGTTACTAGGTGAGATAACCAACAACCAAACAAGTTTTTCATATATGATCAATTTTCAAAAAAAATTTGTCACCAATTAAAAATCGATGGAGTATGCTTAGGGCATGTTTTATTCAGCTTAATTTCAGTTCAGTTCAGCTCAGTTCAGTAAATAAGAACAGACCCTTTGACCATTCTATACTTAATTGGACAAATTAGACTTCTTAGTTACGAATATGTCTTTGCTTACTAATTGTTAGCAATCAATGACAAAAGTAAATTAGTAGGACATACTTCGTATGAATGATATACAGTATAGGCCTACTTTCGGCTTTATGGGGAAGGGGGGGGGGCATTTATAATTTTTAGTCACACTTCTTGATTATTATAAAGTGGCAATATGGCATTAGTCCAATCTAGCTACTACGGGTATCTATTAACTATTACTAAAACAAAAGTTTGCTGACATTATACACCCCCCTCTCTGTCCTACGTGTCACTTCCACATTAAAAATTTTCCCGCCATTTTGTTTTATACAAGTTGCATCAAATTATAAATATTGTATTAAATAAGATAATAGATAGATAGATGCATATTATAAACTATAAATACGGTTGTATCAAATTGCATAACAAATTGCATTAGATAAAGTTTGTTTTGGTGTTGGTTGCCTATAATTACGTAGCTATCTATCAAATTGTATATTGTTCTAAATTCAAGTATTATACACTATTAGATAATTAGATAACATCCATTAGTTAAAGTTTGTGAGGATAAGTGTAAATAATAATAATAAAAAAAAGCAATAATTATACTATGAATATGAAACTTTATCTAATGCACAGTGATCATGTGGAGCATTTGCTAATATATATTTAAATATGAAACTTTATCTAATGCACGGTGATCATGTGGAGCATTTGCTAATATATATTTAAATGTTGCAACTTTTTTCAACATTGTGTGTCTTATGTATTTGAAGGTATGAAAATATTTGTCTTCCACATTTCAATTAACAATTTAAATTTGCTCGATCATATTGATGTCAATTATTATGATTATTCGGTATTAACGTTTTTAATCATGCACTGCACAACAATATGAGTTCATTAAAAACATAACTCCAATGAAGGAAAATATGACAATTAAGATATGAATAATACGCTGATGGAAGCCACCAAACATTGATAATCCAAATGATTTATAGTATTGAGATGCTATTTCTCGATTAAAAGGTATTGATAATATATTCAAAATAAATACTTACGTCAAATACAAAACAATTATTATAGAGATTAGATACTATCGAATTAATGCTAACTTATTTTTATACAATATATACTCACATCTTTTACTGTAAAATTCATCTAAACCAAAATGTCCAATATGTTATGATGAGTATAAGAAAGTACGACTACTTTTATTTTTTTTTATTACTTCAACATATTAATTTGATTATGTATATATATATATATAAAAGAAGATAAGAACAAGTAAACTTTTAATCTCACTAAATAAAAAACACATGATAATGATTAATTTCAAATAATAATATAAATTTAAATTAGGTAAAATATTTATCATCACCGTGCAACGCATGGGTACTAATCTAGTTCTATTTATAGAAGGATTTTAAAATACAATCAAAAGTTTAAGGGTCCGTTTGGTATCGCTGTGGTTTTCTGTTTTTTGGTTTTTTAAAAGTATATTACATATGTTACATAATGGATCAAAAAATATTAAGACTTATTAAAATCATGATAATTTTGAAAACTGGCAACAAAAAAGTGAAAACACCTTTTTTTTGTTTCTTGTTTCTTGTTTCCTGTTTTTGGTTTTTAGTTTTATAAAAAAAAACAGAAATCTGAAAACCAAAAATGATGCCAAACAAGCCCTTAAGAAGTTAATTCAGTTTAATTGATATTGTGCTTACTGTTTAGGTGAATTCCCACTTTGTAGGATTAATTAGACTTTTTTCTTTTTCTTTGTTTACAAAGAGAGTTACAAAGGGGTAAAATGCTGTACAAGGAACTCGATCTCAATTTTTGGATAACACGACTTTTATGCTTTCACGTTTTTTTTTTTTTTTTTTTTTTTTTTTTTTTTTAATTTTTTTTTTATGTATCTTTCTCTTCAACTACATAAAACTTGGAATCATCTTCTTCAATTTTCCATTTCAACTACATTAAGCTCAAAAGAACTCGATCATGGTAGAAAGGAGTAGATCAGGTTCAGGTCGGGCCAATTTCAGTTGAAGTTATAACGGTTCGTTCACCTTTTCGGATATAGGTCGGGTTCAATTCGAGTTAAAATCAGATCGGGTTCAATTTCAGGTTCGAGTTGTGTTGAGTCGGGTTTGGATGGGTTAACGAGATGGTACATTCGGGTTCGGGTTAGTGTTGAGTCGAGTTCTGGTTCAAGTTCAATTCTAATAACTATCGATGTGGTCAAGTTGAACTATATAATTACGCCATCCATAATTTGATCAAGCATCATCAAGATTTTATGAAACCTATATACGAGTAATAGAGAACAAAAGTTAAATAAGCTGAACAAAAGATTTTATTAAATCGGATTGAACATTTACAGAATTATACTAGTATATAAGCTGAATAAAAGGTATATAAAATATTATTAAACCTTCCATGAATCGGGTCCATGTTTTAATTGAGTCGGGTACTAGTTCATGTTCGGATTGTTTCGGGTCGGATTAAATTGTTTGAAGATTACTATCAGGTCGGGGCAGGTTCGAGTTCAGGTCATAAAGTATTGGATCAAATGAGTTTTCGGTAAAGATCAGGTCAAGTTCAAGTCAGGTTACAAGTCACTAATTTCACCCCATCGTTCGAGTACAGCCTAGGTTCAAATCTTTGTCCGTTAAGGTCAGGTTCTCAGGTCGGGTCAGTTTTTGACAACTCTAGCTATAATCCACACTTTTTGAGGAAATTTTGAGGTTTCGGGGTTCGGTGGCAAAAAATGTTCATACCCTAGGGGATATATCTCAGAGTCATATAATGCTGCTTGAAACCACATATGATCATTATATGTTGTCATAAACGTACGTGGTAGGCTTGAATTTACGAAATCAATGCAAGTTGTGAACGGGTAAAATGACCGTTGAAGGGTATATTGGATGTATGGTTCCATCGACCCAATTGGACACCTAGAGGGTATTAGAGACCGGTAAACATCTCGACAATTTTTATTTCCGAGTGAAAAAAGGTAAAAAAAAATACAAAATTGAAGGCTACAATCCAAGTTTTTTGAGGAAATTTTGGGGTTTTGGGCCGGTAGCGAAAAGCCTTGAGACCCTAAAAGATACATTTCGGGGTCAAATAATGCCGTTTGAAACCATATATGATCATTATATGTTGTCATACACGTTCGTGGTAGGCTTGAGATTACGAAATCGGTGCAGGTTGCAAACGGGTAAAATGACTATTTCAGGACATATTGGATGGTTCCACCGACCCAATCGGAATCCCGGAGGATATTAGGGACCATGGTAAACATCTCGGCAATTTTTATATCCGGACGAAAAAAGGTCAAAAAATTACAAAAGCGAAGGCTATATAATCCACGTTTTTTGAGGAAATTTTGAGGTTTTGGGGCCGGTGGCGAAAAGTGTTGAGACCCTAGGGGATATATCTCGGTGTCATATAATGCCGTTTGAAACCATATATGATCATTATATGTTGACATAAACGTCCGTGGTAGGCTTGAGTTTACGAAATCACTATAATTTGTGACGAGTAAAATGATCGTTTAAGCGCATATTTGATAATTCCACTGACCCAATTGGACTCCTGGATGGTATTAGAGACCATGGTAAACATCTCGGCAAATTTTATTTCCGGATGAAAAAAGGTGAAATAAATTACAAAATCGAAAGCTATAATCCACGCTTTTTGAGGAAATTTTGAGGTTTCGGGGCCCCGTGGCGAAAAGCCTTGAGATCATAAGGGATACATCCCGGGGTCATATAATTCCGTTTGAAACCACATATGATCATTATATGTTGTCTGTGATGTCCGTGGTAGGCTTAATTTTACGAAATAACTTCAAGTTGTGAACGGGTAAAATGACCGTTTAAGGGCATATTGGCTGGTTCCACCGACCCAATTGGACTCTTGGAGGGTATTGGGGACAATGGTTAACATCTTGGCAATTTTTATTTCCGGGCGAAAAAAGGCCAAAAAATTTACAAAATTGAAGCCTATAATCAACGTTTTTAAGGAATTTTGATGTTTTGGGCCCGGTGGTGAAAACCCTTGAAACCTTAAGGGATACATCTCGGGGTTATATAATGTCGTTTGAAACTATATATGATCATTATATTTTGTCATAAACGTCCGTGGTAGGCTTGAGTTTATGAAATCACTTCAAGTTATGAACGGGTAAAATGACCGTTTAAGGGCATATTGGATGGTTCCACCGACCCAATTTGACTTGCGGAGGATATTAGGGTCCATGGTAAAAATCTCGGCAATTTTTATTTTCGGGCGAATAAAAGGTAAAAAATATACAAAATTGAAAGCTATAATCCACGCTTTTTGAGGAAGTTTTAAGGTTTCGGCGCCCGGTGGCGTAAAGCCTTTTTAGACCCTAAGGGATACATCTCGGGGTCATATAATTCTGTTTGAAACCACATATGATCATTATATGTTGTCTTAAACGTCCGTGGTAGGCTTGATTTTACGAAATCACTTCAAGTTGTGAACGAGTAAAATGACCTTTTAAGAGAATATTGGATGGTTCCACCGACCCAATTGGACTCTTGGAGGGTATTAGGGAACATGGTAAATTTCCGTCAATTTTTATTCCGGGCGAAAAAAGGTCAAAAAAATATAAAATTGAAGGCTATAATCCACGCTTTTAAGGAAATTTTGAGGTTTTGGGGCTTGGTGGCGAAAAGACTTGAAACCCTAAGGAATACATCTCGGGGTCATATAATGCTGTTTGAAACTATATATGATCATTATATGTTATCATAAACGTCCGTGGTAGGTTTGAGTTTACGAAATTACTACAAGTTGTACATGGGTAAAATGATCGTTGAAGGGCATATTGGATGGTTCCACCAACCCAATTGTACTCCCGAAGGGTATTAGAGACCATGGTAAACATCTTGAAAAATTTTAGTTCTGGGCGAAACAAGGTCAAAAAATTATAAAATTGAAGGTTATATAATCCACGCTTTTTCACGAAATTTTGAGGTTTCGGGGCTTGGTGGCGAAAAGCCTTGAAACCCTAAGGAATACATCTCGGGGTCATATAATGTCATTTGAAACCATATATGATCATTATACGTTGTCATAAACGTTCGTGGTAGGTTTGAGTTTACGAAATTGCTACAAGTTGTGAATGGGTAAAATGACCGTTGAAGGGCATATTGGATGGTTCCACCAACTCAATTGTACTCTTGAAGGGTATTAGGGACCATGGTAAACATCTTGAAAATTTTTAGTTCTGGGCGAAAGAAAGTCAAAAAATTATAAAATTGAAGGCTATAATCCACGCTTTCTGAGGAAAATTTGAGATTTCAGGGCCCGGTGGCGAAAAATTTGAGACACTAAGGAATACATCTCAGGGTCATATAATTCCATTTGAAACCACATATGATCATTATATGTTGTCATAAACGTCCGTGGTAGGCTTGATTTTACGAAATCACTTCAAGTTGTGAACAGGTAAAATGGCCGTTTAAGAGTATATTCGATGGTTCCACCGGAGAAATTGGACTCTTGGAGGGTATTATGGACCATGGTTAACATATCGGCTATTTTTATATTCGGACAAAAAAAAGGTAAAAAAAATTACAAAATTGAAGGCTATAATCCACGTTTTTTTAAGGAAATTTGAGGTTTTGGGGCCCGGTGGCGAAAAGTGGCAATATTGTTCAAGTATAGGCTGGGTTCAGATCATTGTCGGTCAAAGTCGGGTACTCGGGTCGGGTCAGTTTTTAATAGCTTTAGGGTTTCAATACTTTTCTCCACCGGGTCCCGAAATCTCAAAATTTCATCAAAAAAGATGTATTATACAAAAATAACCCTAAAAGTGCTACTTTGGTTGGAGCCCATAACTTTGCGCCAATAAAATTTGAAATGCGGAACGTGACAAATGCCTAATGTTGGATATTTGAATTAAATACTGCTGGTGAGTGGTGACAACATATCTTTCTCATTATCTAATTTGACCTCATTGCTTGCCAAACTAATTATCATTGTATACGTGGATGTATAATTCTTTATACAAGTAAGATTTTTGGCTACTTTGAGTTGCAAATGATGAATTTTTGGGCTAGCTTGAGATGTCATTCAATAACCATAATAATACATAGATTGATACTCCCTCCACCCGTCTCTTAATATAAAGTTTTATTTTCTTTTTGGGTAAACCAAAAATACAATGTCTCTTTCTATTTAAAGGTTGTATTTTTTTGACATTATTACCCTCTATATGGTGAGTTATCATCTTTTTTCCTTAACGTTTTTGCATTTTTAACATCAATTTCCAACACTTTCTCTCTCTTCCTCTTTAATTTTTCCATCTACTTTTTTTTCTCTCTCTATCTCTCTCTAACCACACATGCACATGTCTACTTTTAATCATCAGTTTTAAAGAGTTTACAACTTTCTTAATTCCCGCGCAAAAACCAAAAGAGGCTTTATATTAATGGACGGAGGGAGTACAACGTAATTGCTAGAACTGGGCTTTAATCATGTCACCTTGTCGTTTTTGTCACAAATCTAAAACAAGAATTCTAGAAGTACTGTTTAGATTGTTGGCGTTAGGAGTGCTAATCGAGCGAGTCGATCACAAGCTGAGGGGTGCTCGACTCAATTCTATAACTTTTTACTTGTGCTCAATTCATGCTCGCTAAGGTTTCGAGTCCAAGAAAACCTGCTCGACTCGTGCTCGTTAAAATTTCAAGTCGAGTGGAGTACCTCATGATCTCCTCGTTAAGGTTTTGATCCTTCTAAAATTATGTGCCTTTATTTAATTTTTTGTTCATTTTATGTAGTTTTGTTTTTTGTTTGTTTATTATTAGAGATCTACGGTGTCAAATTTCTTTAAACATGATAACTAAGTTTGTAAATTATGTATTAATAAAATTTATCATCGAGTTGCTCACTAACTTATCGAACCGAGTTAGATCTTAGCTTGCTCAACTCGTGATCGTTAACATCTCGAGTCGAGCTAAATCGAGTCAAGTTTTGACCGAGCTTTAACCGAGTTGAGTTCGAGTTGCTCGCAAGCTGCTCAACTCAATTAGCACCCTAACTAGCGTAAACCCAAGTTTCAACAGAAAATTAATTGATCAAATGCAAAATGAAGAGCTACAAACAACCTTTTATAGACTTGTGATCGGAAATGAAGTGGATTTTTTTTAACAGCATAGCCTACAGAAATGATAAAGGAAGGAAGAAAGTCGTAAAGTCCAATTAAATTAACAGTTGTGTCTTCAAAATATAGAGCACAACCTTGAGACTCTGAGAGCGGATCCCTAGCAACATTTTAGTACAGCTGTTATCTAAAAGGGGTTTTGAAAAAAATGCTACTACCTGCGTTACATATTAGGTGCAACTTTAGGGTATTATTTAAAAGAGAAAAAATTTCAAAGTTGCACATAATATGTAACGGAGGTAGTACATGAAAAGATAGACATTATTCGAGTTGATCTAAATTTCTCATGGAGATTCAGCATTTCAGTAACATGTACCATTTCAGAATATGTAACCTTTTTTCTTTAATCTGCCCTTCTTTCCAGGCTTCATCTTTACGACTTCATCGTTGTAACGTATACCTATTTCATTGTATGTGTCATGTGGCTTAACACTCCTAACAGTAGCAGCAAACTGAAGCGTTCTTGCCTTATCGATTCCAACACAGCAGATTTTGTCAGGTTTAAAGCAAAAGACACGAACAGCAGGCGGAACTGGCAACTCAACTTCATGGCTGTAACCCAGTTTTAGGCGCAACAAGCGACCATCTGCTTCAGCTCTTGCCCTGTTACCTTTTCCTAATAGCCTTAGGATTCGGAAATACCTTGCTTCCATTTGATCCCACTAAACTCAAAATTAACCGATATTAAAGGTAAAACCATACATAAGTACTTCGATCTTCACCTTCAAATGAAAAACTAGTACAAACACGAAATTAAACAAACAACACAATGCATAATCTTGAACAAGCATCTAACTTCCCAAGTTCCGCTACTCCCTAGAGAACGAACATATTTACAAGATTACAACTTTCATCAAGCTAGAACACTTATTACAGTTGTACAGATACATTGTTTATACTCCCACTTTTTTTTTTCTTAGGTTTTTTTATAAGTTAATAGTTCCTTTTTAAAAATCTTGTACTTCCTCCATCCCATAATTACAGTTAAATAAACTATTTTGGGTGTCCCAAAATGTTCCTCCTATTACTAAAAATAACATATACCTAAAAAATCATTACTTACTTTTTCTCCTTTTCATACAAAGTACACACATACCCAAACAATCATTACTTACTTTTTAACTTTTCTATACAATATTATCTACTTTTTATTATCTCAATACAACATTTTTCACTTTTTATCTTTTTTCATACAATATTCCTCTACTTTTTTCATCCTCCTTAAAAACCGTACTTTTTAGAGTTATTTGCCTGTAATTATGGGACGGAGAGAGTACAATTTAATAATACTAGAATATCTATAGCCAATAATGTACACACTAATTCACTATTTTTTACTTTATCATTTCCCATTCCTCTAATGATACTCATTCCTCTCACACCACTTTACTTTTCAACAAAATAATAACCTTATCTACCCCCACAATCATCTTATTTTATTAAATCTTCTAAAACTCCGCGCAATCCTATTTTCAACATGTAAAAAAAATGGAGGGAGTACATTACAAGCAGAAGGTTTGAAGCTTTTAATCAAAATGCATACATAGTAAGGATAAATTCTATTCACTTGATTCTGAACTTATTTTACCTTATTAAAACTTATTTTAGTTGTAATTTGTACTTGGATAATCCTTATTAAAACTTATTTTTCCTAAACTAAACTAATCTAAACTTAACCTAATAAGTGAAAAATAAGGTGAACAAAATAGACCCTAACTCTCTTTTATACTTTCTCCCTCCATTTTATTTTATTTTATTCATTTGGAAGGTCTCAATCATAGACCCAAATCTTTGACCAATAATCGGACTAGTTCCAAACTTCCAAAATAAGACCAAAAAAAAAAATGATTAAAACATTCAATACTTTCAAATTTAAAAGTATATTCTACAAATTTTCAAGTTTAAAGCACTCTTGTACATCACATCATCATCCGTTCATCACTAAAGAAAAGTGATTAAACTATCCTTTAATAGTTGATCACACATACTAGCAACTGCAAAATCATAATTACTACATTATTTAGGATCAAATCATTAATCAATATCGACAAAAATTGAAAAAGTATCATAAAAAACAAAAAAAAACCCATCAAAATTTTCCTTCTGATCAATCTATTAAATTAGATTCGTACATGAGAAATTGAAAAAAAAAATCAATATGAATTTCAAAATAAAACTGATTAACAGGCACTAGTAAGCTATAAAATAAATAAAATTAATTTTGTGAAATTGTGATCGATATTGGCTTACCGGAAGACTGTTGCTAAGTAGTGTCGAATTGCCTGTGAGAAGAAAGTGAGGACTTTAGGGGTTTAGGATTTAGGGTTTAGAAGTATGGTATAGGGGGTTTAGGGTTTTATTTTATTTGCGTCATTTGACCTAATAATAGTGTCAACATAAACCACCCAAACCAGCAAACCTATATAATTGGGTTTTATTTTACTTGCGCCATTTGACCTAGTAAAAGTTTCTTTTTTTCTTTTTTTTTAAGACCTAGTAAAAGTTATTATAAAATCCTTGTGTCAATGAGACCCTTCAAAGAATAAAAAATACTTTATTAAATTGTTGCTTATTTATATTTCTTTACTAGATTAAATTCAACTTTTTGTCAAAATATAAAAAAGATTAAATTCAACTTGCTGTGATAAATTATTGTTGTTGATTTTATTTGCATATGTCTAGAATAAGAAGTGAACAGTGTCATGAAATGATTTGCTTTTAGTATAGGTTAATCAATAGATCACATTAAGTACTATTCATAAAAAAAATAAAAAAAAATTAAAAATAAACTCAATTTATATTATTGATGCTATAAAAACACATGTTAGGAGTTAAAAAGTAAACCGAGCACAAAGTTTTGGCTCATTATGCAAAAGTTATTCATAAAATGCACTTAAAATCCAAAGATTGAGACTAATTCACATATTCCTAACCCACCTTCGATCTAAAAATGACCTGAACGTGTACATAGTTTAATTAAAAATTTAAGTGTTAATTTTAAAAGCACAAACCTATCATACTGTATACTACTATAGGTATACAAAATACAGTACCCAACCCAAACCCAACCTGATCAACCGACCACCGATTTGCTAGATAAGAACAAATGTACAATATGCCTATGACTATTATGCGAAATGACAAAAATAACCCCAGGTCAGCAGTGGACATGAGAGGCATTAAATTAAATTTTGCAGTTTTTGAAAATAAGTTTAGTCTGAGCTGTAACTCCAACATATGCAAACTTTGTCATAATCTCATAAGCACCCAAAGTCATATTTTACATAAAAGCAGAGCAACTAAAAGTCCTTCAACTAAAGAAATTTTAGAGAGAGAAAGAGGTAGAACAAAAGAAAAGCATCAAAGAAAGAAAAGTTTACAAGATTTCTACTTCAATTTTTCTGGGTTTTTTGTGAAATTAATCACAGAATCAAAGTGTCAGGAAAAAAAAAATGGCAAGTTTTGGAGGAACAACTCAGAAGTGTAAAGCCTGTGAAAAGACTGTATATTTGGTTGATCAACTTACAGCTGACAGTAAAGTTTATCATAAAGCTTGTTTCAGATGTCATCACTGCAAGAGCACCCTCAAGGTTTATTTCTTTTTATTAATGGAAATTTTAATTTGCATTTATTTCTATGTTATTTATGTAACCTGAATCATCCTTTCAAATTTGATTGTTAATGTTTATTGAATGGTTTATTTCATTTCAATTTTTTTAATAGATGAACAACTTGAATCACCCTTTCGAATTCGATTATTAGTTATGTTCAATAGATTAAAAAAAAAGGTATTGTATAACTCAAAGTTTATCTCTTGAAGATGTTGATCATGTATTCTCTGATATTGTTTGAACTTGTTTTTATTTTATTTGGTCAAGATTAATTTTTTGATTCATTTTCAATTTTTGAGTGTTTTGGGGTAGGTGAACAAATAAGATCATTATACCTTTTTTTTCCCCTAAATTTAAATTAGGTGAACAAAAGGATCTTTTTGAATTTAATGACACTTTATTTATATTAACTAGATTGAATTTGATTAGGTTCCAAAGATAATTGTGGATCAATAATAAGAGATTTCTAGATTGGTGGAGTGTTCAGTTTTTGAAATCCTCTGTAATAATGACAGTTACTTTACTGTTTTTAATGTAATTTAAGGTTGTTACAGCTAGATTATACTGGATGCTCAATAAAGTATTGGAAGTGGTAATATAGACACTACTTCTTGTTCAATGAAGTACCCTCTCCATTTTTTTTTTCTTCCAATTAACTGATTGTAATACTACCTCTGGTTCTTATTGCTCGCAACAAAGAAATATTTTATGTCTCACAAATAATACCCCTTTGTTGCGAATAATAATAAGTGGAGGTAGTACAAAAATTAGGTTTTATGATGGTCTTAACTAAGCACGGACTTGTAATGATCATGGACGGGTAGGTGGCTTAATAAGTCAGCCTGTTGCTTCGGGATGGGGCAGGAAAGGTGCACCCAAGCCCGGTATAATCAGGCCAGGCTGAAACATACTTGATCAGCTTTACTCTAATGAGTCTGAGACAGTAGCATATTTCAAAAAACTTTGAGGTTAACATTGACAATGCCATTAAACTTTACACTGCCAAGTCTGATATGATTGAGCTTATCTGTTTCATATTATTTCGTACAAACTTCTTTTCATTAGTTTGGATTATATTTTGTCTGATAAATTCTGCAATTTAATTTGCTATTGTTTTCCTTTTGCAGCTGCACAATTATAGCTCATTTGAAGGGGTGTTATATTGCAAGCCTCACTTTGATCAGCTTTTCAAGATGACTGGTAGTTTGGACAAAAGTTTTGAAGGTGAATCTTTTCTTCCCTCTTTATGGTTTCTCAAATGCATCGCGATACCTACACTTTAGTAACGCTTTTGTTGCTTTTATTCTTTGCAGCTGCTCCAAGAGCTGTAAGAGAGAGATCTTCTGAACAGGTAAGATGGTTAAGCTTTAAGTGGCTTATTATTTCTTGATGTTTCCTTTCCTCTTATTTTTTTCGAAAGAAGTCAATTTTTCTAACCATCCTGAAAACCTTTAGTAAGCAACAAACTGTAGCTAAACAAGTTAGGCTACAATCATCATTTGACCACCTGTTATTCGACTAACTGTTATGCAATTAGCCGGACTCTATGGGAAGGCTTCTGCCTCTAATTTTAGAAAGGTTTAAAAGGAGGAAAAAAAATTGTAGCAGAAGTAAGTTTATCGTCTAATCGTCTTTATCCCATTATACTGTCTAAATTGATGATCTGAGCAGGTTCAAACCAGTAGCAAAGTCTCTAGCATGTTTGGTGGTACTCAAGAGAAGTGTGTCTCTTGCCAGAAAACAGTTTATCCAATCGAAAAGGTGAGACTTGAATTTAATTACTGTAATTTCTACATTTCATATCATATCTAAAGCTTTCTGAGCATTGAATGGTAATTGGTATATATATTTCGGCTTTCAGGTAGCAGTTGATGGCAGTTCTTATCACAAGGGATGCTTCAGATGCTGTCATGGAGGATGTGTTATCAGTCCTTCAAATTATGTAGCCCATGAGCATCGTCTGTACTGTCGACACCATCACTCCCAGCTGTTCAAACAAAAGGGTAACTTCAGTCAATTGGCAACTCAACATCATGCTAATGGAATTTCTGATGGGGTAATAAATGGAGTTTCTAATGGGGTTACAAGTGAAGTTACTAATGGTGTTGCAAACGGAGTAGCTGAAGGGGTGACTGAGAACACAGTGGCCTCGGCCTGAAAAAGCCTTATATGCTTATCTTTTTAATGTAATCTTTGCTTCAGAAGATGCTACTTCTGTAATTTCCATAGTGAAATGCAGCTTGCTGAGTAATGAGTATAGTACTGAGAGAATTTTCCCACGCGTGTTTTATACATATTTCAAGCATAAACAATTTATACTAGTGTTGTATTTCTCGCCTTTGAATTCTTCTCTTCTCGAGTGAATTTTGTAGCATCAGCACTTGATTGTCATGTTGTTTATGAACTGTTTGTTTATCAGCTTATTGAACTTCTCAGACAAGTCATGAAATCTAGAAATTGTATGTAGTATACAATTATTGTTATAGGATTCAAAATAATTATACAGTCTCCCTCCATTCATGAATAGGCCATGTTTGATCCGTATATTTTGTACTAGTAATCATATATTGTTAATATTAAGTCTTACATGTAAATGAAAATAAAACTTGAAAGTCTTTTATTATATATGTGGCTTTTACTATTGCTTCCCCTTATTCTAATGAATTGTCTGCCTTTATAAACCCAAACTTTTTTTTCCCTTCAAACCGTACATCACTGTATTTTTTTGGCTGATCAGTATGACAGTATCAGTTCTTAGTTATTCCGAACTATAGCCCACACCTCCTATTTATTCAGGGCAGTGATTCGATTCAGATATTCAATCCTTGAGTTGGGCTGCTCGGTTTAATCCTTAACCTGATAGGAAGATGGCAATAGTCAATGAAAAATGTCAATACGTATTACCTGAAACTTCATTAGTTCTGCTCTTTTCTTTTCCCGATTCCTGTATATGTTAGTTCTGTTGTTGAATCTGGTAGTTGTGCTTTAAATAATCAGGTAGTCGGGCTAAGGAAACTCTATCAATGTGAAAAGATTTCATATACAACTATTTGTGCATCACATAATAGCTATACCTGATAATTACACCACCAAATAGAGGATAATACAATATCTGACATACAGAGTACATTGCAACAGAGGATTTCTCCTCTAATGGTATACCTACTTGGGATAAATACGTAATTCAATAAAATTTCAGCGTGATCATCTCTATTAATTATAAAACAGACATAACAAATGAAAGCAACATTGATTATAAGTAGATTATAACTGTGAGTCAATAGCCAACACAAAATCATCAATTGGCTAAGAGACGGTTGCTACATAGAATAAGAGAAATGATGTTTTCTCATGCAAAATTATATGAACAAAAGTATTACAGGCTTACAGAGAATATGTATTCTTCCTTTTGAGTAAGAAGACTTAGAACCCAGCCCAGCCAGCTGGTTGAGAAGCAGTATTCTTGCTTGCTAACTTATTTGAATCCCCAAAACGTAGGGAAGTATTACCTTCGCCAGATCTAGTGATCCTAGAGCTAGCAGCAGGAACTGCAGTGAAGCTTTCATTTTCAAATCCCCATCCATCTTGGGTTGATCCAGTTGAAGCACCTTGCTTGCTAGAGTGACCATTCCTGGTCCTAACAGATTTAGATGAATCAGCTTGAGATGTTGGTGAAGGGGAAAATGCTTGCCATGATTTCAATTCTGGGGTTGTGGAATTTTTGTCAAGCAAACCTTGTTGGAGCTCTAACACTGTGCCTTCGTTTTTTGCTCTCTGACATGATCAAAGTAAACTATGTTAAAACCAAAAAAAATTGAACATTTACTACAACTAATTATACGAAAGATCTCCATGAAGGAAAGATGTGATGTTTCATAACAAGATGTGTAGCTTTTATAGCTTTTAAGTAACTCATAGTATGTCGAAAGTTTAGGTTTTCTGGAAGACAAATTGATACTTTAAGGTTATTACCAATAAAGCTCTCCGCACTGTTATAGAGTTCTTTTTGTGTATGTTAAGGGGGGAGAGGGGGAGGGGGGGGGGGTGGGGTGGGGGGATTGATACCTGAGAAGTAGCGACTTTACTGCTGGAGGATGGTTGATTCCTCGTAGACTCCATTTTAGGTGAAGGAGTTCTGGAAGCCAACGCTTGCTTCAGCTCCTGTAGTTCTTGTCTCTGTGATCGACAAATTGCAGTAAGCTTCTCATACTTTGAAGTAATTTCTGCCTTCTCTGCATTAGCTTGCTTCAATTGCTCCTGTAGTCTATTTATCTCAGCTTCCAAGGAATTATCCTTCTTTGATTTCGTGTCATTGCCAGTAGGACTGAGTTTAGATGTGTCAAAATCAGCAACAAAGCTGTTGAAAGCCTCATTCTCAAAAGTTGAGGCACTACTAGACTTCATTGGATTAGCCTGACTATTTTCCCTCCCAGAAGGACTGGCTTTACCATGCAAATTATATTTCTCTGACCGGCTCCTATCTTCTTTCTGGGACGGCTTTTCATCATCAAATTTCGGTTCACCTCTTTCCTCTGGGACAAGAGTATCCTTAGCATGCTCTGTGGACCAAAAAGCACCGCCTACAAGCCCACCCCTAGTAGTGTTTGAAGTCGACAAATTAGTAGCTTCACTTGATGATGGTACAGGTGGCGGGCTTCTCCGAGGCACTGGATTTGGAGTCCTCGACATAATCTTGGAGATACCTAGTGCAACCGAAAGGGTTGTCACAAATTTAAAACTTCAATGAATTATGTTCAAATTTTAAAATATGAGCTAACGTAAAACCCTATAATTTCAAAACGATAACTTTAACATATTAGTTAACACCAATCTTTTAACACATCTACGTGAGTGACAGCTGAATACCTTCAGTTATGTCAGAAGCTGTTTCACGCATATGAGGCGGCCGATCAGGTAATGACTTCTGTGATCCAACAGGCAATTGCTCATTGACACGAAACCAGATCTATAACCATGAGTACCACAATCAGAAAAGCCCCTTAACACCACTGACAATAGTGCTAACTATTAAGAAAACAGTACCTATATCATCGATACTGATGATCTAAACTAACCTAAGTTCATGGAGATGCCAATCAAGCTAAGTGCTTGCCTGTGTGATATCTGGTCTGGACTCTGGGGAAGAGTTGAGCATGTCTCGAATTAAATCAGTGATAGGCGCACTGTATTTTGGTAAATCAGGGATACGGTAATTTCCATTCAGAACCTGAAGCTTTGACTCGCCATCAAATGCTGATTTGAAATAGCAAATACGGTAAAGCAAACAACCAAGAGCCTAGCAAAAGCAAGGAGATATATATTAGATGCTAACTCATAAATTGTACAAGCTTGTGATGATACAGTTTCATGCTTATAGACAAACATTTGGAAAATCAACTTACCCAAATGTCCACTTTCTCGCTAATGAGATCTCTTCTGTAAAGATCCCACATCTTCCAGACAAGAAAACATGAAAATGTCAAGTTCAGATTTTGAATTATAATGCAAAGTATAAATGCATGAAAGTGCTTTCAACCTCAGGCGCTCTATAAGCAGGGGTTGTGTGCTTCCTTATGTTGTCTTCTTCAATGCCCATTTCTTCAGGTTTTTCAAAGCGCTTGTGATTGGTAGAGGTGCTACCAAAGTCACACAATTTCCATAGCCCATCTAAGCCCAGCAAAAGATTCTCTGCCTTCAAGTCACTGAATTACATAATGAAGGAAAAGGAAACAGTTAGCAGTGGGCAGTTTGACACTAAAGTGTTAAAAATGACAAAAATAAAATCTAGCCAACTGCCATTCTAATTTTCAGACACTAGAAAAGAAACTATTCCCGCATTACCAACCTTGGGGGTGAAAAGAAGTAAAGAAAACTTAAAGACAATAAATTATTTATATTCACAAAAAAAATAAAAAAATAAAATAAATAAATAAATAAAATAAAAAAAAAAATAAGTTGATAAGTTTTATGAGAAGACATGTAAGCATATCACAATATTCATTTTAAGAGCCACAAATAGCCATGCGATGCGGAAGGGTTTCAGATTTGAGTCTTAGGTGCCACACAAGAGTCTATGAGCCAGGCTAGCTACCAGGAACAGCAGAGTTTGTTGCTAGAATACAGGGATGACTTTAATTAATGAATCAAACAATAACCTGGCATAAGTACATAACCAATCATATACACTGCTTATTACCGGTGGGCAATTGGTGGCGAATGGCAGTGCATTGCAAAGACTGCATTACAAACATCCCTGAAAATTGCCATGATTTGTTTCTCTTCAAAGTAACCAGTTCCCCTACTCTCCAAGACATTTACCAGAGATTTCTCACAACATTCCATCACAAGAAGTGCTTCTTTCGTCCTACCCATGTCCAATATAGTATGAGAATAAAGAGTAACTACATTAGGATGCCCTTTGAGAGATTTCATCACTTTAATCTCCTTCATTACTAGGTCCATTGATTCCTGATCATTGCATATGATATGCTTTAGAGCATACTGCTTTGATGCATTCGATGCATCCTTAGCCAAGTAAACACAAGAGAATCCTCCCTCAGCAATGACATTCTTGACATGAACTTTAATGTCACCGACATCAAAAAAGCGGCCCTCAAGTCCTGTTGGTTCTTTCTGTGCAAAGGGCTTAAACTTCCACATGGTTGGTGCTCAATACAAGTGAAATAAAGCACACTGCAGGCATACACAAAAGTTAATTGCGAGCATTAACCATCCAATAATGCTGTAAACTTCTTCATCTTAGGAAAATTTACAGAATACATATGAATACATCACAAGCAATTAATTTTTCATGCATTGCTGCACTCTTGAATATGTTCAACTGGATTGCATTTACAGACTGCATTGCAATACACAAAAGTTGATTGCAAAGTGTTTGCTGCACTCTTGATTCGGCAGTACCGACTTTATTGCATTAACTCTTGTGATTGCATTTACAGACTGCTGCCGAATCAAGAGGGCAGCAATGCAGTCTATGCAATGCACAAATTATGTTCAACTGGATTGCATTTACAGACTGCATTCTGCTGCCGAAATGTTATAAAAATTATGTTCACCTCTCGTCGGAGCCTAAATGACTAAATCACAGACTGCTTATTAATAAGCCATTTCCCAAGGCCAACTGGCCAAGATACTATATCTTCCTGGCATTCTTTACTAGACAAGATGTCAATATGTTAGGTAAGTAAATGATATATTTACAGATTTTTCTGATATTGTTTGAATCAATTTATAACTTGGTACTTTTTTTTCTAATAGAGGAAAACAACTAGAGGACGAGGTGTCCTTGTAAAGGTTCACAAAATTTAATTATACATTAGCCCAGTTCCTTTGTATCTCCACAATGGAATAATTTGTGAAAGCCCCACCTGCATTTGCCGATAAAGATGCTAACAAAGAAACTTCATTCCATAATCTAACACAGGAAGCAGTACCTCCATAAAAATTTTGTGCATCCCGTTCTAACCAATTGGTCCACATAATAGCTATTATAACATTTCACCGCAATATCTTCCTCTCTTTCCCCTCCCTTCTAAATCCCACTAATCGAATTGCAGCCATTATCATAATTTCAGCTGTATGACAATGGTTATATCCTATTACCTGATTCCCCTCATCGTGAAAGATTTGTGGAATGGTGGACCTATTAAGCCTTTCCTTATTACTTTTCCTCACACTCTTGTCCATCTAGTTACATACAGCAGGATGACTCCAAACCAACCTTACATGGACTCTCCTTTTCTCTTCTCTTTCCCCCCCCCCCCCCCCCCCCCCGAAACCAATAACCCCATCCAAAACACCTTTCTCCATTAATCAAGTACTACAGGTTATATTAGGTGCACGTATTCATTACAACAACGACATACAGCAATAGTACTTCCCTTCCTATAGCGTAAGCTACTTAATTCATTTCTTAATAGTACCCCAATTTCCATCAAGATTTGGTCTACTATCCTGCAACACATATAAGTCGCTAGTTAAGACCGTGATGAGATTGAATTTTACGAGTAATTTCGCCAAGAAAACTTTCTGCATTATTCCATCTCCAAAACAAGTCCATCAAGATAAGGCAATGCAGTTACCATCTTCAAATAATTCTCCCAATACCACACCCCAAATGTTCATGAACGGTAATCTAAAACACAAATTTGCAATTATACCTACCCTAACCCTGGAATACTGACATACAAGTTCTTCCGAACAAAATTACAAATATATAATACGAAGTATTATTATGATTTATTACCGCCTACCAAATGGGTCGTCGGGATACAAAACCCGATCAGAAATTCAGCAAGTAGCTTCAATCCATAACAAACTTAATTCCAATATCCAAAACATCTAACACAAATAAATCAAATGCAATTACATTCTAGCTTAGTAACTAATTGATCGGATAATTCACATCTACTTATTGTAACTAACACCAAACAAACATTATGAGGTAAAGAACACTATAAATAATGGAATTGAAGAATAAAGATAAGCTAAGAAATTAAATCAAATGAAAAGACAAAGATTAAATCTAACCTTTTGCAGTAAAAATCGAAGTGTGTTAACGGCGAATTTCGTGAAGAATTGCAGTAAGAAATAGATCGGAACTAGTAGATGTTGATGGGTAGATTGCTGGAAAGCAAAGCAATGGAGGAGAGAGAAAGAGTGATCAGAAAGGTGGAGAGAGAAAGAGATTTTAGATCTGAATTAGGTTATCTCCGCGTTTTCGCTAATCACTTTTACTTTGATTTTTATTTTTTTTTTTTAAGCACACATTTCTAATTTGACGGATTAACATGATTGTGTGTAAGATGCAGAAACCAAAATTAAAATTCAATTTCACAATAATCACCGACTACATTTTTTTTTCATTTTTTTGGGTTGCAAATGAGGGTCCACCAACTCTACCTTTATTTTTTTTAAGTTGATATGTATTCCTTTTTTAGTAAGTTTTTCTTAGTTAACACGTTTTCTTTTGGAGTAACCTTTTTACCTTGCATTTACAGTAAAAACTAGAATAGACCCGATCCACAACAACTTATTGTAGACCCAACCTTCTAGTATATCATACGAATGTGATTATATCATACGATATGTGATTATATTACTACAAAAGTGATTATATTATCCTGAAACTATTATGTATATGTATCACTCAAAAAGTGAATTTATCATTATAAAAAGTATCAAATAATTAATTACATCATTCAAAAGATGATTTTTAAATTTTATCATCCTAAAGATAATTAAATAATCTCATTAAATGATTTACTATGAGATTATATAATTCAAAATATGACTCACAAAAAGATAATTATATCATCTAAAAATGTGATTATATCATCCAAAATGTGATTATATTATTTAAAAGTGTCAAATTTTGGGTCTACAATAATTTATTGTAGATCAGGTCCACACAAATCCAACTATTACAAACTACCCCCACTTACTTTTTCATTCTCTCTCTATCCTTTCCTTAATATATGTGTCTAAATTAAACTCGTCAACTAAATAGAAACGGAGGAAGTATTACTTACTCGTAATTAATACGAAATTAGCTTAAGTTCCATGTCATGGTAATTTTAAAAAATTAATATCAATTTTTCAATGTAATTGTTTATCTTACAAAAATTTAAATAAACAACTATTGTTATTAGCGAAATTATGAATACTTTCTCGAAGTAAATTAAACTATGTGTAAATTAAACTATGTGGCAAACACAAATTTTTCTATGTAGCTGGCCACACGGTGTGGTCAACCACAGTTTTTATTTTATTTTTTTTAAATACCACAACTCTTCTCTCTCCTTTTTTCTTAGTTTCTTATCCAAGCCAAACCACATATCATTAACAACCATATCTCCACCCCTTTGTGGCTCTCTAAACACCCAAAAAAAAAAAAAATCTCTACTCCACCCATTTTCTCTCTCCTCTTTTCTTAGTTTCTTCTTCAAGTCAAACCACACATCATCAACAAGCATATTTCTACTCCACCCATGTTCTCTCTCCTCTTTGTCAAATTGCTGCAATTAAAGCCCGAAATTGTAGAAATTAGGTGTCAAATTGCTATGAAAAATTGTGATTAATTATCCTTAAGATCGTCAACAACATTTGAAGTAGTGAAATCAATGAGAACCAAAAAAAAATTGAGCTCATTTTCTTCGTGGAATCTTAGATCGAACATTCTACGTCAAAATGAGAACCAAAAAAATTTGAGCTCATTTTCTTCGTGGAATCTTAGATCGGACATTCTACGTCAAAAATTGTAGGGTGTTACTGGTTTGGTCAGGGGTTACTTGTAGGGTGTTACTGGTTTGGTCAGGGGTTACTTGTAGGGTGTTACTGGTTTGGTCAGGGGTTACATGTAGGGTGTTACTGGTTTGGTCAGGGGTTACATGTAGGGTGTTACCGGTTTGGTCAGGGGTTACTTGTAGGGTGTTACTAGTTTGGTCAGGGGTTACTTGTAGGGTGTTACTGGTTTTGGTCAAGGGTGTTACTGGTTTTGATCAAGGGTGTTACTGGTTTGGTATGAGGCCTACAAGCAACCCTTGAATAAGTAACAAGTAACCATTGAGTAAGTAATTCATACAAGTAACCTTTGAAGTAATTTATATAAGTAACCCCTGAATAAGTAACTCATACAAGTAACCCTTAAATAAGTAACTCATACAAGTAACTCCTAAAAAATACAAGTAACCCTAACAAAACCAATAACCCCGTTATGCGCGTGAATAGTAACCTCATTATGCGCACGTCAGAATCCGTTATTTTTATTTACTGGGCAGGTGTGGCCTGGCGCCTGCTGCACCAAAAAAGCTCTGACAAATTATGTTTGTGGGAAAAAATATATCAATTTTTTTTTTATTTAAGGTAATTACCTTTGTTATTAACATATATAAAAATTATTTTGTATAAGATTTTATACTATAATTGTTTTTATTTTATTTTTTTTATTTTTAAAAAAAAGCCACTAAAAACACACCAGGAGATGACACGTGTCATTACAAGAGTGTCTTTTAGTATATAGTTATTGATTGACTAGTTTTGTGTCCGTGCGATGCCCGAGTTGTTTATTGAATTTAAGATATATTTTTAATCTATATGTCGAATTTTAAAACATATTATTGATACAAAATTAGTTAGAAATTGATGTATTTTTGTGGCGATTTAAACTTGTAGACATGTAATGACTACTAATAATAATATTGGTGAAAAATATATCTTGACCTGTAACCTGAAATAATGACCCTGCGTAAAATGACTGGTAACCCGACTTGATTTACAGGTCTACACACAGTAATAAAATTATATTAGACTATAAAGTATATTATTTTAATTGATTATAATTTATTATAAACAATGGATGTGGTACATTTTGAACTAATTCTTTCGCTCCAGAAAAATATTATGATACAAAAAATAAATTTATATGATAATTATGAGAGTTATAATCTAACTATTTTTTCAATAAAATTATAATTCAATTTGTACTTTATTAAAAAATAAAATTCTATGATAAAAATATTGGTACTTTAAAAATAAAACTCTAAATTAACAATAAAATTCTATCCAAATTTGATAGAAATAAAATTCTAAACTAACTTTTTAATGTTACAAATTGAATTCTATATAACTCTATCATACGTGGCACGACACTTGGCGAAAAGTTGGAACGCCAAGTGTCACTACCTCGTCGTCTGGCTAAAAGTTTAGCTTTATATTGATTGATCTTCGTAATTGGATTAATTAGTAAGATAATTGTTCCACGAAATTCTTTATTAACACTTAATTTCTGAATGGAAATTACCTTATCCCAGATTTACCGAAATACAATTCACCTATCACAAATTTTATTCGAGACATGCTAAACTCTTCCCCAGAATCCAGACCAGATATCACACTGGCAAGCACTTAGCTTGATTGGCATCTCCATAAAATTAGGTTAGTTTAGATGATCAGTATAAATGATATAGGTACTATTGTCAGTGTGTTAAAGGGGCTTTTCTGATTGTGGTGTTCGTGATTATAGGTCTGGTTTCGTGTCAATGAACTATTACCTGTCGGATCACAGAAATCATTACCTGATCGGCCACCTCATATGCGTGAAACAGCTTCTGACATAATTGAAGGTATTCAGTTGTCACTCACGTAGATATGTTTAAAGATTGGTGTTAACCAGATATTATTCATTCTAATATATTAGAGCTTGTCTTTTTCATATTATTAAATTTGAACATGATTCATTGAAGTTTTAAATTTGTGACAATACTTTCTGTTGCACTAGGTATCCAAGGATCATGCCCAGGTAATGATAGCTTCACTGCAGTTCCTGCTGCTAGCTCTCGGATCTTTAAATCCCTTCGTTTTGGGGATTCAAATAAGTTGGCTAGCAAGAATGCAGTTGCTCAACCAGCTGGCTGTCTGGGTTCTAACTCATAAAGAGGAATATGCTATTTTTATGTAATACATTTGTTTATATAGTTTTGCACGAAGAAACTTCATTTTTTCTTATTCAATGTAGTCAACTATCTGAAAGCCAATTGATGATTTTGCATTGTCTATTAACTCGCAGTTATAATATACAAGTACTAACCTGTGTTGCCTTCCTATGTCAATGCTTCTTTGATAATTAAAAGAGATGACCTCAGCGAAATTTTTTATACAACATATTATGTCTTTAAAGTGAGTATACCATGGAGAATTCCCTGTTAAAATGTACTTTGCATGTCAAATACTGTATTTTACTCTCTTCGGAGGTGCACAAATAGTTGACTAGTTTGTATGTGATTTATTTTCCAATTAACAAAGTTCCCTTAGCCCCACTACCACATTAAATGGAGCACAACTACCAAATTCTAGAACAAAATTAGCTTATTCTCGTTCTAGATTTGAGAAAAGAATGGACAAAGTTTAAGATAGAATAGAGCACAAAGTTTGTTTTTTTTTTTTCTTTAATGGAGACTGAAAAAAATTACAACCAAAGTATTTAGACTTTAGAGAGGTTTATCCTCCAAAAAAAAACATCAAATAAGATAAGTAGTTAGGAGGTTCACTAATCTGAACAAATTACAATCATGCAAAGTAGTTAGCTCAATGTCACGACTCAAGTCCCACACCCACCAAGGCAGCAGCAACGTCAATTAGGCACTAGGCAACCATTCGAGCCAGGGGAGTTGCCCATGGGTGCTAGGAAGCACCACTCCCCTAAAGAGCTTTATTTTGATCTAGTACAGTTTTCCTAGTGAACACCCAATTGACAGTAACACAATAATAGGTCATTTGGGGGACCAAATGAAACCCAAATGAGCCCAAACTTGGGGGTCCGCCGTTTTTGGGCCCAATAAAGACAATGGTGAAGCCTAATTCTCGAGGAGAAGTCTAGAACATTCCAAAACGTGCTAGGTGTCTCGGGATGCGTCTGGAAGCTTGTAGGCTTAGAGTATTATAGAATACTCCAGAATGTTTTACATATGAGATGTAACTTAGAATTGTATAGAAGTCTCTAGAACAACCTTGTTTTAGGACCCTCCATTTGAAGAGGTTAGAATGTTATAGAGTAGAACTCTCTAGGTACTTGGGAGTCCTATAAATAACGACCTTCCCCTCATTTTGCAAACCATCCAAGCATTTTGTAAACACTCATTCTCAAGCAATACAATTTCTCTTAAGCTTACTCTCTTGTGTTCTTACTTACTTTCTCACTTATTTAGCTTTCGTTGCCTTACTTGCTAGGAGCAATACTTGGGGTTAAGCCTCAGCAATTTGAGCAAAATACAATGCAATAAAAGTACTCCATAGTATATAAAATTATATATTCTAAATTCAACAAAATCAAGCAGAATAAACCATAAGCATAAAAACAACAAAGACTTTAGCATAATCAATTATTCAATTGAAACTCAAAAATTACTAAATTCAAGTCTCATGCTAAAAAAAAAAAAATTATATAAAAAAAAAATAATAAAAAAAAAACCTAACAATTCAAAATCTCATTTGAGATTCCAAGTGTAATGTTAGGAATACCCACGCATAGGGCCAAAAGGAGGTGTATGTTTCCAAGTAAGAGATTTCTAGGTAAATTCCAGAGGATTTGCAGGGCTGAATTTTATAACATCTAAACTTTCATTTTGAATAGATACAACATAGAATATCCCACTGTCATGAATCAAAACACTTTGTCCAAACCTTTACCAGTCATTAATTGGATCCATTTACTTACTTCCTTATCATGTACCCTGATCCACCATTTCTTTCTTTATATACCAAAAACTACAATAGATTCCTCAAATATAAACACCCCTTTTAAGCATGTCGTATCTGTCAGGTTGGGTAAAAAAACAACCCCAAATTTCTCTTTATGGAAATCGAATATCAGAACTTTGATATCCTCCCATACAAAGTGAAAATCTCGTTTCACCCAACCAGCTCTGCCATCCCAAACATAATCACAACTTCTTCCTTTAATAAGGAAAGGCATCACTTTGACATGTTTTTAACTTCATAACTTTTACAATTCCATATACACTTCTCAAAACATAGTATAGCCATTCTTAATTCCACTCCTATCCTTCTATAGGCTACAACTTTGAATTCAAATTCATTCAAATAAGGTGCAGCAGCAAAACATTGAAACAAATAAAAGGGATCACCAACAAATGCTTCTTTTTCACAAGTGTTATAATTAGTTGGCAACTCAGGAAGAATTAACTTACTTCTCAATCTGGATTAAATAGTAACAATCTCCTCTTATTTTGAATCAAAAGTATACCCCTTGACTGCCCAAAAAATTTGAATTTCCCTTCAAACTTAACTATTTCATCTAAGGTGTTCTTATTATTATTAATAATGTGATCACTATTAATTGATCAATTGAGAGCTCAAGCGGAATTTTCAGCATTTAGTCATCACATAAAACCTCCAACGAATACTGAATTTCCTCTATTATAGGGGTTTGAATAACAATTGGAATTTGAATAAAAACTATGAACCCTAACCCTAATTTCGGTGTTTTTGGGGCTTTTGGGATTATTCTGCGATAGTGTTAAAAGAAAGAAATTCGAAAGCTGATATAACTATATAAGGGCTTTACAATATGATAATGGGTCATGGATCACAGAAAACTAAGAGATTAGCCCAATTTCAATTTTTCTTTAGTAATTTGCAATTAGTCACTTTAGATAGGTGTATAACAACACAATCCAAAAGCCCAATTACATACAACCCAATTTAAAAAAGCCCTAAAACTAAAAAACACGGAAATTCCAATACACTCACCCACACCCAATAAATGTAACGCCACTTCCAAACTCAAAACTCTTCTTCTATATGATTATCACTTAATTTTGTTTGAATATTGTTAGATACTCTATTGTTCGATACTCTATTGTTTGAAATTTGTTATTACAATTGTTAAAAAAAAATTAGTGAAATCAAACGGATACCTTATGTTCACATTCTGAAATGCATATGTTCATATTTTGAATTCTTATGTTCATATTTTGAATCCTTTTGTAAACTTTCTAAAATGCTTATATTCACTTTCTAAATCCATATATTCATATTTTTTATGTATATGTTCAACTTCTGAAATGCTTAATTATATATGTTCATACGCAGTAAAAAATGAACCAATAAATATGTTCATATTTTGAATGCATATGTTCATAGTTTTAATACTTATGATGCATATGTTTCATAATCATATTATTTTTTATTTCTTCAATTTTATATGTTCATAATTAAATGCCTTATATTCATAATAATTTTTTATATGTTCATAATGTAAATATTTATTGTTCATAAATATCGTCATTAAGTCTGTTTATGCATATGTTCTCTTTCTTAAATACACATGTTCATATTTTTTACGCATATGTTCACCTTTTAAATGGTTACATTCACTTTAAGGAAACCAACGCTTACGTTCATATTATGAATTGTTATGTTTACTTTTTGAAATGCATATGTTCATATGTTTCATGCCTATGTTCACTTTCTGAAAAGCTAATGTTCACATTTATGGGAACCTATGCATTTGTTCATATTTTGCATGATTATGTTCGTTGATAAAAAAAAAATATGCAGAAAATCAGATAAAATACATACACAGATAAAATTGATCAAAGCTAAAAAAATTCAATTCATATGAATTCAAAAAATCAGATAAATAAAACCAATTTCATATTGTAAGGAACATATTCAATCGTTAAATCGAAAAACGAGAAAAATAGAAAAAAAAAAACAGAGGAAAAAGGAATTAAAGAAGGAAGGAGAAAAAACATAGTATAATTTGTGAATTCAAAGATTCATAAAATCTTAATCAATAAAGCACAAAATCGAAATTCACACAAAAATTCATACTTAATAACTACTTTCATGTTGTAAGAAATAAATTCAATCAAGAAAGTGTAAAAAAGGGGGGAAATTAAAAAAAAAAAACAGAGGAGATAGAAAATAAAAAATGAAGGAGAAAAATAGAGGAGAAGAAAGCTAATATTCACTTTTTGGAAAGCTAATGTTCATATTGTGCTGTTGTTACACCTATTTCTAGGTGCATGAGTGTGCACCTAAGAATAGTTTCAAGGTGGACCAAATTAGCAAACCTAAGAAACTACACTCATGATGGAAGAATGGTTAGCGAGCTTGCCACGACTTTCAAAAGCCCATATACTCTTATTGGACCACCCCTTTTCAGAAGATGAAATTAAGAAAGCGGTTTTCGTCCCACACCCGTTAAAGTCACTCGGTCCAGATGGAATTCCCTCTTTGTTCTTCCAAAGAACTGGCATTCCATCAAGGCCCCGTTCTTTAGAGTTGCTCCGTTCTACTCTACTCTGCTTAAAAATATAATTAAAATTAATTATTATAATAATAATAAATATTTAATAATAATAGTAACAATAACAGTCCCAAGAAACTACACTCATGATGGAAGAATGGTTAGCAGGCCTACCACGACTTTCAGAAGCCCATACACTCTTATTGGACCAGCCCTTCTCAGAAGATGAAATTAAGAAAGCGGTTTTTATCCCACACCCGTTAAAGTCTCCTGGCCCGAGATGGAATTCCCCCTTTGTTCTTCCAAGAGAACCGGAATTCCATTAAGAGTGATGTAATAAATAGAATTCTAAAGGAAACAAATATGACACACTTCACTCTCATTCCGAAAACAAAGCAACCAAAAAGGGTTGATGAATTTAGGCCGATAAGCTTATGCAATTCGCTATATAAAGTAATTTCTAAACGCATGGTGAATAGACTTTAAGCTATATCCTCCTAGAGTAAATTGGTGATTTTCAATATGCTTTTGTTCATGGGAGGCTTATGATGGATAATTGCTACATAGCTCTAGAGGTTCCCACAAGGGTCAAGGGTTAAAAAAGGGGTGGAAGATTTGAGGGTATTTTGATGATTGATCGTAGCAAAGCTTATGATAGAGTGAGCTGGAAATTAGTCAGAAGAATCCTAGTCAAAATGGAGTTGTCAGCAAGCTGGATAAACTGGATCTTTCAATGTATCTTTACAGTCTCTTATGTTATTCTAGTGAATGAGGTGAGATTTTCTTTCCAAAAGCAGGGCTAAGACAAGGTGATCCGTTCTCACCTTACTTATTCATCCTTGTGATGGAAGTACTGTCGATAAGATTAAATGCTCTTCAACAATCAGGAGAGTTGTAGATTGAGAATCAAGCTAGCTAGAAGAGCACCTTAAATAAACCACTTGTTCTTCGCAGATGATGCACTTCTTTGCTTTAAAGCTACTCCATCTTCATGCAGAATAATAATAAAAAAAAAATAAAAAAAAATTGGATGACTTCTGTCTAATCTTGTAACACCCTAGAAATTCCTTTCTTTTAAAATACCTGTTTAAAAATTTAAATAGGAATATCTAAGATATTACCGCCACCGTGAAAACGGCTAAGGCAACCATCAAAGACACACAGCGGAAGACTAACTTCAAAACCGTTCAAAACAAGTCAACTTGAAAAGTCAACCAACGAAAGTAAAGTCAAAACCAAAGTCAAACGAAGTAAAATAAAACCATCCTACAACTTGGAACCATTGTAGGCCCTTATTAAAACCAAACCAACTTTAAAACCTTTGCGTTAGTCATGCATGATAATAATATCATAAATAATTAAAGCATTAAACACATCATATACTAATAGAAACTAGCATGATTCGCTCTTCACCCATGCCCATTCATGAATATGTTTCATCACCTGAAAACCTTCTCTCTACTTGTCCCCACTACTCGCCATTAGAAAATGAGTCGTCGTAGGGCCAAAGTAAAGACATGGCCAAACACACACAATAAGCAAAGCTGAGTACATAAGCGTAATTAAACACACTAACATGCTTTCACCTATCAACACACACTTACCTCATTGCACCTGTTCACAAACACACCAATCAACACAACAAAATGACTAGACCCTAATTAATTCATTTTGCATTGATTACGCATAGAACGGGTTTCCACTTATTAACCTCCCCCAAATAAATTTGAGGTTAACTGGCACGGGAGCTAACCGTGCCAGCGACAAACCACACAAAGGTGGCGGAATTCCTGCGCATAATAAATAATAAAAAGGAATATACCGCGTCCTGTACTCCATTGGAAGTTATGGTTAAATATAAAACCCCATAACCCCCCCCCCATTGTTCATACTCAAGGTATATACGTTCCAAGAGTTTTGGTGCGTAATCTCTTTCACTTTACGTTATTTACATATTATTAGACTTGGTGATGACTCTCAAAGCATAATAAATCAATCAACAATAATTATTCAATCAAACAAACATACCAATTTAATTCTTGAATAATTAGTGACCACATATTATTTAATGTTGAACCCTTTTTAATTCTACCTCAGTGTCAAAGACACCTTAAACGCATAATGCGCCAAAAATCCTATCCCTCGGTGTTAAAAACACCTTAATTGCACAAAGGCACCAACATACAATTTATTCCTTGTGTACCTAGACACTTATATAGCTCCTTCCTCATGCTTAAAGCATCAATAAAAATTATTTGAACCATAATAAAATTCCTTTTCAATATTCCAAACATAATTAAACATGTAGTTTAATTAATCATGCCTTCTAACATGCCATAAATAAAAATGTGGTTCAAACACAACATGCCAAAAATACAATTTTTCAATCCATAAACCATCACAAATAATTCATGCTTCACCATTCAATCACAACCACCATAAACTCACAATTCCATACATAAACCTTAGCATGATTCTACTTATAATCAATTACAAACAAACCTAGCATGATTCTACATCACCAAATTATGCTAAGTACGCGTACGTACCTCAAATAAGCTCTTAAAATAACCGAGTACTCTCCAACAATTCTCGAACCAAGTCTCCTACATAAAGGGACAATAATACTATATTAATTACCCTTACATACACAATTTCCAGCAACTTAAACTCACTTTAAATAACTTATAATAATCTGAAAATTATTTAAAAACCCCTAATTAAACTCCTTTTTAATGGATAATCACACCCTTTTATTAAAAATCACAATTATACTACTTTAAATAAAATTCCAACATTTTAAACTAATCAAAAATCCTTTAAAATTTCATCAAAATAGATCTTTATACTTAAATTATCCATAGAAACATTAAATTATCTCTTACTTCTTTTAAACTCAAAGATAAAATTTAAAGCATAAAAAAAACTTCGTTAAAAATCAAAAACTGCCCGAAAATCATATTTAGAGTCTTAAAACGTTGTTTCCACTCGAAAAATACTATTTTTAATCAAAATCGGAGGAGTTTAGAACCTGATCGGGATTAAAATGAGATTAATATTAACGAACGAAAATCTAATTATTAAAACATGAATTTGCGTGTTCAAAATAAATCTGGAATTAAGTTAAACTAATAAGTAGTTATAATCACCAAAATTTCAAAACATCATTACTATAAAAGCCCTAAATCAATTATTCATAAAAACCCTAAAAATCAACACTTTAATAATTTAAACCCTAACTTATAATTTTATGAAATCTGAAAATAAAACACTTTATTATTTAAAATTTACAATCTTTAATCATCAAAACATAATTATAATACTAATCAAACATACTTTGAATAATTAAAACCAAAACCCATAAATAAAATCATCAAAATAGCTAGAATGAAAATAGGAGAGAAAAGGGAAGAAGGAGGTGACCCGTGGTGGTGGTCGGCTGGTCGCCGGTGGCTGCTTGGCGGCCGGAGGTGGCTGACGGCGGCTGGGGTCGGTGCCGGCAAGGTGGTGGCAGCAAGTGGCTGAAATTTGGGTGGGTTTATGTCACCCAAAACCCACGTAAATGCAAGAATAAAAGAAAGAATAAGTAAAGGAAAAAGGAAAAGAAGAAAGAAAGAATAAAAATAAAAAGAAAATAGCTTATCTTGACCATTTGACCTTTTTGGGTGGTAAAATTTTGGGGATAAGTAGAGTATTTATAGTGTAGAGTAGGTTTGGGCTTCATAAAGATAATGGATTTAAATGATAAAGTAGGTGGCCCAAAAGTAAAAATAAGATGATTGGGTTCAATAAAGATGGGCTACGTTTGGATTGAATACTTATTGACCCAAATATAAATACTTGCTTTATTTATAATTCAATAATTAAAATAGTTTGACCCAAAATACATTTTATAATTAAATAAATAATTTATAAAATACATTTAAAAATACAGGGTATTACAAATCTCGGGGGAGGTGGTAAATGAGAACAAATCTTCAATTCTTTTCAGCCTAAATACACCACCAAGATTTGTCAGATTACTCAAACAACCTCTTAAAGTCAAGAGATGTAAGGAGTTAGGCAATTATCTAGGATGCCCTATGGATGTAGATGGGAGAACAAACTCGGAGTTTAATAGCCTTATGAATAAGGTCAAGAACAAAATTATTAAATCATTATGTGTTTTTTTGTCTGAAATTATTAAATAGTAAAATAAATCAAATATAAAAATATTTTTTCTTAAGATTTATATATGAAAACCCGTGTATCGCAGGGACTTTCATATAATAATAATAATAATAATAATAATAATAATAATAATAATATAGTAAATTAGTAATGCATCAAGGTGTTTGACATGAAGTACACCAATACTAAGAGAGTAAGAGCTTGTAGTATAGTACAAAGTGTGTCACAAGATGAGAATTAAGTAAAAAATAATGTTAAGAAAATGGAAAACACTCAGTGCTATTTAATTGTCTTTTCTTATTGAGTAAAAAGATAACCTTAGGACTTCAATCAGCTTAAAGAGCAGAGCAGTATTTTTCCATGCACAAGATCACGACTTCTTGATTGCAGCACCAAAGTGTCCCTTAAGTTGTATTGTAAATATATCACTCGAATACTTGTGTATTGTACTATTGTTAGGCATTTAGGAGACTGGAGACTGCATGTGCTTCAACTATTTCTTTTCCTTGCCGCTTGGATGAGAAAAATGTATGTGGTCGCTACCATTTGCTTCTGAATATTAGTCTTGCTCTTATCTTTTATGCATCTGTAGTGTCAAAATACGTGTGCTAGTATCTGGCTGAGGGAAATGCCTTGTGCTCATACATTTGCTGACCGACTTAAGCATAACCATGTAATAAACTAATCAAATGCTGCCTGGAGATATCTAGCATCAGATATCTTAAGTGTTACCTCCGTTTCATATTATTTGCAACGATTAGACATATTTCTTCTCTACTTTATGTCAAATTGTTGCAAATAATATGAAACAAAGGTAGTATAAAATACCAGTAACACTTTGGGATGAATGTGTTGAATCTCAACTCATGCTTACAAAGTAGTAACTAGCAGCTGACTGTGTTAAGAAGACTACATATAGTCATATATTACTCAATTCTCATAATAGTACCATCACTAGCTCCTCTTTGCTAGGCTTTAATTTGTCTCACTTTGTATGCCATGTGCGTCGATAGTGTATCATAAATTATCACCTTCTCGTAAAACAATGTTCTGTGTCAACTTATCTAATACTCCGTACTAATTGGTTGAGACCACAAGTCCACAAATGACGCGATATACTCATCATATTTCCCATGACTATAGGCTTATATTATTACAAAGTTCCGTGTCAACTTATCTTAGGTATTACTATATGCATGACTGCAAGCTCAACCCAAGCAGGCTTTATCTTCAACTCCAAAGCCTGAAACTTTCAAACTAAACAACATCCTGCCAATTTCCCGCCTAAAACTAATGCTTGCTTATTGATCAATATTTTTCCCAGACAACTTCCAAATTCCCTTGCCATTTTCAAGATGATGCTAAAATCTGCACTCTCATTTTCTCTCTCCAAAAACCGAATTCGAAAATCTCACTCTCTAGCTCCATCAACTGAATTTCCCGCCAATTTCCAACCAACCAATGTTACCACATTCTCTCATCTGCTAAGGCAACGTCCTTCTCTCCCACATTTGAAGCAAATTCACGCTCAAATTAATACCCAATCTTTCTCCTCTAATCCCCACTTAATTTCGTCTCTAATTCACTCTTATCTCTCTTCTAATCGTCTAAATTCTGCAATTTATTTGTTTGATAATTACCCTTCTTCCCCAATTCCTACTTTGTTATGGAATTTGATGATAAGGGCTCATTCCAAAATTCGAAATTGTGTGGAACCCATCAAGTATTTGGGTCGAATGTTGTCGAATTCAAATGATGAATTTTCTAGGGTTTTACCTGATGATTATACATTTACGTTTGTAATTACGTCGTGTTCGCATTATGATTCATCTTTGTACGGAGAAATAGTTCATGGGATGATAATAAAATCTGGGTTTGGGTCTCATTTGTTTGTTGGTAACTCATTGATTAACTTCTACTCTGTTTTTGCTAAAGGGGTTGATGCCCGTAAGGTGTTTGATGAAATGTCTGAGAGGGATGTTTTCTCATGGACTAGCCTCCTAGGTGGGTATGTCAAACATGGGGATATTGATAAAGCTTGTAACATTTTTCGTGCGATGCCTGTTCGTAGTGATGTGTCGTGGGTAGTTATGATTTCGGGTCTTGTTAGTAATGAGAGGTACATTGATGCCCTGGATTATTTTCGCGGTATGTTAAAAGACAGTAAGAAGATGAAGCCTAATGAAGCTGCCCTTGTTTGTGCTTTATCAGCTTGTGCTAATTTGGGGGCTTTTGATCAAGGAAATTGGATTCATGTTTATATGGAGAGAAACAATATTCTAGAGAGTCCAAATATATGCACAGCTCTTATTGATATGTATGCCAAGTGTGGGAGGATAGATTGTGCAATTCGAGTTTTTAACAGAATTTCAAAGCGAGATGTTCATAATTTCACAAGCATGATATCTGGTTTGTCAATTCATGGTCTTGGAAAGGATGCTATGAGGGTTTTCTCGGACATGTTGGCTGAGGGTATTAGACCGAATGAGATTACCATGCTCGGAGTTTTGAATGGTTGTAGCCATTCAGGGCTAGTAGAAGAAAGCACCTCTACTTTCAATGACATGGAAAATTTATGGGGGATAGTTCCAAAGATTGAACACTATGGATGCTATGTCGATTGTCTAGCTCGTTCTGGCCATTTGGAAAGAGCATTCAATGTAGTTAAAACCATGCCTATAGAACCTGATGCTGCTATATGGAGGGCTTTGCTTAGTGGATGCAAAACTCATCGCAACATTGTTCTAGGGGAGCAGATATTGAATCATGTTCGACAACTTGGTTCAAGTGGCCAAGTTTTGCTGTCAAGTTTGTACGCCTATATGGGTAAATGGGAGAGTGTTGTTTCAATGAGGAAGCAAATGGGTGGCAGAAGGAATACATCAGAGCTTGGTTGCAGTTGGATTGAGGTGGATGGTATTACTCATGAGTTTCGTGTGGATGATCAACTACATCCTCGAATAATAGAGATTCGAGTAAAGCTTGATGAAATCTTGGAGAAGGCAAAGTTGGGGGGATATGTCACTAATACAACCCCGGTCACATTTGATTTGAGCGAGGAGGATAAAGAACGAGCAGTATCATTGCACAGCGAAAAGTTAGCTATTGCATTCGGATTCTTGAGTACTAAACCTGGGAGTTTGATCAGAATAGTAAAAAACCTCAGGACTTGTGAGGACTGTCACTTAGCTTTGAAGGCAATATCTCTTGTTTTTGACCGAGAAATAATTGTCCGAGACCGGTCACGTTTCCACGCCTTTAAACATGGGAAGTGCTCTTGCAATGACTATTGGTAGTCATTAGTCAATGCATAAGCTAAATCGCGACATAAAAAACAAAGCAGGCGCAAATGATATAATTGCATATCTAGAAGTTCATACCTTTAAAAGCATTACAAAGTGGCATACTCATTACAAGCAAACCCTTTTCGGCGAAACGAGGACCAAGATGTTTTACAAATGAGAAGATGAAATTCAAGCTAATTGGAGCTGTTTTGACCCATTTGAAGGCATGAACACCATCGAGCCACGCCCATCATCAGGTAAAAGCAAAGATTCCTAACTATGATTGCATGTGCATGGTCATCAACTTCATATCATGCTTGGTACCATCAATGATTGCAATTTTAGTCAGCTGATAATTATTTATATTATATGCTCTTCTTATAACATATTCCTAAGTATAGGGACAAATTTTTAATGATACAAAGATATGGTATGTAATGGAATAAGATTAAATGGCCCACATTTAGGATTTTTGTTTATTTCTGTGGGCTCTAAAAGCATCAACCATTATGCACCTAATTGTTCATGCTTACAAAGTGTTTAAATGAGCTGGTTGTGGTTGTCCTTTCTAAAGCTTCATAAAAGTGAGCTATTTTTGTTAACCCACAGCAGAAAGTGAAAGCAAAGCTCTGCTTTTGTTGCCTTAGATGCCCTGTAATACTGAAAGCGAGAGTGAAGTAACGACTTGAACGTTATAAGTTCGGTTTTGATGGCTATTCGAATGTCAAAAATTATGCACATGCATGATGATTGCATATATTCTTGATTTAGAATCTCTAATACTAATATATAATGGATTGTCTTCCCATTGTAAGATCTTCTCTTTAGTAAGCCTAACACAAGTTGTTTGACGCGGATTTAGTGCAAATTCAATTTTTGAAACCCGGAGTTGCATCTAGTGTATATAAGATTTAAGTGAGAAATGGAATGTTGGGAAATGATTATTCTTATATGAATATATGATTCCCCCTCCAGAAATGTATACATGAATAGATATTACAGTTGCTACTTGTTTGGAGAATTATAAGTTAACCAACTTAGCTTATGTTTATTCTTGTTTGGAACATAGATACCAACTGATAACTAGCCCAGTTGAATACCATATTTATTTCTTAATTAAATATAATTATATACGTTATAGTTGTTCAAACAAGCTCTTGTAACATTTACATGAGTTCTATAAAATCCCAAACCAAGTAAACTAAGGTGAAAGGAGTGAAACCTTAATGAAGCAATACTAGCAAGTTGCAAACACTTAAATAAAGCTCTTGATCTTATTCTTTGTTGAAGTAGATCACTGAAAAATAAGTTTTCTGACAGCAATTTTTGCACTTGAAAACTCCTAGTGGACTTAAACTACCTTGTTTTAAGTTTATGACACGAATTATGTATTGCTTTAAGCACACATTTTCTGAAATTTCTGATTTTGGGTTCAAAAATTTGGAAACTGTTTATTCATGTTGCATGCCAAACTGAATAATAATCAATAATAAAGTATGAAAAACTGAAAAAATGCTTATTGAAACCAATTATTAAGGTCTGTAACCGAATTATTCTCCCTTTATTTCTTTTTTTTTGGGGGGGTATGCCTTGATTTTTATTTTCTTTGCTTCTGTCTCACTTTTAGATGGTCCATGCTTTACGCACACCCATTTAGCTGTTTTGATGTTTGAAGTTGTGGAGCATAATTTGTGTGAGGAAAAGGACTTAATGCATCCTATTACCATCACTCTTTTTATGACATCATTTTTATTTTAGAGCAAAAAAACAATGATAATAACAACTAAATTAAGTAATTATCCTCCATAATTGTTGAAAAATTGTCATGGGAATAAAAATAAAGCCTAATTATGAGAAACAAGGATCACTTTGATACAACAATGTCATTTGCATTTTCCTCTGTTAAATATGTACAGTTTCTGCATGACCCGGATCATCATCTTCAAGACCCGGATTTGTTCTTCACTAATCTCCCAAATCCTCAAACCTCCTAATGTTTCGATTTTTCGAGTTTTCAAGATTTTATGGGATGATGGATGCTCAATCCTTATCCTCTGCTTCTCTCCTAGATGAAATGTGATTTTATTGATAACCATTATCAGCTTGTAGCTTCAGATATGCTGTGCAGAGAGGGTTGCCAGTTTTTTGGTCTTACTGTTCCTCCATTTGAGGCTGATGTTGTTCTGGATCGGCTCACATGTCTACTACTAACCTGAAAAATCAAGTTTCATTTTATATAAGTAAACATTTCAAATAACTAATAAATTACACAGATCAATTCAGTGAATTATATTGTTATTGTCCTAAATTAATTGTTCTGGTTTTCTTTCCTAATCAAAAATTTTTAAAACAGGGAAAACAGGGGTAATGGAATTAATGGATTTTGGCTAAAAAAAATTGAGGCCTAGATTAATTTAAGTTTAAATCTTTATTCTTAAGTTAAAAATAAGGAAGAACAAAGTCAACTGATGCATTCAGTGTTTTTTTTTTTTTTTCTGGGATTTATGAACATTTACTTTCCATCCAAAATTTGCTTAAATTTTAGCGAAATAACATTTTGGAGGGATTAATTACCTGATGGGTTTTCTCTGGTTGAGATCTTTTAGCAAATTTCTCAGCTTCTTTGAGTCCTTCAGAGTCTGCTAATTCTATACCATTTTTCTTCAACTTTGCTTGTTTCTTTGCCACCAAACCCTTCATAACTTCTGCAAAACACCCAAAAAATTAGCATGTATTCTTAATTCACCTTACTTCCTACACACTAGCTAATCTGACCCAAAAAAATGAAAGAAAAGGGTAGATAGAAAAACTATCACAAACCTTGAGTACTGATGAGCCTATACACATGACCCAAAGCCAAAGTATCCGTTGGCCGAAGCAGCTTAACTCGAGTAATCCGCACAGTATTCCGCCCATCTACAGTTTCTGTGCTTTTGCTGCTACTCTTATTGTTACTGCCTTTGCTGTTGATGTTGTTTTTCTGGCTGTTGTCGCCGCTGCTGCGGCTGTTGTTGCTGTTGCTGTTATTTTTCTGGCTGTTGTTGCTGGTTTTCTGGTTGTTGGTGTTGGTGTTATTGGTGTGACAAATAGTGGTGGTGATAAGAAGAGCAACATAATGACCAGGGTTGAGTTTCATGATCTCACTTGCAGAAACAGACCAATACAGTTTATCAACCTTACCACTTGGGTGTTGGATTACTAGTGTTGCTGCATCTATGGCTTGGCAATTCCCCATGTTTTTCTCTCTCCTATATCCTGCTTCAGACTTCAGAGAGTTTCAAAACACCAGAAACAAGGAAAGGCAGGGTATTTTTTTTTTCAGCACCTACTTCTTCTTCTTCTTCCTGTTTTTCTCTCTTTCCTCCCCCTCTTTATAGTCAGCACCCACCAAGAGTCTTTAGTAGTAATTCAGAAGTTATTGCATGCCCAGCTGTTTTTTTTTACTAATTACAAGGCTTGCCCCATGTGTTTATAATAATATCACATCTCTCATGTGCGTCCGTTGCACACTATTTGTTTTTGCGTGACATACTACTCCTACTTCTGTGTAAGTTTAGCGTTTTAAAGTTGGTGTTTTAATACTTTGAGCTACCCTTTAATTTAAAACCCGTCATTTATCTACATATACTAGTGTAACCTTAATATAGTCGCTAACAACATAATGTATAAATGCGTAAATATACACTTTTGAATAAGTTAGCATTTTAAGTTTATTCTGATGCTTTGAGCTACCTTTTTGGTAAATTATTTTTAAATACACACGGTATTTCAATATAATTTTAAAACAAATACATGAAGAACCATATCTATTACAAGTACGTACTACTTAGATTATGTTCTTTTGAATTAATTTTCAGTTCATATCTACTCAATTCAACTCGAGTCATTTTAGTTCAAATTTGGCTTAAAAGAATACACACTTTACACATACTTGTATACCCAATGCACCAAAAAAAAGAGTTGTACCTATTAATTTTCACTATGCCTGAGTAAGTATGACAACATCATATACAGTATAGGAAGTATTTTTTTTTTCTCTAACTTTGAGGTTCTAATATAGTAAATTTACAGTTTTGCCCCTGCTCCATGTGAGTGTGATCAATGAGCTGTAAAAATGTAAATTAGGACAGAAAGATGAGATCAGATCATCTGGAATGTTTATAATCAGACCTAAAGCTTACTATTTAGGGTAACTATTACTGGTAATTTTGTACTTAATTTAGCCTCATTACATGGAAAGATTCTAACCTGCTACTTAAGAAAAATTTAAAAAAATAAATAAAAAGCTGGGTAAAAAGCAATACTTTGGGTCCGTTACTAGTGCCTAGTGGTGGTGGTAGTGATTGTCACGTGACTGGTATGCAGTAGTGATTGACATGCTATATCTTATCTTATTGGGTGAAATAAAATTTTACTCATTTTTTAGAATTTTTTGTGGAACTTTTACATGCAAATCAAGAAAGTTTTGTTAGACACTAATTATTACCAAGTATTACTATTGTTATTATTTTTATTATTGTTAAAAACTTATAGCATCACGTTGTTTAGTCTCCTTTGGATTCTTGGGTCTTCCTTGGCTCCTCCAGTCTTTAGGCTTGAAATGATTTTTGTATGGTTAGTTGGTTACCTTTCATATGACCATGAATATTTCATGGTGGGGTTATGTATGATGTTAACATTAAGAATTGCGAGACTGTATCAATATTTTCAACCACTAAAATATCATGATCGTGTTAGAGAACAAATGTTATCAATTTGGCTCTAGGTTTACTATAGATTAATCTTGATTTGCATCATGTCCATTGCTATGCATCAAAGGACTACCAGCTGTAATCAAAGGAAGGGTTAAGTGTTTTAAGTCAACTTGAAAATGTAATCTTGATGTTGAATCGATTTAATGAAAGCATAATTGACATAATCATCACTTGGTTTAAAATGTTACAAACATAAAACATATTTGGCCCTCTTTGTTTCAGCTTTAGGATAGATATAGGAAGATACCAAACAAGCACAAAAAAGATTGAGAAGTTGGAGAGGATCCTATGAAAGAACCAAGTGAGGTTTTAGGATGCTTTACTTAGGGACGTTAGGGCACCTCATGATTAGTTTCGTGTTAATTGGATTTTAACTGTTTAGATTTTAAGCCAAGTTGATTCATAAACGCACAAAGAAAGATCTCAATACAAATAATATTGCATTTGTACTTATGTCTCAAGCTCAAAACAATCTAATTAATTAAAAACAATTCATTTATTTGTTGATTCAACTCATTCAAACATGTAACATATTCCGTAATAGTTACAAGGTGTTTTTTAAATGCTTCAACCACTCAAAATACCCTATACACAAGCATGAAAAATGTAATGTTTGAAACGTATTAGGACCCCATGTAACCTCACACATGACACCACTCACCTTCCCCTCAAAGTGTGTAGTTCGTCATAAGTGCTTGTCGCATGTGAGAAAGCCCTTTTATTCTCACACGTTCACAATTGTCCTTTCCATATCATAGTCTTCACCCTTGTGAGATAATTTCATGACCTACCCACCCAATCATGTATTATCAAAAATATAATACATTGGATGCGTAGATTTTAAATCAAGAAAACCTATTAAATTAACAGTGTTTGCATAGATATTTTGAGTATCTTGCATGTATATCAGTATATGCCAATATAGAGTTGATAGAAGTTGACATGAGCACACGACCTAACAATTCAACATAAAGTTTGGATCAAGGTTTCCACTAGTATTGAGACCGTTTTCTAAATTGAAATTGGTTCAATCGAGTCTAGTTTCAATTTTGAAAAATACAATTAGGTATCTGAATCCTACTTGCCTTTAATTTCTAATGAAGTTTTGCATTGTTATGTTATATCCACTCTATCTCAAATTAATTATCACCCTTTTTAAAAAAAAAAAAAATCTAAATACATTTTTATTAATTTTCTCTTTACCTATACCCCTATCATGAAACTCATATAGGTTATATGCTTATATCAGTCACAACCTTTTTATCCGCTACTTTTTTTAATGTGTTGAAGTGATTACGACAATAAATATATATATATATATACCTCTGGGAATAAAAAGTTATTCGTGGTATGATTTTATCTTTCTATTAGTCGCTCTTAAGACTATGTTTAACATTATCTTTCCGTAAATGAAGACAAGAGAAGAACGGGAAAGGAAAGGATTAAGGCTAAGCATGAATTTTACATAAAAATGTCTTTTACAACGATGCAAAATCACCTTTGCAAGAGTGGTGGACAAAATAACATAGGACATTGTCGTCTTACGCTTCATCAAAGACACGACGTCGTTATCTCTTGTACCTTTGTCTTATAGAATTTGCTTTTTCGTTTTGTATTTGTAAATTGCATCTTTCTTTTTATTTTTGACAATCTCCCACTAAACTAAAATGTCTGCTTACTTGATTTCTACCTTTCAATTTTACTTTATTCTATTCTGATTTTTCAATTTTCTTAACCTTTTAATAATCCAGATTTTTCTTTAATTGGTTCTTTTAATTGTTCCTTTCTTTTTGCCAAACAGATTTGATGTTCTAGCAACAATTATATTGGAAGATGTTTATACTTTGTCTCTTGGTGTTGTGGTTCACTATGGTTAGTTGAGGTTTAATCTCTTGCCAGGCTTTAATTTTCAATTGGTATTGGAAGATTCACATATAACGGTCTAGATCATAAGAAAAAAATTTGTTTTTTCTTTAATGTATTTCTAGTAAAATTCACGGCGAGTAGTTTGATTGGTTATAATAGCAATGAGATGATACGTACAAAGAGTGCATTTTAATCACCTTACAAAATAAGTTTTGTAGTTGATCAGGTCTAATAAGATATTTGAATATAAGGTGAAAATCATGTTTAATTTAGTAAATTAAATTTTAGATAACTTCAAGTGAAGAGAGTATTGTAATTGTCTATACTCTATATTACTCCCGGTATATGTGTTTTGCTTCTCAAATTAGCATCAATACTCTAGGAGGGAGACTGTGAATAAAAGCATGTGCTTAAAGGCGAGAAAGTATTTTCATGGACAAAATCAATGAATGTTTTTTTACAAAATCATTATACATTCATGATCGTTATTGCAGTTTATTTCCAAACAGTGAATTGGTGGTACATATTATTGCATTTAATTTGATTCTTATGATTACATATAATACAATAAACTTCAATTCTATGAAGTACAATATTTACTTATTGGGATCTTTATTATTTGCTTATGTAAATTTATCTTGAAATATTAAAATGGTGAACACACACAACACAAGTTAGATTCATAAGAAAGGCTAAGTTAAAGAATTCCAGAGAAGAATCTTTTCCAATCAAATGTATTAATCCCCTTTAACCATTCTACTTTATGCAATAATTTATAAAGAGGATATGACTCTAGGAAATCTAATTTACCTAGAAAATCACTCAAAAATTCTTTATAATTAAACTTTTAAACATATCTCTTTATTCCCTCCTTACCTTTATTTTCTACGAAGTATTTTCCAGACACCAATGTAGAATTTTTTTTTATTTTTAATTTTATTTTTCTGACCATGAATGTCCATAAAATCAAATTACTTAAACAAGATAACCAATTATTAATCTTTTTTCTGATTCTGGGAACTTAGTGGTGGAAGAGAACTAGCAGAACTTTCCTGGAGGTCGGCTACATAATCACTAATTAAGATAATATAATTAATTAATTCCCTCAAAAAAATAACCTTACAAGATTATGTATTTTAAAGGATGAATATCATGAACTTTATGAGATAGTGTTACAAAGTAATACACATGTAGATATTGTATATACTCAGTCACTTAATATTCCACATTGAAATGAGTGGTAGATGAGATTCGAACTCGTGATCTTTGTGTCACATTAGCTTTTGACAACCTGTTAATTGGTTGACTTGATGGTTGAAACACAAGATCAGTTTATATACTCTATCATTATACAATTAAATCTACAGCTAACGACTTTGTTGCTGGAGTGTGGCATAAATACTAGAAGTTCAAAAGTTTCAAGTTCAAATTCATGTCATGTGATTTCGAAAAGTGTTCAGTTTTTAAGTTCGATTTTCAAGTCGGATAGCCACATTTCAATTACTAATTTAATGTCCGCATATGTGTGGAGAGAGTGATTCATTCAAGGGAATACTAATTAGTACGAGTAGTTTTTACACTAAACTAGCTTAGCTTGTTAAAGTTGTTAATAATTTGGATAAAAAAAATATATATATATTAATGTTCAGCAAGTTGCCCTATATTGAAATAGGAAAATATTTAGAGCAAATTGCCACATATTGAAATAGAAATAAATTTAGAGCAAAGTGTGCCATATTTAATAATCTACCCCATATATTGACTTCTAAATAACAACAAGAGTCAAATTGCGTATACTAAATACTAATCAATCAAAATAAATGTTGTATCTCTTTCATTAGTTACTAAAACCTGGCAATTTAACGGGAATTAGGGACTACAAAGTGGAATTTGGACCATGTATATCTGGATTTTATGTTGAATCAAACATGAATAAGAATATTATTGTTATTAAATATATGTTATATTATCGTGATCATAATAATGTACTATTAATACATTATAATATATTGGAATAATATACATTATTGTATTCGTACAATTTCGTATACTTTGTGAGACTTATCAGTAGTATTAATTATTTGACTTAAGAAAAGTTGTGAAGGGACCATGTTATATGTGTCTTTATACATGCTAAGTTGTTGGCATTGTAAAAACAAATTATACAGATCAATTGCTTAAGCTTACTAGCTGGCAGATACTCTTACCTGCAAATCACAATTAATTTTTCACTGACACTAAAATTAATCTCTTCTTTAGTTTTCACAATCTTTATTTATTTTGTGTTAGCTAGTTTGGGGAGTCTCAATCGAAAGTATTATAAACGAAATTCGATTCTAAATTACCCATATGTTATTCTCGATTAATAGATTTATACGGATCGAGTATTAATTTAATGTTTGTATATTTTGTATGCGCTTTAATTAAGGTTAAACATAAATTCAGCAATATGTGAAGTGCAAACACCCCACATTTGTGAAGGTAAAATTTAAAGGTAACTTTATATTATTAATGATGATATTTTGAAGTATTGAGATCAATTTCCATAATTGAAAATTTTAAGGTGCAGGCGGCTGTACCTTGCTTGGTACAGCCAAAAAACACAAAAAGAACATGTAACTATTTTGTAAAGAGCATACAGTTATTTTGTAAATAACATGTAGTTGTTTTGTAACGAACATCCAATTTTATATATTTTTTTTTCATATCTAAAGAACATCTGTAATATTAATAAAGAACATGATAGTATTATGTAATAAACTTTATCTATATATAACCACCCTAATCTGAAGAAAAAATTTAATAAACATTTCACATTAAGCAATGATCATTATGTTGCAAATAAAGTACATTACACTGACTGATCAATGAACATAAACATATGTTCTTTTTATTTATTTTTTTGGTGCAAATATGTTCTTTTCACACTAGATATATGTTCATTACATTTTGATAGTATGTTACTTTTACTTTAGGTATATGTTCATTACATTTTAATAGTATGTTCTTTTCACTATAACTTTATGTTCATTACTTTTATATATCATGTTCTTTCCTACAAAACGACTGTACGTTGCACCATACAGGCGCCTGTAGGAACCAACTATTGTTCAATAATATCTCATGTTACTATAATTTTTTTATGTACACATAAATCACAGACGATAATTAAAATACAGTTTATAAATAATGTCAAAATTTAAAATATAACCATTATTTTGAACACGAAATTTAACAATATTTTTATTTTTGGTCTTGCATAGCCTAGATGGAGGTGAAACTAGATCGATGTAGATGGAGGTGAAACTAGATCGATGTTTGACCCAATTTTATCAAAAGCTAGCTATATGTATTTATAGCCTACTATGTGTCCCAAATAGACTAGTAATATTAGGTCAATCATGCCTCGTCCACATGAAGCATAAATGCATTATAAAGCATGTTTAATCTATGTTTTTTTTTTGTTTTCTTAATGAATTGTTTAGTCGTAATTTATGGTCATTGGTGGGTTACAAATCTTATTATAGCTTAACTTGATGCATTATTATTAATAAATAATGAGTTTTATAGCCTCAGCTTATAGGGGACCAAAGCTTATCTACTTTGTGTGTAATGTTTCATTTAGAATTGATTTGTATTACGTTGTTCGATCTTGTATCCATAATTAATAGTATAAGTAATCAGTCTTTATTTTATTGCAAATCTGAATTAATAGTCAGATATACAATTTAAAAAAAAAAAAAAAAATGTCATGCAAAGTATAGTTTATTAATAGGAGTGGTTTATAATCTCCGTAATAATGTGTTGTCGATGCTATTAGATTAACAACCTATGTAGACTATTTTAAAAGGTAATACTTCGTATGTGATAAGAATAAGTGATTTATTTACTTTGGTGTGAATTGTCTCATGACAATGTTTACACCAATGTTTATATCCTGGTAATTTTTTGCACCTCTAAGTAACTAAGTTTGAGGTTTCCTATCATAGATAATCTACGTCTTTATGTAAGTTATACAGAGTGCCACAATATACATACAACCGAGTAGTGAGTAGTTAATGTAACATGGATGTTCAATTCTACTCTAACAGCTATAGGTATACATAGTTATTGGGATTGTATTTCTGGTTTTTCTCTCCAAAAAATATGAGCTTCGAAATTAAACAAAATTTGACCTATAAAAGATGCCGATCTGTAAACCTTCTTCTACCCATACTTTATACAAAAAGGTATACCATGCAGGCACATACCCTTTGAGTGCTAATTAAGACCATAATTCTCTTATTTCAAGTCTCATCATGTGGAGCTATGAATAACTTAAGCATAATACTTTTAGATTCTCTAAGACTTTATCAATTTATTAGCAAATTAATTTAGTTAGCAACATATAATTTTAATAAATAAATAAATAATTGATCTAAAAACTTTATATTATTAAATTATTGTTCTTCCATATCATTGGTTTCCTTAACGTCATTTAGATCAACCTTGGCTTTTTATTTTTTTTAATTAAAATTTTAATATAACTTAGTTCCAAGAGTACTAGTAATGAGTTAAAAAATTAAGTGCAAGTGTAATAAACTAATCAAGTACACGTGTGCTTCATCATCAAGTTCAGTATCCAACCTCACACCAACTAACCTCTCTGACATTATTGAATGATTCTAAACACTTGCGTAAACTAGATTATTTTTCTTTCTCACCTTTTTTTTTTGGGGGGGGGGGATAAATTAATTTTGGTCGGTTTCTTAATTGTATTACTCCTAATTAATGTTGAAAAGGTAGTTTATCTTGATTTAAGTGCTAATTAAGTTTGCGTGACTTGTAAATTTTGTTGGCATTATAACGTTAAGATGTGATGTGATGCCAGAGAATCTTGTCATTTAATGCAGTAAATTTCAGAGTAACTACTAGAGAAGTACTAGTCTCATTGTCAAACAATTATAACTTGGTAATTTCTTCCAACCAACGTCAAATTTGGTGATTTTCAAATGGTTATTACTAGGTAATTTCTTTCAACCAACATGGAAATTTGGTAAGGTGAGTATGTATGAACCAAAATCTAACAAATTGTAGTTCTACTAAACCTACCATGATGTCAAGTTATGGCCATGTTAAGTTTGAGCTAGGAGTACTAAGGGCTTGTTTTGATTTACTAAACTGAAATGAACTGAATTATACCGTAGTATTATTTATGAGTGAAGGAATTAGGAATTGAATTGAAATAAACTGAATTGAAATTAAGCTGAAGAGAACATGTCCTAAATAAGGTTTGATTCACTAGTTAGGATTTTATTTATCCGATCCAGATCTTAAAGTACGAGGTTTGAATTTTGTCATCGAATGATAGTGTTGGAGGTGAGAATTTTATGACCTTGTATTCTCAAGTGTCCGGCTAACAAATACTAGACCTCACTAGCTATAAGAAGGGTTAAAGTGATCTTTATTCTCATCAATATGTCAAATAATTAAGCTTGCCTAAACTAAAAGTAAAGAAGGGGTTGACCTAATAGGAAAATAGATAATAAATTATTCTATTATTTTGTGATGTTGATGCATTGATGATATAAATCAAGCCTAAAATTAAATATGTTTGGGATTAGAGTATTCTGTATAGAGTGAATGGATGTAGCTATGTTAGATAACCTATATTTTTTTGGAGGTTTCATGGCTTTTTGGTCCTTTTTTTTTGGTTTTGATGCTTTCAACCATTCATATTTTTGAACCGGTTAGATAACTTAGAGTATACCCAATGGTTAACCACAATCATTGTGCAGTGGTTATCTTCTATTTTATTCATTTCTCTATCTTCCACCTTATTTGTAACCAATTTGACAACCATTTTATAACCAATGTATGCCAATGGTTGCCCATAAATTTTATTCAATAAGTAGAGAATCTTACAAAAGTAGGTTAATACTCAATAACCATGTTACAATAACCTGGTTAAAGGTTTAACCAAGTTATTGTTTTATCTCTCTCTACAATTGTTTATAATATTTTTACACTCTCTCACCTAATAACCACCCTAAATGGTTAATGGCTAGCTATGCTCTTAGGGAAGTTTTTTTTTTTGGCTTAAACTAAGCAAAGGCATGCATAATACTTGTATAAGCATGCGAAGCATTTGGAACTGTTAGCACCTTGTTTAACTAAGGAACCCACAATAATACTCCGTACTTTACAGTCAATATTGATCATTGTCAACTAATTTGATGGAAATTAAAGACGGGGTTAAAATAAGTTCATATAAGTTTGAATTAGAATTTTCCCAGTATTAGTCATAACTAAAATGAGATAGATTTAAATTGACCGAGTTTAGGCCACATCTAAGTTTAGTTGCTTTTTAGTATATTATTAACGACTCAAATATTTTTGGCGAGCATAGCTTCACTACACATGTAGACTCCGTATATAATACTAGACTTCTAAATGACAATACAACCTCGTATGAACATATGAACATAATTTGAATATGCATTTATAATCTTTGAAGATCTTTGAGAGTTGGCCAATCTTTTTTATGGTTTTTTCACTATACAAAGATCTTCCCAAATATTTTTGTAACAACTTATCAACAAAGCAATAAATATCATGTAAAAAGTCAATTATTTTTGAATTGGCTCGCAATTCTAATATGAATTCTCTATGATTTTATAGATCTAATTGACTTAGAACCAAATCTAATTTAATTACAATCAGTTGTCCTTAAATGAAGACAATTACACGTATCAGAGATTTGCTGATTGGAACATTTTTAACATACTATCTTGAAGTAAAGCTAGGGTTGTTCACTAGATTTCTTGGTGAGGGTGCATAAGCATGTGATATTCTTGCTGTTGTGAAGAAAGATTTCTTTATGTACGCTTAATTTTTCCTATAAGTGTTTATATTAGGCTTTGTTCTCTTTAATTAATTCATTTTCAATTCTTTCGAAAAAAACGACAACACTGAGTAAATAAAGGTTAGATAAGAGTTATTAAAGGTTATCAAGTTTAATTTTTAACTAAAACAAGTTTAATAAGTTTAATCATGTATTTTTCGACAAACTCAATTAAACAAGCCCTTTGTGACCAAATTCATGTAGTACAAAATTAGTACTACATAAAACTTTAATTTGATGAATGTCATGTAGTACTACTCTATAAGAGTGTGTTATATTCACATTTGAACTTATTACAATTTATTTCATTTGTAAATTGACCTAAGATGATAGCCCTTAGATTAACCATTGTTCAAACTATTTTCTTAGATAATTATTTTATTCAAACTTATATATCCTTACGTGAACCTTTTTTTTCACAGATGAATGAAAGTAAGATGAATTGACTAAGGCCAAACTTTAGTATTGAGAATTGAGATGACAAACTAATTTTTTGGAGAGTTAAAGAACAAAACGTTATGGTTCATTAATGAGAGTAACTAAAAGGAAAAAACAATAATATTCATAATTTAGTAGATTTGAAATTTAGAAATTTATATCCCCATAAACAATCATTATCTTAATTTAGGACTCACAATCATGGTATAATTTGAACAGCATTGCCTCAATTTGGGAGTTAAAATCATGGCATAAATCTAAATAATAATAATAATAATAATAATAATAAAAAAAAAAAAAAAAAAAAAACACTTTGAACCTTATGGTATCTAGTGGAAATTTCTTGATATAATATGTTAATTTGATATGAAACCATGTTAATGATTGACTAATTAGCCTCTTAAAGCATTTCAATAAATATACGAGTAGATACAAGTTAATACGAGTACTTCATATAATATACAATCAGATTACATTACTTCATATATGACAATATGAGGATTTTAATGAAGCCACAATGGAACTAAAATTGAGAATTGTGGCATGGGTAAACAATAATTGTAGAATCAAGAAAGAAATCATTGAAAGAATATAATCTCCTCTATCTTTTGTGCAGGATTGTACAACCAATGGCATGGAAAACTACAGGAAAAGAGGCTTGGCCTTTTGCCCTAATGTAGGACATTCATAAGGTTAATAAAACAAACAAAATGGTGAGAGCACTCAAAACTACTTTATTATTTATTTTTACATGTATTTTCTTCTTTTTAACCTTTTTAATTTTAATTTTCATGACATGTTAAGTGGGTAGGAAAAAAGGATAGAAAGACAATAGTAGGTCCCAATGTTTTGTTTACCAAACAAAACATTCTGAATTCTGCCTTAGATTACACTAACCAAAGAGGATGGGAAGGATGTTTTGAGATCATTCTTTAATCCTTTTAGAAGATTATATTGCATATATAAGACAGAACATTAGGCAGGATTTGATTGCCTTAGCTTTTTGTTTGGAAATTGTGACTTTTTATTACAGTATGTATTTTCCTTCTTATCTTCTGCATATATACCACTCTAATTTTTATTTGCTCGGTTCATAAAGTTTGAGGTTATCGCCTTATCAGAATAGTATCCACCATTATCTAACACATATTATCGAATTTGATTTGTTTTTCGGTTCATTTAAGTTCGAAGTTATAGCCTTAACCGCAACAGTTTGAGCTCCTGAAATCGGGAAAGAAAGCTCTAACCACTTGAGCTATCTCTCGCTCTCTATTAACAGCAATTGTATTATTATATAAAATTTAATTACGTTTTGACAATTTTGTTGTGGAGTCACACTAGGTGATGACCTCAACGACCTTACATAGTCACGATCTCTAAGATTTTTCGTGATTTGTAAATTTATGACCGAAGAAATTATTTTATATGAGAGCCTATCTTCGTCATTTATTAATTGATAGTGGCCAAGTTCAAATTTAAAAATAATATCATGGTACTATCAATTCAATTTAATTCCTTAAATCAATATCAAGTTTATTTAAGATTGCAGAAATTTTGCCATATTTTTTTCTAAGAAAATTGTGAAACACTTGTAGTTGTTAGATGACACAATGGTTGTTTAGGGTAGTTATCAATGGACAATGGCTATTGACCAAGTGTGGTGTTTGGACCACAAAGTGCATGCGTCAGCCAAGCTAGCTAGGCACATAATTGATTCAACCTCTTTCTGAACAAAATAAAACCAGAATTCATTGAATTGCTTACGATTCTTGCAATTTACAATCTTAAGAGAGATTTTTTCCACAAATTATTTCCCCCATTTACTTAACCTGAGAAAATAAATTATATCACTTTCTTTCTACTTTTACCCACCTCAAAAAATAATAATAATAATAATAATACTTGAGTATAATATGAAAGATTTACCGACAAAAAAAGTATGACGTATATATATATACTAGTTTAAGTCCCGTGCAATGCACGGTTTTTACTTAACCTAATTTTTAATTACAATATTAATTTAACAAAAACTTGAAATAGATACTTGAATTTCTTTTAAAAAAAACAAATAATAATAATAATAATAATAGTAATAATAGTAACAATAGTAATAATAATAATAATAATAATAAAGGGAAAACAAAACTTGAGTTTAATATTATATTGATGTCAAAAGTTATTGATCATTAAATATTTGTTTTTTAAAAAAACACAATAGGATTTTACATAAGAATTAAATTTTATGTTATTAATTATAACCCGTGCAATGTACTTTTTTTAGAGGAACATGTGCAATGTACATACCTTAACGTCCTAATTTTGTTGGCATGTTTTGACCGGAACAATGTTTTATAGCTTACTTTGACCAATATAATGTTTTATACAAATTTAATTGAATTTTTTTTTGTGATAATTAATAATCAAGGTTTTTTATTTTTATTTTTTATTTTTATTATTGAATTTTAGTGTTATTATTATAAATAAATCAACAAATATATACTTCGTAATAAAAGTTAAAGAGTCAATCCAGGTTGGAGCAAAAAAAAAAAATAACTTCCAAAAAAAAAATACGATACAAAATGATACGGAGTAGTACATTATTATTGTAATATATTACTTCAAACATGTTTGTTTCTTTTAGAAAAAAATACCTATTATAAAATAATGTAAGATAGGTTAAAATATTATTATCATTGAATGCATATAGAATATACTTTGTATATAATATAGTTGCAAAATTAAAGGTTAAATATTCTAATATATATAAATTAATATTCACGAAGATTTGTAAAAAAAAAAAAAAAAAGGAAAGTAAAAAATGGCGGGAAAATTTTTAATCAGAACATGACAAGTGTCATGTCAGATTCACCTTTAGTATTATGTTATTGATATAAGACATTATCGGTTACAATAGAATCACTTACATCAAGTAAATATCAAATAATTAAGGAACCAACAACCACTAGTCACAAGTTTTGGGGGATTCGATATTATATTATGTACCATTATCATTCCATTATTTTTATAATCAATAAGCTATTTGGCATCCATGCCAAATTAAAAATATGCTCTTCTTTTTATTAATTACCACGTCAAATTGAAGAACTATATAAAAATAATTGAAACATGTATCTTATAAGACGTATCTTGAATTCTACTACTTGTATTAATTTTACACTAGATAATAATTGAGACTTTATTATATTTTCCGAACTTTTTTTTTTATTAAGTCGGAAAAAAATATCAAACCCAAATATGTATATCGATTACAATTAGGTAATAATGTAGACCGATTAAGGTTGGATAATTGTGTGCAATTATATGCTCATTTACAACTAGTTTCAAACCAGTATATAAATACACTCTTAATCATCCAACATATATACTTCTATCATCATGCATTTAATCAATTATTGTCAAGCTCAAAATTATTTTTGTTAGTTGTGAATATGTATATAACTCATTATTACCAACAACCTTTAATTCTTAGTCTAAAGTAGGAAAATCTTGAATTTACATATTACAACAACTATATACAATTATATGATAGACCAAACAATATCTCATGTGATCAGAAGGATTCTAACCACTCAATCAGTGGATATTTCATTCAATGTACTGCTCTTCCTGTTAAAGCTCCATACTATTATCCCATTCAGTGCTCTATATTGATTAGACCACACATTTTTATTTTTAAAATGCTGAAAATAAAAGCAAATAAAATTCTCATCATATAAAATATTTTTCTTTTTTTACAAAAATAATAATTGATATATATATTTATTTTTTTTAAATAAAGCTGTTACCTTAAAGTGCACCATATCATTTAACGTTTTGTCAGATTTTTTAAGGGGTTTGCATATGTAACAAGCATGCAAAATAAAAACTTTAGTATAAAAAAAATGAAATATATCTTTCTTTTTCACATACTTGGTATATGTACGTCATATTCTCTCTGTCCTTTGTGTACGTTTGTCAATGCAAAACTTTTGATCATAAATATCGTTAGTTATTCATTGGTGAAAAATATAACAATTGAATATTAATAAACTATTTATTAAGATGAATAAAAAAAAGACCTAACATAACTTTATTATGTTTTATTTGTATATATTAAGAGTAATTTAGAAGATTATGTCTCCTTATAAATAGTGTAAATAAAAAATGAAAAGAGAATTTAGGAACGAAGAGAGTATACGATGCGAAAAGAATACAATGGCGGTGTGAAAAGCAAATTAAACCAATTGTAGGAACATCACTAATAAAATTGTACCTTGCTTTTGAAGCATATATATAAACCACTTTAGATGTGATTTTGAGGGAATCATGAACTAGGACATCTATTTAAGGACAAAGATTTTGAGCTTTCTGGCATAGTAACACTCATCATCAATGCGTTTAAAGCATGATTTGCAATTCCTATGGTTTTGGGGTGACGATTTTTCTAAAATTTTGTTATACTCGCAACGTTGTTGTTTGACCCGTATTGAACATCGAACACCTACTTAATTAATAATTAAATTAACAATTACGAAGTATATAAAATGGCTACAAATTGACTTTGTTAATGATTAAGAAGAAATAATATTAGTTTTAATTAACACTAATTTGACAATGTTTTATGTCACATGCTTTTGAAGATTGCTATTTGATATAGGCAAATAGCTGGCTAACCTATGATTACTAATAGTATTTGAAATAATATCTTCCATTTATAAGTTGTCGATGGTGCAATTATCACTTTAGTTTCTATAACCATCTTTATATAAGCAAGTGAAGATATACAAATTTTTGAGAAATGTTCGTACTAATAATCAACCTCACAAACACCTTACACGTATACATAAATATAGGAGTTATGGCTCTCACGACGCATTTTTAATATAAATCGGCTAATCTACTAGTTAGCTGACATCCAGACCAATACATGCATACTAAAATATGTATCAAACACCTTATTCAAATCTTTCTATAATCAATCCTCTAATTAATGTGCATATTCCTATGAAAGAGGTACTAGCCTAGCAAATTTAAACCCTATCCTCCCATAATAAAACCGTGCAGATAACAATTAAATTCACTCAACTATCAAAATTAAATAAAGCAGAATTTTTGAATTAAATTATCAGGTCAAAACCTAAGTTGTTAGCTTATTATATACGCGGTTTAGACTTTAGAGAGACATGATTTATAACGTTGCAAAAAAGTGGTCATATCTTGATTATTTTTGTGGAGAAGAAGTAGCGTTTCTATCTGTAAACTACTGTTGTTGTAGACTGAAAGTTTACTTGTATACTGTTGCATTAAAGCTTTCATGTAAGTCATAGATTTCAAGCTTTACATACCCTACATTATTTATTGTATACCACTGAAATAGCATAAACAAGTGGGTGCGGACCAATAGTATAAGACTTACGCCTACAATTGTACAGTGTTCGTCAGCTCACTCCACTCCCGCTCGATTTTTTAGTTGTTTATTGCATTGGTACGTAAAATTGACTAATAAGATCAAATTAGTACTCTTAGCTAGTGATGAGTAATACGACCATACGAGTGGTGTATTATATTATTGGTGTTCAAATAGATCGATCTATTGGATGTATATGAATTAACATAATTGCTAGTTATGTGATTATATATTTATATAGTTCGTAGTACTCAATATAAGATGGAGGGATTGTGCTTTCTACAAACGGGTAACATGTTAATTATTGCATTGACCACTGGGTTTATTTTAAGGTTGAGGAGTAATGATGTATTATGACTAAGTCCAATCCATGATTTGGGCCAAATGGCCAATATGAAAATGGAATATTCAATATATAATAAGCTTAACATGAAGTTAAAAAGACCAATGGCATGCTAAGCGCTCTATATCAGGCCCTAGAAGCCCACGTGTAGGGCCACTATGATGGGCCATGTCTAAAATGAGCCAAGAAAAAGTCGTGATGTGTTGATGCCATGCACAACCTTATTCACGTGTCATTTTGGATTTTCCCATTACAGTCTCCTTTAATATATACGTAGTATATTTTTTTTATAATCTCCCCTTAAACACGTGTCTAAGATTTTGTCAATTGATTTAATCAGTTCGACGCACAAGGAAGCCTAAGTGTTTGACCCTCATGCTTGTTTCAAAGGACAATGCTTGGGGGTGGGATCCTTATATTTCTTCTCTACTTTCAAATGTTTGGCCCACAAATACTTGACTAAGAAATCGAGAGGATTATTGTCAAAAAAATTTCTTCTAACCACTCAAAATCATTTTTTTTCTTCTAACCACTCGAAAAAAAATGTTAAGTTAGTCCATCAGATGATTAAGTGGTCGTTAAATAAGAGAATTACTCACTCCGTTTTTAAATACTTGCCAATAGTTGGTTCCTACAGGCGCCTGTACGGTGCAACGTACAGTCGTTTGTAGGAAAGAACATGATATATAAAAGTAACGAACATAAAGTTATAGTGAAAAGAACATACTATTAAAATGTAATGAATATATACCTAAAGTAAAAATAACATACTATCAAAATGTAATGAACATATACCTAGAGTAAAAAGAACATATTTGCACCAAAAAAATAAATAAAAAGAACATATGTTTATGTTCATTGATCAATCAGTGTAATGTACTTTATTTGCAACATAATGATCATTGCTTAATGTGAAAAGTTTATTAAATTTTGTCTTCGAATTAGGGTGGTTATATATAGATAAAGTTTATTACATAATATTATCATGTTCTTTATTAATATCACAAATGTTCTTTATATATGAAAAATATATAAAATTGGATGTTCGTTACAAAATAACTATATGTTCTTTACAAAACAACTGTATGCTCTTTACAAAATAGTTACATGTTCTTTTTGCATTTTTTTGCTGTACCAAGCAAGGTACAGCCGCCTGCACCTTAAAATTTTCAAATACTTGCTCCACTTTTCATTTGCGGCCGTTTTTAAATACTTGCTTCATTTCCTTATTTGGAAAGCTTTTACAATATTTAATCAATTTCTTTCACCTAGTGGTCCCAAAATATATTCTCTCTCCTCTAATTCTCTCCACTACTTTTGCTTTCTATAATTTTTTATTATTCCACCAACCCCACTACCTCCATATTTTATTACTTTATCTAATTTCTCCTAAAACTCCGCGCATGGAGAAATGGAGCAATTATTTAAAAATGAAGGGAGTAGTTCTCATCTAGAAGTCTAACAAGTTGTGTATGGATATAATCTAAAAGTCAAAGCATTGGTCTTTGTTTTCCACAGCTAGATAGGTTGTCATCTGAACTATGACAATGTACACTAGCTAGTTAAGTAAGCAACACATTGAAAGAAGTGCTTAATTGATCTCCTGTGCTCTACTTGTAATAATCCATGCGAGACTGCGAGAGTACGTACTTCCCCAAGCAATAATGACCGTAATAAATTCCAAAATCTCCGCATTTATTTATTTAGGTTTTTCTAAATTGTAGCATTACTTTGATTTGTTCTCACTAACATGTATGGTGCTTGTCAAACAAACAAAAAAAAAAAAAAAACCCACAACCGACTCGATTTGAAATGACTTGAAAAATATTAAATTCAGATTTCGACTCGCACTAACACAATATTTTGGAATGACTCAACTTTAAAAATTGACCCATCTCATTAGACTTAATCTAAACATCTAATTTGACACCTCTACATATGTACAGTCATCGGTCATTGTATTGTCTTTAACATACAAATGACCTAATTCGTTTCCATTTTACTTTTTATTATCATTGTATGAAGGAATTCACATGAACATGTAGAAGAGTCTTACAAGTTCTAAACCATGTGGTATTACTTAAATCATTGAATCTCATATTGCTAGATTGACTAATCCCTCAGTTGAAATTTCTTACGTACATCTGTGTTTATCAAATGAAAGATATACATACCATTTAATTTATACCAAGACAAGTAATGATCATTTAATGATAAGTTTACATCCGTTGTACAATATCCGCTTTCATATTTGGAATTAAAGACCTCTATTCAACATCAAAATATATACACCACATATTCGGATTCACAAGGGCCCCTTTCTCTTTCTTTAGGTATTGTATCTTTTTCCAAGTCAAGAGCACAATTTGTGGAATTGGATTTGAAAAATTGACACAAATTTGCAATAAATTAACATGGACCAAAAATGGACCCAGACCCATCTTCTTGGATATCACCGGCTTTAAATGAACCCTACCTATAAATATCTTCTTTTTCTACTTAACTTAAATTGGGCTCTTGACTACTCCATATTCCACCAATCGCTCAATTTATCCGACCAAGTAATATAATACTCCGTACTTCATAATTAATTATTATGTAGTAAAGTACTGATTATGTATGGCTGGTAAAAGCCGACCCGTTTCGATCCAAACTCGTCTTGGGTTTGAATTGAACTTTGGATAATATTTAATTAAATGGGTCGACATAAAAATAACCTATATATAACACAATAAATTAGATAGAGTAGAATTAGGTAGGTCCACTCGAACTAAGGGGCATAGAAACAAGTGTCTTTTCGGGCTATTTACACTATCCTAAAAACGGATAACTCTTTAAAAATGAATCCCAAATCACTCTTAACTAGCCTTCTGGCCCGTGCAATGCACGGGTTATTCATATAAAATTGTATTGAGAGATAAGTGAGGAAATATCAATAAATCATTATAGGGTATAATATGTAATCGAAAACATGATTAAAGAAATTAAAATTTTGGAACTTTAATCCAAAAAGGGCTTAAAAAGAAGATGGAAGGGCTAAAATTAAAGAGAGAATAGGAAAAGGTTTAATTAAAGGGGAGAGATGAAGATGAAGATGAAGATGAAGAGATGAAGTGTATATGAAAGATGAAGTATAAGTAAAGAATTAAAAAAAATGGTGTAATTAAAAATTAATAGTGTAAGATGACATGTGACACTATGGTTAAAGAAGTGTAATACTAGTAGAATGGATGAGGACATGTGTCTTTCTTATTGGTTATAGTTTTTAAATACTAAGTATAGATTAGCTAGTCCTAATGATCACTCTTTTTTTTTAGTAATGGGTATAAATAAATAGGTAACACTCTTCATGATTGCTTTAAAAGGATTTAATGTACTCGGTACCCATATCAACAAGATATTCTACAGTTACACGTAGAAGTGGAAATGTTATTAGATTCGTCTCCATTTACAATTTCACAAATCAAACTTTGCAACTATAAGTGAATTGAGAAAGTACAATATGAAGTACAATAATTATAGTACCTTTGTTTCATATTATTTGCAACAATTTGACCAATTTGACATAAATGTGA